>NW_028322264.1:3014540-3321810 GCF_059928025.1 Delphinapterus leucas | reverse complement strand
TTTGTCTCACCTTTTAGGGATGTGGCCCTACTGGTGTGAGGACACTCCTGACTGGTTCCCATCCCCTTGTTGATGTGGGCCCTCTGGTGAGAGTCTGATCCTGGCTTGATTCCTCACACTTCTGTGAGGCGGGCCCTCTGCTGTGAGGTCACACCTGCCTGGCTGGCACACGACGCCTTGGCCACATGGGCCCTCTGGTTGCAGTTGGAGCGTGCTGGGAACCTCCTCCCATCGGTGATGAGGGCCCTCTGGCGTCCGGCCCTAACTGCTGGGCTCACCACATTTTCTGATGTGCGCCCACTTGTGCGATGACACTCCTGCCAGGTTCCCATCCCCATGCAGATTTGGGCCTTCTGTTCTGAGGTGCCAACGGCTGGCTTGCTCACAGTGTCAGGATGTGGGCCCTCTGCTGTGAGTTCACTCCGGCGTGCATCCCATAGCCTCGGTGCTCTGGGCCACCTGCTTGGAGCTTCCAACTGCAGGATTCCTTACCTTTTTTCTTCTATGGGCCGTGTGTTGTGAGACACTTCCTGCCTGCCTCACTCTGAGCCCCTTGTTGATGTGGGTCTTCTGGTTTGAGGCCACATGTGGTGGGTTCCTTGCCTTTCAATGATGTGGCCCCACTGGTGTGAGCACACTCCTGCCTGGTTCGCATCCCCTTGGTGATGTGGGCCCTCTGGTGAGAATCTGATCCGGGTTGGGTTCCTCACACTTCCGTGAGCTTGGCCCTCAGCTCTGAGGTCACTCCTGCCTGGCTGGCACACCCCGCCTTGGCGACGTCGGCCCTCTGGTGGCAGTTGGAGCCTGCTGGGAGCCTCCTCCCCTCAGTGATGAGAGCCCTTTGGCGTCAGGCCCTAACTGCTGGGCACCCACATTTTCTAATACGTACTAAGTGGTGCGAGGATACGCCTGCCACGTTCCCATCCCCATGGGGATGTGGGCGTTCTGCTCTGAGGTCCCAACGGCTGGGTTGCTCACAGTTTCATGATGTGGGCCCTCTGCTGTGAGTTCACTTTGGCCTGGATCCCATAGACTCGGTGCTCTGGGCCTCCTGCTGCGAGGTTCCAACTGCTGGATTCCTCACATTTTTTAATCTATGGGCCCTGTGTTGTTAGGCTAGTCCTGCCTGCCTCACTCCGAGCCCCTTGGAGATGTGGTTCCTCTGGTTTAGGCCACATGTTCTGGGTCCCTCACCTTTCCATTATTTGGCCACACTGGTGTGAGTATACTTCTGCCTGGTTCCGATCCCCTTGGTGATGCGGGCCCTCTGGTGAGAGTCTTATCCTGGCTGGGTTCCTCACCCTTCTGTGACGTATGCCCTCTGCTGTGATGTCACTCCTGCCTGGCTGGCGCACGTCACCTTGGCGACGTGGGCCCTCAGTTGGGATTTGGTGTCTGCTGGGAGTTTCCTCCCTTCGGTAATGAGGGCCCTCTGGCGTCAGGCCTTAAATCCTGGGCTCCCAAACTTTTCTGATGTGTGCCCTGTGGTGCGAGTACACTCCTGCCAGGTTCCCAACCCCATGGCAATGTGGGCCTTCTGCTCTGTGGACCCAATGGCTGGGCTATTCACAGTTTCATGATGAGGGCCCTCTTTTGTGAGTTCACACCGGCCGGGATCCCATAGCCTCGTTGTTCCTTGCCGCCTGCTGGGATGTTCCAACTGCGGGATTCCTCACCTTTTTTATTCTATGGGCCCTCTGTTTTGAGACTACTCCTGCCTGCCTCCCTCCCAGCCCCTTGGTGATGTGTGTCCTCTGGTTTGAGGCCACATGTGGTGGTTTCCTCGCCTTTCAATGATGTGGCCCCACTGGACTGAGAACACTCCTGCCTGGTTCCCATCCTCTTGGTGATGTGGGCCCTCTAGTGAGAGTCTGATCCTGGTTGGGTTCCTCACACTTCCGTGAACTTGGCCCTCTGCTCTGAGGTCACTCCTGCCTGGCTGGCACACCCCGCCTTGGTGACGTTGGCCCTCTGGTGGCAGTTGGAGCGTGCTGGGAGCCTCCTTCCCTCAGTAATGAGGGCCCTTTGGCGTCAGGCCCTAACTGCTGTGTACCCACATTTTCTAATATGTACTAAGTGGTGCGAGGACACTCCTGCCAGGTTCCCATCCCCGTGGGGATGTGGGACTTCTGCTCTGATGTCCAAACGGCTGGGTTGCTCAAAGTTTCATGATGTGGGCCCTCTGCTGTGAGTGCACTGCGGCCTGGATCCCATAGACTGGGTGCTCTGGGCCACCTGCTGGGAGGTTCGAACTGTTGGATTCCTCACATTTTTTATTCTATGGGCCCTGCGTTGTGAGGCTAGTCCTGCCTGCCTCACTCTGAACCCCTTGGAGATGTGGATCCTCTGGTTTAGGCCACGTGTTCTGGGTTCCTCACCTTTCTATGATTTGGCCACACTGGTGTGAGGCCACTCTTGCCTGGGTCCGATCCCCTTGGTGATGCGGGCCCTCTGGTGAGACTCTTATCCTGGCTGGGTGCCTCACCCTTCTGGGACGTATGCCCTCTGCTGTGAGGTCACTCCTGCCTGGCTGGCGCACGTCACCTTGGCGACGTGGGCCCTCAGTTGGGAGTTGGTGCCTGCTGGGGGTCTCCTCCCCTCGGTAATGAGGGCCCTCTGACGTCAGGCCCTAACTCCTGGGCTCCCATACTTTTCTGATGTGTGCCCTCTGGTGGGAGTACACTCCTGCCAGGTTCCCAACCCCATGGGAATGTGGGCCTTCTTCTCTGTGGTCCCAACCGCTGGGTTGTTCACAGTTTCGTGATGAGGGCCTTCTGTTGTGAGTTCACACCGGCCGGGATCCCATAGCCTCGCTGCTCCTTGCCGCCTGCTGGGAGGTTCCAACTGCGGGTTACCTCACCTTTTTTATTTTATGGCCCTCTGTTTGAGACACCTCCTGCCTGCCTCACTCTGAGCCCCTTGTTGATGTGGGTCCTCTGGTTTAGGCCATATGTTCTGGGTTCCTCACTTTTCTACGATTTGGCCACACTGGTGTGAGGCCACTCCTGCCTGGTTCTGATCCCCTTGGTGATGTGGGCCCTCTGGTGAGAGTCTTATCCTGGCTGGGTTCCTCCCCCTTCTGTGACATAGGCCCTCTGCTGTGAGGTCACTCCTGCCTGGCTAACGCACATCACCTTGGAGACGTGGGCCCTCAGGTGGGAGTTGGTGCCTTCTAGGAGTCTGCTCCCCTCGGTAATTAGGGCCGTCTGGCGTCAGGCCCTAACTCCTGGGCTCCCAAAATTTTCTGATGTGTGCCCTGTGGTGCGAGTACACTCCTGCCAGGTTCCCAACCCCATGGGAATGTGGGCCTTCTGTTCTGTGGTCCCAACAGCTGTGTTGTTCACAGTTTCATGATGAGGGTCCTCTGTTGTGAGTTCACAACGGCCGGGACCCCATAGCCTCGCTGCTCCTTGCTGCATGCTAGGAGGTTCCAACTGCGGGATTCCTCACCTTTTTTATTCTATGGGTCCTCTGTTTTGAGGCTCCTCCTGCCTGCCTCACTCCGAGCCCCTTGGAGATGTGGGTCCTCTTGTTTAGGCCACATGTTCTGGGTTCCTCACCTTTCTATGATTTGGCCACACTGGTGTGAGGCCACTCTTGCCTGGATCAGATCCCCTTGGTGATGTGGGCCCTCTGGTGAGAGTCTGATCCTGGCTGGGTTCCTCACTCTTCTGTGAGGTGGGCCCTCTGCTGTGAGGTAACTCCTGCCTGGCTTGCTCCCGTTGCCCTGGTGACGTCGGACTTCTGGTGGCAGTTGGAGCCTTCTTGTACCCTCCTCTCCAAGGTGATGAGGGCCCTCTTGCGTCAGGCTCTAACTGCTGGGCTCCCCACGATTTCTGATGTGAGCCCAGTGATGCCAGGACACTCCTGTAAGGTTCCAATACTCATGGGGATGTGTGCCTTCTGCTCTGTGGTCGCAACGCCTGGGTTGCTCACAGTTTCGTTATGTTGGCACTCCGGTGTTAGTTCACTCAGGCCTAGATCCCATAGCCTCTGTGCTCTGGGCCGCCTGCTGGGAGGTTCCAACTGCTGGATTCCTCACCTTTCTTATACTTTGGGCCCTGTGTGGTGAAGCTCCTCCTGCCTGCCTCACACCGAGCCCCTTGGTGATGTAGGTCTTCTGGTTTGAGACCACGTGTGCCGTTTGTCTCACCTTTTAGGGATGTGGCCCTACTGGTGTGAGGACACTCCTGACTGGTTCCCATCCCCTTGTTGATGTGGGCCCTCTGGTGAGAGTCTGATCCTGGCTTGATTCCTCACACTTCTGTGAGGCGGGCCCTCTGCTGTGAGGTCACACCTGCCTGGCTGGCACACGACGCCTTGGCCACATGGGCCCTCTGGTTGCAGTTGGAGCGTGCTGGGAACCTCCTCCCATCGGTGATGAGGGCCCTCTGGCGTCCGGCCCTAACTGCTGGGCTCACCACATTTTCTGATGTGCGCCCACTTGTGCGATGACACTCCTGCCAGGTTCCCATCCCCATGCAGATTTGGGCCTTCTGTTCTGAGGTGCCAACGGCTGGCTTGCTCACAGTGTCAGGATGTGGGCCCTCTGCTGTGAGTTCACTCCGGCGTGCATCCCATAGCCTCGGTGCTCTGGGCCACCTGCTTGGAGCTTCCAACTGCAGGATTCCTTACCTTTTTTCTTCTATGGGCCGTGTGTTGTGAGACACTTCCTGCCTGCCTCACTCTGAGCCCCTTGTTGATGTGGGTCTTCTGGTTTGAGGCCACATGTGGTGGGTTCCTTGCCTTTCAATGATGTGGCCCCACTGGTGTGAGCACACTCCTGCCTGGTTCGCATCCCCTTGGTGATGTGGGCCCTCTGGTGAGAATCTGATCCGGGTTGGGTTCCTCACACTTCCGTGAGCTTGGCCCTCAGCTCTGAGGTCACTCCTGCCTGGCTGGCACACCCCGCCTTGGCGACGTCGGCCCTCTGGTGGCAGTTGGAGCCTGCTGGGAGCCTCCTCCCCTCAGTGATGAGAGCCCTTTGGCGTCAGGCCCTAACTGCTGGGCACCCACATTTTCTAATACGTACTAAGTGGTGCGAGGATACGCCTGCCACGTTCCCATCCCCATGGGGATGTGGGCGTTCTGCTCTGAGGTCCCAACGGCTGGGTTGCTCACAGTTTCATGATGTGGGCCCTCTGCTGTGAGTTCACTTTGGCCTGGATCCCATAGACTCGGTGCTCTGGGCCTCCTGCTGCGAGGTTCCAACTGCTGGATTCCTCACATTTTTTAATCTATGGGCCCTGTGTTGTTAGGCTAGTCCTGCCTGCCTCACTCCGAGCCCCTTGGAGATGTGGTTCCTCTGGTTTAGGCCACATGTTCTGGGTCCCTCACCTTTCCATTATTTGGCCACACTGGTGTGAGTATACTTCTGCCTGGTTCCGATCCCCTTGGTGATGCGGGCCCTCTGGTGAGAGTCTTATCCTGGCTGGGTTCCTCACCCTTCTGTGACGTATGCCCTCTGCTGTGATGTCACTCCTGCCTGGCTGGCGCACGTCACCTTGGCGACGTGGGCCCTCAGTTGGGATTTGGTGTCTGCTGGGAGTTTCCTCCCTTCGGTAATGAGGGCCCTCTGGCGTCAGGCCTTAAATCCTGGGCTCCCAAACTTTTCTGATGTGTGCCCTGTGGTGCGAGTACACTCCTGCCAGGTTCCCAACCCCATGGCAATGTGGGCCTTCTGCTCTGTGGACCCAATGGCTGGGCTATTCACAGTTTCATGATGAGGGCCCTCTTTTGTGAGTTCACACCGGCCGGGATCCCATAGCCTCGTTGTTCCTTGCCGCCTGCTGGGATGTTCCAACTGCGGGATTCCTCACCTTTTTTATTCTATGGGCCCTCTGTTTTGAGACTACTCCTGCCTGCCTCCCTCCCAGCCCCTTGGTGATGTGTGTCCTCTGGTTTGAGGCCACATGTGGTGGTTTCCTCGCCTTTCAATGATGTGGCCCCACTGGACTGAGAACACTCCTGCCTGGTTCCCATCCTCTTGGTGATGTGGGCCCTCTGGTGAGAGTCTGATCCTGGTTGGGTTCCTCACACTTCCGTGAACTTGGCCCTCTGCTCTGAGGTCACTCCTGCCTGGCTGGCACACCCCGCCTTGGTGACGTTGGCCCTCTGGTGGCAGTTGGAGCGTGCTGGGAGCCTCCTTCCCTCAGTAATGAGGGCCCTTTGGCGTCAGGCCCTAACTGCTGTGTACCCACATTTTCTAATATGTACTAAGTGGTGCGAGGACACTCCTGCCAGGTTCCCATCCCCGTGGGGATGTGGGACTTCTGCTCTGATGTCCAAACGGCTGGGTTGCTCAAAGTTTCATGATGTGGGCCCTCTGCTGTGAGTGCACTGCGGCCTGGATCCCATAGACTGGGTGCTCTGGGCCACCTGCTGGGAGGTTCGAACTGTTGGATTCCTCACATTTTTTATTCTATGGGCCCTGCGTTGTGAGGCTAGTCCTGCCTGCCTCACTCTGAACCCCTTGGAGATGTGGATCCTCTGGTTTAGGCCACGTGTTCTGGGTTCCTCACCTTTCTATGATTTGGCCACACTGGTGTGAGGCCACTCTTGCCTGGGTCCGATCCCCTTGGTGATGCGGGCCCTCTGGTGAGACTCTTATCCTGGCTGGGTGCCTCACCCTTCTGGGACGTATGCCCTCTGCTGTGAGGTCACTCCTGCCTGGCTGGCGCACGTCACCTTGGCGACGTGGGCCCTCAGTTGGGAGTTGGTGCCTGCTGGGGGTCTCCTCCCCTCGGTAATGAGGGCCCTCTGACGTCAGGCCCTAACTCCTGGGCTCCCATACTTTTCTGATGTGTGCCCTCTGGTGGGAGTACACTCCTGCCAGGTTCCCAACCCCATGGGAATGTGGGCCTTCTTCTCTGTGGTCCCAACCGCTGGGTTGTTCACAGTTTCGTGATGAGGGCCTTCTGTTGTGAGTTCACACCGGCCGGGATCCCATAGCCTCGCTGCTCCTTGCCGCCTGCTGGGAGGTTCCAACTGCGGGTTACCTCACCTTTTTTATTTTATGGCCCTCTGTTTGAGACACCTCCTGCCTGCCTCACTCTGAGCCCCTTGTTGATGTGGGTCCTCTGGTTTAGGCCATATGTTCTGGGTTCCTCACTTTTCTACGATTTGGCCACACTGGTGTGAGGCCACTCCTGCCTGGTTCTGATCCCCTTGGTGATGTGGGCCCTCTGGTGAGAGTCTTATCCTGGCTGGGTTCCTCCCCCTTCTGTGACATAGGCCCTCTGCTGTGAGGTCACTCCTGCCTGGCTAACGCACATCACCTTGGAGACGTGGGCCCTCAGGTGGGAGTTGGTGCCTTCTAGGAGTCTGCTCCCCTCGGTAATTAGGGCCGTCTGGCGTCAGGCCCTAACTCCTGGGCTCCCAAAATTTTCTGATGTGTGCCCTGTGGTGCGAGTACACTCCTGCCAGGTTCCCAACCCCATGGGAATGTGGGCCTTCTGTTCTGTGGTCCCAACAGCTGTGTTGTTCACAGTTTCATGATGAGGGTCCTCTGTTGTGAGTTCACAACGGCCGGGACCCCATAGCCTCGCTGCTCCTTGCTGCATGCTAGGAGGTTCCAACTGCGGGATTCCTCACCTTTTTTATTCTATGGGTCCTCTGTTTTGAGGCTCCTCCTGCCTGCCTCACTCCGAGCCCCTTGGAGATGTGGGTCCTCTTGTTTAGGCCACATGTTCTGGGTTCCTCACCTTTCTATGATTTGGCCACACTGGTGTGAGGCCACTCTTGCCTGGATCAGATCCCCTTGGTGATGTGGGCCCTCTGGTGAGAGTCTGATCCTGGCTGGGTTCCTCACTCTTCTGTGAGGTGGGCCCTCTGCTGTGAGGTAACTCCTGCCTGGCTTGCTCCCGTTGCCCTGGTGACGTCGGACTTCTGGTGGCAGTTGGAGCCTTCTTGTACCCTCCTCTCCAAGGTGATGAGGGCCCTCTTGCGTCAGGCTCTAACTGCTGGGCTCCCCACGATTTCTGATGTGAGCCCAGTGATGCCAGGACACTCCTGTAAGGTTCCAATACTCATGGGGATGTGTGCCTTCTGCTCTGTGGTCGCAACGCCTGGGTTGCTCACAGTTTCGTTATGTTGGCACTCCGGTGTTAGTTCACTCAGGCCTAGATCCCATAGCCTCTGTGCTCTGGGCCGCCTGCTGGGAGGTTCCAACTGCTGGATTCCTCACCTTTCTTATACTTTGGGCCCTGTGTGGTGAAGCTCCTCCTGCCTGCCTCACACCGAGCCCCTTGGTGATGTAGGTCTTCTGGTTTGAGACCACGTGTGCCGTTTGTCTCACCTTTTAGGGATGTGGCCCTACTGGTGTGAGGACACTCCTGACTGGTTCCCATCCCCTTGTTGATGTGGGCCCTCTGGTGAGAGTCTGATCCTGGCTTGATTCCTCACACTTCTGTGAGGCGGGCCCTCTGCTGTGAGGTCACACCTGCCTGGCTGGCACACGACGCCTTGGCCACATGGGCCCTCTGGTTGCAGTTGGAGCGTGCTGGGAACCTCCTCCCATCGGTGATGAGGGCCCTCTGGCGTCCGGCCCTAACTGCTGGGCTCACCACATTTTCTGATGTGCGCCCACTTGTGCGATGACACTCCTGCCAGGTTCCCATCCCCATGCAGATTTGGGCCTTCTGTTCTGAGGTGCCAACGGCTGGCTTGCTCACAGTGTCAGGATGTGGGCCCTCTGCTGTGAGTTCACTCCGGCGTGCATCCCATAGCCTCGGTGCTCTGGGCCACCTGCTTGGAGCTTCCAACTGCAGGATTCCTTACCTTTTTTCTTCTATGGGCCGTGTGTTGTGAGACACTTCCTGCCTGCCTCACTCTGAGCCCCTTGTTGATGTGGGTCTTCTGGTTTGAGGCCACATGTGGTGGGTTCCTTGCCTTTCAATGATGTGGCCCCACTGGTGTGAGCACACTCCTGCCTGGTTCGCATCCCCTTGGTGATGTGGGCCCTCTGGTGAGAATCTGATCCGGGTTGGGTTCCTCACACTTCCGTGAGCTTGGCCCTCAGCTCTGAGGTCACTCCTGCCTGGCTGGCACACCCCGCCTTGGCGACGTCGGCCCTCTGGTGGCAGTTGGAGCCTGCTGGGAGCCTCCTCCCCTCAGTGATGAGAGCCCTTTGGCGTCAGGCCCTAACTGCTGGGCACCCACATTTTCTAATACGTACTAAGTGGTGCGAGGATACGCCTGCCACGTTCCCATCCCCATGGGGATGTGGGCGTTCTGCTCTGAGGTCCCAACGGCTGGGTTGCTCACAGTTTCATGATGTGGGCCCTCTGCTGTGAGTTCACTTTGGCCTGGATCCCATAGACTCGGTGCTCTGGGCCTCCTGCTGCGAGGTTCCAACTGCTGGATTCCTCACATTTTTTAATCTATGGGCCCTGTGTTGTTAGGCTAGTCCTGCCTGCCTCACTCCGAGCCCCTTGGAGATGTGGTTCCTCTGGTTTAGGCCACATGTTCTGGGTCCCTCACCTTTCCATTATTTGGCCACACTGGTGTGAGTATACTTCTGCCTGGTTCCGATCCCCTTGGTGATGCGGGCCCTCTGGTGAGAGTCTTATCCTGGCTGGGTTCCTCACCCTTCTGTGACGTATGCCCTCTGCTGTGATGTCACTCCTGCCTGGCTGGCGCACGTCACCTTGGTGACGTGGGCCCTCAGTTGGGATTTGGTGTCTGCTGGGAGTTTCCTCCCTTCGGTAATGAGGGCCCTCTGGCGTCAGGCCTTAAATCCTGGGCTCCCAAACTTTTCTGATGTGTGCCCTGTGGTGCGAGTACACTCCTGCCAGGTTCCCAACCCCATGGCAATGTGGGCCTTCTGCTCTGTGGACCCAATGGCTGGGCTATTCACAGTTTCATGATGAGGGCCCTCTTTTGTGAGTTCACACCGGCCGGGATCCCATAGCCTCGTTGTTCCTTGCCGCCTGCTGGGATGTTCCAACTGCGGGATTCCTCACCTTTTTTATTCTATGGGCCCTCTGTTTTGAGACTACTCCTGCCTGCCTCCCTCCCAGCCCCTTGGTGATGTGTGTCCTCTGGTTTGAGGCCACATGTGGTGGTTTCCTCGCCTTTCAATGATGTGGCCCCACTGGACTGAGAACACTCCTGCCTGGTTCCCATCCTCTTGGTGATGTGGGCCCTCTGGTGAGAGTCTGATCCTGGTTGGGTTCCTCACACTTCCGTGAACTTGGCCCTCTGCTCTGAGGTCACTCCTGCCTGGCTGGCACACCCCGCCTTGGTGACGTCGGCCCTCTGGTGGCAGTTGGAGCGTGCTGGGAGCCTCCTTCCCTCAGTAATGAGGGCCCTTTGGCGTCAGGCCCTAACTGCTGTGTACCCACATTTTCTAATACGTACTAAGTGGTGCGAGGACACTCCTGCCAGGTTCCCATCCCCGTGGGGATGTGGGACTTCTGCTCTGATGTCCAAACGGCTGGGTTGCTCAAAGTTTCATGATGTGGGCCCTCTGCTGTGAGTGCACTGCGGCCTGGATCCCATAGACTGGGTGCTCTGGGCCACCTGCTGGGAGGTTCGAACTGTTGGATTCCTCACATTTTTTATTCTATGGGCCCTGCGTTGTGAGGCTAGTCCTGCCTGCCTCACTCTGAACCCCTTGGAGATGTGGATCCTCTGGTTTAGGCCACGTGTTCTGGGTTCCTCACCTTTCTATGATTTGGCCACACTGGTGTGAGGCCACTCTTGCCTGGATCCGATCCCCTTGGTGATGCGGGCCCTCTGGTGAGACTCTTATCCTGGCTGGGTGCCTCACCCTTCTGGGACGTATGCCCTCTGCTGTGAGGTCACTCCTGCCTGGCTGGCGCACGTCACCTTGGCGACGTGGGCCCTCAGTTGGGAGTTGGTGCCTGCTGGGAGTCTCCTCCCCTCGGTAATGAGGGCCCTCTGACGTCAGGCCCTAACTCCTGGGCTCCCATACTTTTCTGATGTGTGCCCTCTGGTGGGAGTACACTCCTGCCAGGTTCCCAACCCCATGGGAATGTGGGCCTTCTTCTCTGTGGTCCCAACCGCTGGGTTGTTCACAGTTTCGTGATGAGGGCCTTCTGTTGTGAGTTCACACCGGCCGGGATCCCATAGCCTCGCTGCTCCTTGCCGCCTGCTGGGAGGTTCCAACTGCGGGTTACCTCACCTTTTTTATTTTATGGCCCTCTGTTTGAGACACCTCCTGCCTGCCTCACTCTGAGCCCCTTGTTGATGTGGGTCCTCTGGTTTAGGCCATATGTTCTGGGTTCCTCACTTTTCTACGATTTGGCCACACTGGTGTGAGGCCACTCCTGCCTGGTTCTGATCCCCTTGGTGATGTGGGCCCTCTGGTGAGAGTCTTATCCTGGCTGGGTTCCTCCCCCTTCTGTGACATAGGCCCTCTGCTGTGAGGTCACTCCTGCCTGGCTAACGCACATCACCTTGGAGACGTGGGCCCTCAGGTGGGAGTTGGTGCCTTCTAGGAGTCTGCTCCCCTCGGTAATTAGGGCCGTCTGGCGTCAGGCCCTAACTCCTGGGCTCCCAAAATTTTCTGATGTGTGCCCTGTGGTGCGAGTACACTCCTGCCAGGTTCCCAACCCCATGGGAATGTGGGCCTTCTGTTCTGTGGTCCCAACAGCTGTGTTGTTCACAGTTTCATGATGAGGGTCCTCTGTTGTGAGTTCACAACGGCCGGGACCCCATAGCCTCGCTGCTCCTTGCTGCATGCTAGGAGGTTCCAACTGCGGGATTCCTCACCTTTTTTATTCTATGGGTCCTCTGTTTTGAGGCTCCTCCTGCCTGCCTCACTCCGAGCCCCTTGGAGATGTGGGTCCTCTTGTTTAGGCCACATGTTCTGGGTTCCTCACCTTTCTATGATTTGGCCACACTGGTGTGAGGCCACTCCTGCCTGGATCAGATCCCCTTGGTGATGTGGGCCCTCTGGTGAGAGTCTGATCCTGGCTGGGTTCCTCACTCTTCTGTGAGGTGGGCCCTCTGCTGTGAGGTAACTCCTGCCTGGCTTGCTCCCGTTGCCCTGGTGACGTCGGACTTCTGGTGGCAGTTGGAGCCTTCTTGTACCCTCCTCTCCAAGGTGATGAGGGCCCTCTTGCGTCAGGCTCTAACTGCTGGGCTCCCCACGATTTCTGATGTGAGCCCAGTGATGCCAGGACACTCCTGTAAGGTTCCAATACTCATGGGGATGTGTGCCTTCTGCTCTGTGGTCGCAACGCCTGGGTTGCTCACAGTTTCGTTATGTTGGCACTCCGGTGTTAGTTCACTCAGGCCTAGATCCCATAGCCTCTGTGCTCTGGGCCGCCTGCTGGGAGGTTCCAACTGCTGGATTCCTCACCTTTCTTATACTTTGGGCCCTGTGTGGTGAAGCTCCTCCTGCCTGCCTCACACCGAGCCCCTTGGTGATGTAGGTCTTCTGGTTTGAGACCACGTGTGCCGTTTGTCTCACCTTTTAGGGATGTGGCCCTACTGGTGTGAGGACACTCCTGACTGGTTCCCATCCCCTTGTTGATGTGGGCCCTCTGGTGAGAGTCTGATCCTGGCTTGATTCCTCACACTTCTGTGAGGCGGGCCCTCTGCTGTGAGGTCACACCTGCCTGGCTGGCACACGACGCCTTGGCCACATGGGCCCTCTGGTTGCAGTTGGAGCGTGCTGGGAACCTCCTCCCATCGGTGATGAGGGCCCTCTGGCGTCCGGCCCTAACTGCTGGGCTCACCACATTTTCTGATGTGCGCCCACTTGTGCGATGACACTCCTGCCAGGTTCCCATCCCCATGCAGATTTGGGCCTTCTGTTCTGAGGTGCCAACGGCTGGCTTGCTCACAGTGTCAGGATGTGGGCCCTCTGCTGTGAGTTCACTCCGGCGTGCATCCCATAGCCTCGGTGCTCTGGGCCACCTGCTTGGAGCTTCCAACTGCAGGATTCCTTACCTTTTTTCTTCTATGGGCCGTGTGTTGTGAGACACTTCCTGCCTGCCTCACTCTGAGCCCCTTGTTGATGTGGGTCTTCTGGTTTGAGGCCACATGTGGTGGGTTCCTTGCCTTTCAATGATGTGGCCCCACTGGTGTGAGCACACTCCTGCCTGGTTCGCATCCCCTTGGTGATGTGGGCCCTCTGGTGAGAATCTGATCCGGGTTGGGTTCCTCACACTTCCGTGAGCTTGGCCCTCAGCTCTGAGGTCACTCCTGCCTGGCTGGCACACCCCGCCTTGGCGACGTCGGCCCTCTGGTGGCAGTTGGAGCCTGCTGGGAGCCTCCTCCCCTCAGTGATGAGAGCCCTTTGGCGTCAGGCCCTAACTGCTGGGCACCCACATTTTCTAATACGTACTAAGTGGTGCGAGGATACGCCTGCCACGTTCCCATCCCCATGGGGATGTGGGCGTTCTGCTCTGAGGTCCCAACGGCTGGGTTGCTCACAGTTTCATGATGTGGGCCCTCTGCTGTGAGTTCACTTTGGCCTGGATCCCATAGACTCGGTGCTCTGGGCCTCCTGCTGCGAGGTTCCAACTGCTGGATTCCTCACATTTTTTAATCTATGGGCCCTGTGTTGTTAGGCTAGTCCTGCCTGCCTCACTCCGAGCCCCTTGGAGATGTGGTTCCTCTGGTTTAGGCCACATGTTCTGGGTCCCTCACCTTTCCATTATTTGGCCACACTGGTGTGAGTATACTTCTGCCTGGTTCCGATCCCCTTGGTGATGCGGGCCCTCTGGTGAGAGTCTTATCCTGGCTGGGTTCCTCACCCTTCTGTGACGTATGCCCTCTGCTGTGATGTCACTCCTGCCTGGCTGGCGCACGTCACCTTGGCGACGTGGGCCCTCAGTTGGGATTTGGTGTCTGCTGGGAGTTTCCTCCCTTCGGTAATGAGGGCCCTCTGGCGTCAGGCCTTAAATCCTGGGCTCCCAAACTTTTCTGATGTGTGCCCTGTGGTGCGAGTACACTCCTGCCAGGTTCCCAACCCCATGGCAATGTGGGCCTTCTGCTCTGTGGACCCAATGGCTGGGCTATTCACAGTTTCATGATGAGGGCCCTCTTTTGTGAGTTCACACCGGCCGGGATCCCATAGCCTCGTTGTTCCTTGCCGCCTGCTGGGATGTTCCAACTGCGGGATTCCTCACCTTTTTTATTCTATGGGCCCTCTGTTTTGAGACTACTCCTGCCTGCCTCCCTCCCAGCCCCTTGGTGATGTGTGTCCTCTGGTTTGAGGCCACATGTGGTGGTTTCCTCGCCTTTCAATGATGTGGCCCCACTGGACTGAGAACACTCCTGCCTGGTTCCCATCCTCTTGGTGATGTGGGCCCTCTGGTGAGAGTCTGATCCTGGTTGGGTTCCTCACACTTCCGTGAACTTGGCCCTCTGCTCTGAGGTCACTCCTGCCTGGCTGGCACACCCCGCCTTGGTGACGTCGGCCCTCTGGTGGCAGTTGGAGCGTGCTGGGAGCCTCCTTCCCTCAGTAATGAGGGCCCTTTGGCGTCAGGCCCTAACTGCTGTGTACCCACATTTTCTAATACGTACTAAGTGGTGCGAGGACACTCCTGCCAGGTTCCCATCCCCGTGGGGATGTGGGACTTCTGCTCTGATGTCCAAACGGCTGGGTTGCTCAAAGTTTCATGATGTGGGCCCTCTGCTGTGAGTGCACTGCGGCCTGGATCCCATAGACTGGGTGCTCTGGGCCACCTGCTGGGAGGTTCGAACTGTTGGATTCCTCACATTTTTTATTCTATGGGCCCTGCGTTGTGAGGCTAGTCCTGCCTGCCTCACTCTGAACCCCTTGGAGATGTGGATCCTCTGGTTTAGGCCACGTGTTCTGGGTTCCTCACCTTTCTATGATTTGGCCACACTGGTGTGAGGCCACTCTTGCCTGGATCCGATCCCCTTGGTGATGCGGGCCCTCTGGTGAGACTCTTATCCTGGCTGGGTGCCTCACCCTTCTGGGACGTATGCCCTCTGCTGTGAGGTCACTCCTGCCTGGCTGGCGCACGTCACCTTGGCGACGTGGGCCCTCAGTTGGGAGTTGGTGCCTGCTGGGAGTCTCCTCCCCTCGGTAATGAGGGCCCTCTGACGTCAGGCCCTAACTCCTGGGCTCCCATACTTTTCTGATGTGTGCCCTCTGGTGGGAGTACACTCCTGCCAGCTTCCCAACCCCATGGGAATGTGGGCCTTCTTCTCTGTGGTCCCAACCGCTGGGTTGTTCACAGTTTCGTGATGAGGGCCTTCTGTTGTGAGTTCACACCGGCCGGGATCCCATAGCCTCGCTGCTCCTTGCCGCCTGCTGGGAGGTTCCAACTGCGGGTTACCTCACCTTTTTTATCTTATGGCCCTCTGTTTGAGACACCTCCTGCCTGCCTCACTCTGAGCCCCTTGTTGATGTGGGTCCTCTGGTTTAGGCCATATGTTCTGGGTTCCTCACTTTTCTACGATTTGGCCACACTGGTGTGAGGCCACTCCTGCCTGGTTCTTATCCCCTTGGTGATGTGGGCCCTCTGGTGAGAGTCTTATCCTGGCTGGGTTCCTCCCCCTTCTGTGACATAGGCCCTCTGCTGTGAGGTCACTCCTGCCTGGCTAACGCACATCACCTTGGAGACGTGGGCCCTCAGGTGGGAGTTGGTGCCTTCTAGGAGTCTGCTCCCCTCGGTAATTAGGGCCGTCTGGCGTCAGGCCCTAACTCCTGGGCTCCCAAAATTTTCTGATGTGTGCCCTGTGGTGCGAGTACACTCCTGCCAGGTTCCCAACCCCATGGGAATGTGGGCCTTCTGTTCTGTGGTCCCAACAGCTGTGTTGTTCACAGTTTCATGATGAGGGTCCTCTGTTGTGAGTTCACAACGGCCGGGACCCCATAGCCTCGCTGCTCCTTGCTGCATGCTAGGAGGTTCCAACTGCGGGATTCCTCACCTTTTTTATTCTATGGGTCCTCTGTTTTGAGGCTCCTCCTGCCTGCCTCACTCCGAGCCCCTTGGAGATGTGGGTCCTCTTGTTTAGGCCACATGTTCTGGGTTCCTCACCTTTCTATGATTTGGCCACACTGGTGTGAGGCCACTCCTGCCTGGATCAGATCCCCTTGGTGATGTGGGCCCTCTGGTGAGAGTCTGATCCTGGCTGGGTTCCTCACTCTTCTGTGAGGTGGGCCCTCTGCTGTGAGGTAACTCCTGCCTGGCTTGCTCCCGTTGCCCTGGTGACGTCGGACTTCTGGTGGCAGTTGGAGCCTTCTTGTACCCTCCTCTCCAAGGTGATGAGGGCCCTCTTGCGTCAGGCTCTAACTGCTGGGCTCCCCACGATTTCTGATGTGAGCCCAGTGATGCCAGGACACTCCTGTAAGGTTCCAATACTCATGGGGATGTGTGCCTTCTGCTCTGTGGTCGCAACGCCTGGGTTGCTCACAGTTTCGTTATGTTGGCACTCCGGTGTTAGTTCACTCAGGCCTAGATCCCATAGCCTCTGTGCTCTGGGCCGCCTGCTGGGAGGTTCCAACTGCTGGATTCCTCACCTTTCTTATACTTTGGGCCCTGTGTGGTGAAGCTCCTCCTGCCTGCCTCACACCGAGCCCCTTGGTGATGTAGGTCTTCTGGTTTGAGACCACGTGTGCCGTTTGTCTCACCTTTTAGGGATGTGGCCCTACTGGTGTGAGGACACTCCTGACTGGTTCCCATCCCCTTGTTGATGTGGGCCCTCTGGTGAGAGTCTGATCCTGGCTTGATTCCTCACACTTCTGTGAGGCGGGCCCTCTGCTGTGAGGTCACACCTGCCTGGCTGGCACACGACGCCTTGGCCACATGGGCCCTCTGGTTGCAGTTGGAGCGTGCTGGGAACCTCCTCCCATCGGTGATGAGGGCCCTCTGGCGTCCGGCCCTAACTGCTGGGCTCACCACATTTTCTGATGTGCGCCCACTTGTGCGATGACACTCCTGCCAGGTTCCCATCCCCATGCAGATTTGGGCCTTCTGTTCTGAGGTGCCAACGGCTGGCTTGCTCACAGTGTCAGGATGTGGGCCCTCTGCTGTGAGTTCACTCCGGCGTGCATCCCATAGCCTCGGTGCTCTGGGCCACCTGCTTGGAGATTCCAACTGCAGGATTCCTTACCTTTTTTCTTCTATGGGCCGTGTGTTGTGAGACACTTCCTGCCTGCCTCACTCTGAGCCCCTTGTTGATGTGGGTCTTCTGGTTTGAGGCCACATGTGGTGGGTTCCTTGCCTTTCAATGATGTGGCCCCACTGGTGTGAGCACACTCCTGCCTGGTTCGCATCCCCTTGGTGATGTGGGCCCTCTGGTGAGAATCTGATCCGGGTTGGGTTCCTCACACTTCCGTGAGCTTGGCCCTCAGCTCTGAGGTCACTCCTGCCTGGCTGGCACACCCCGCCTTGGCGACGTCGGCCCTCTGGTGGCAGTTGGAGCCAGCTGGGAGCCTCCTCCCCTCAGTGATGAGAGCCCTTTGGCGTCAGGCCCTAACTGCTGGGCACCCACATGTTCTAATACGTACTAAGTGGTGCGAGGATACGCCTGCCACGTTCCCATCCCCATGGGGATGTGGGCGTTCTGCTCTGAGGTCCCAACGGCTGGGTTGCTCACAGTTTCATGATGTGGGCCCTCTGCTGTGAGTTCACTTTGGCCTGGATCCCATAGACTCGGTGCTCTGGGCCTCCTGCTGCGAGGTTCCAACTGCTGGATTCCTCACATTTTTTAATCTATGGGCCCTGTGTTGTTAGGCTAGTCCTGCCTGCCTCACTCCGAGCCCCTTGGAGATGTGGTTCCTCTGGTTTAGGCCACATGTTCTGGGTCCCTCACCTTTCCATTATTTGGCCACACTGGTGTGAGTATACTTCTGCCTGGTTCCGATCCCCTTGGTGATGCGGGCCCTCTGGTGAGAGTCTTATCCTGGCTGGGTTCCTCACCCTTCTGTGACGTATGCCCTCTGCTGTGATGTCACTCCTGCCTGGCTGGCGCACGTCACCTTGGCGACGTGGGCCCTCAGTTGGGATTTGGTGTCTGCTGGGAGTTTCCTCCCTTCGGTAATGAGGGCCCTCTGGCGTCAGGCCTTAAATCCTGGGCTCCCAAACTTTTCTGATGTGTGCCCTGTGGTGCGAGTACACTCCTGCCAGGTTCCCAACCCCATGGCAATGTGGGCCTTCTGCTCTGTGGACCCAATGGCTGGGCTATTCACAGTTTCATGATGAGGGCCCTCTTTTGTGAGTTCACACCGGCCGGGATCCCATAGCCTCGTTGTTCCTTGCCGCCTGCTGGGATGTTCCAACTGCGGGATTCCTCACCTTTTTTATTCTATGGGCCCTCTGTTTTGAGACTACTCCTGCCTGCCTCCCTCCCAGCCCCTTGGTGATGTGTGTCCTCTGGTTTGAGGCCACATGTGGTGGTTTCCTCGCCTTTCAATGATGTGGCCCCACTGGACTGAGAACACTCCTGCCTGGTTCCCATCCTCTTGGTGATGTGGGCCCTCTGGTGAGAGTCTGATCCTGGTTGGGTTCCTCACACTTCCGTGAACTTGGCCCTCTGCTCTGAGGTCACTCCTGCCTGGCTGGCACACCCCGCCTTGGTGACGTCGGCCCTCTGGTGGCAGTTGGAGCGTGCTGGGAGCCTCCTTCCCTCAGTAATGAGGGCCCTTTGGCGTCAGGCCCTAACTGCTGTGTACCCACATTTTCTAATACGTACTAAGTGGTGCGAGGACACTCCTGCCAGGTTCCCATCCCCGTGGGGATGTGGGACTTCTGCTCTGATGTCCAAACGGCTGGGTTGCTCAAAGTTTCATGATGTGGGCCCTCTGCTGTGAGTGCACTGCGGCCTGGATCCCATAGACTGGGTGCTCTGGGCCACCTGCTGGGAGGTTCGAACTGTTGGATTCCTCACATTTTTTATTCTATGGGCCCTGCGTTGTGAGGCTAGTCCTGCCTGCCTCACTCTGAACCCCTTGGAGATGTGGATCCTCTGGTTTAGGCCACGTGTTCTGGGTTCCTCACCTTTCTATGATTTGGCCACACTGGTGTGAGGCCACTCTTGCCTGGATCCGATCCCCTTGGTGATGCGGGCCCTCTGGTGAGACTCTTATCCTGGCTGGGTGCCTCACCCTTCTGGGACGTATGCCCTCTGCTGTGAGGTCACTCCTGCCTGGCTGGCGCACGTCACCTTGGCGACGTGGGCCCTCAGTTGGGAGTTGGTGCCTGCTGGGAGTCTCCTCCCCTCGGTAATGAGGGCCCTCTGACGTCAGGCCCTAACTCCTGGGCTCCCATACTTTTCTGATGTGTGCCCTCTGGTGGGAGTACACTCCTGCCAGGTTCCCAACCCCATGGGAATGTGGGCCTTCTTCTCTGTGGTCCCAACCGCTGGGTTGTTCACAGTTTCGTGATGAGGGCCTTCTGTTGTGAGTTCACACCGGCCGGGATCCCATAGCCTCGCTGCTCCTTGCCGCCTGCTGGGAGGTTCCAACTGCGGGTTACCTCACCTTTTTTATCTTATGGCCCTCTGTTTGAGACACCTCCTGCCTGCCTCACTCTGAGCCCCTTGTTGATGTGGGTCCTCTGGTTTAGGCCATATGTTCTGGGTTCCTCACTTTTCTACGATTTGGCCACACTGGTGTGAGGCCACTCCTGCCTGGTTCTGATCCCCTTGGTGATGTGGGCCCTCTGGTGAGAGTCTTATCCTGGCTGGGTTCCTCCCCCTTCTGTGACATAGGCCCTCTGCTGTGAGGTCACTCCTGCCTGGCTAACGCACATCACCTTGGAGACGTGGGCCCTCAGGTGGGAGTTGGTGCCTTCTAGGAGTCTGCTCCCCTCGGTAATTAGGGCCGTCTGGCGTCAGGCCCTAACTCCTGGGCTCCCAAAATTTTCTGATGTGTGCCCTGTGGTGCGAGTACACTCCTGCCAGGTTCCCAACCCCATGGGAATGTGGGCCTTCTGTTCTGTGGTCCCAACAGCTGTGTTGTTCACAGTTTCATGATGAGGGTCCTCTGTTGTGAGTTCACAACGGCCGGGACCCCATAGCCTCGCTGCTCCTTGCTGCATGCTAGGAGGTTCCAACTGCAGGATTCCTCACCTTTTTTATTCTATGGGTCCTCTGTTTTGAGGCTCCTCCTGCCTGCCTCACTCCGAGCCCCTTGGAGATGTGGGTCCTCTTGTTTAGGCCACATGTTCTGGGTTCCTCACCTTTCTATGATTTGGCCACACTGGTGTGAGGCCACTCCTGCCTGGATCAGATCCCCTTGGTGATGTGGGCCCTCTGGTGAGAGTCTGATCCTGGCTGGGTTCCTCACTCTTCTGTGAGGTGGGCCCTCTGCTGTGAGGTAACTCCTGCCTGGCTTGCTCCCGTTGCCCTGGTGACGTCGGACTTCTGGTGGCAGTTGGAGCCTTCTTGTACCCTCCTCTCCAAGGTGATGAGGGCCCTCTTGCGTCAGGCTCTAACTGCTGGGCTCCCCACGATTTCTGATGTGAGCCCAGTGATGCCAGGACACTCCTGTAAGGTTCCAATACTCATGGGGATGTGTGCCTTCTGCTCTGTGGTCGCAACGCCTGGGTTGCTCACAGTTTCGTTATGTTGGCACTCCGGTGTTAGTTCACTCAGGCCTAGATCCCATAGCCTCTGTGCTCTGGGCCGCCTGCTGGGAGGTTCCAACTGCTGGATTCCTCACCTTTCTTATACTTTGGGCCCTGTGTGGTGAAGCTCCTCCTGCCTGCCTCACACCGAGCCCCTTGGTGATGTAGGTCTTCTGGTTTGAGACCACGTGTGCCGTTTGTCTCACCTTTTAGGGATGTGGCCCTACTGGTGTGAGGACACTCCTGACTGGTTCCCATCCCCTTGTTGATGTGGGCCCTCTGGTGAGAGTCTGATCCTGGCTTGATTCCTCACACTTCTGTGAGGCGGGCCCTCTGCTGTGAGGTCACACCTGCCTGGCTGGCACACGACGCCTTGGCCACATGGGCCCTCTGGTTGCAGTTGGAGCGTGCTGGGAACCTCCTCCCATCGGTGATGAGGGCCCTCTGGCGTCCGGCCCTAACTGCTGGGCTCACCACATTTTCTGATGTGCGCCCACTTGTGCGATGACACTCCTGCCAGGTTCCCATCCCCATGCAGATTTGGGCCTTCTGTTCTGAGGTGCCAACGGCTGGCTTGCTCACAGTGTCAGGATGTGGGCCCTCTGCTGTGAGTTCACTCCGGCGTACATCCCATAGCCTCGGTGCTCTGGGCCACCTGCTTGGAGCTTCCAACTGCAGGATTCCTTACCTTTTTTCTTCTATGGGCCGTGTGTTGTGAGACACTTCCTGCCTGCCTCACTCTGAGCCCCTTGTTGATGTGGGTCTTCTGGTTTGAGGCCACATGTGGTGGGTTCCTTGCCTTTCAATGATGTGGCCCCACTGGTGTGAGCACACTCCTGCCTGGTTCGCATCCCCTTGGTGATGTGGGCCCTCTGGTGAGAATCTGATCCGGGTTGGGTTCCTCACACTTCCGTGAGCTTGGCCCTCAGCTCTGAGGTCACTCCTGCCTGGCTGGCACACCCCGCCTTGGCGACGTCGGCCCTCTGGTGGCAGTTGGAGCCTGCTGGGAGCCTCCTCCCCTCAGTGATGAGAGCCCTTTGGCGTCAGGCCCTAACTGCTGGGTACCCACATTTTCTAATACGTACTAAGTGGTGCGAGGATACGCCTGCCACGTTCCCATCCCCATGGGGATGTGGGCGTTCTGCTCTGAGGTCCCAACGGCTGGGTTGCTCACAGTTTCATGATGTGGGCCCTCTGCTGTGAGTTCACTTTGGCCTGGATCCCATAGACTCGGTGCTCTGGGCCTCCTGCTGCGAGGTTCCAACTGCTGGATTCCTCACATTTTTTAATCTATGGGCCCTGTGTTGTTAGGCTAGTCCTGCCTGCCTCACTCCGAGCCCCTTGGAGATGTGGTTCCTCTGGTTTAGGCCACATGTTCTGGGTCCCTCACCTTTCCATTATTTGGCCACACTGGTGTGAGTATACTTCTGCCTGGTTCCGATCCCCTTGGTGATGCGGGCCCTCTGGTGAGAGTCTTATCCTGGCTGGGTTCCTCACCCTTCTGTGACGTATGCCCTCTGCTGTGATGTCACTCCTGCCTGGCTGGCGCACGTCACCTTGGTGACGTGGGCCCTCAGTTGGGATTTGGTGTCTGCTGGGAGTTTCCTCCCTTCGGTAATGAGGGCCCTCTGGCGTCAGGCCTTAAATCCTGGGCTCCCAAACTTTTCTGATGTGTGCCCTGTGGTGCGAGTACACTCCTGCCAGGTTCCCAACCCCATGGCAATGTGGGCCTTCTGCTCTGTGGACCCAATGGCTGGGCTATTCACAGTTTCATGATGAGGGCCCTCTTTTGTGAGTTCACACCGGCCGGGATCCCATAGCCTCGTTGTTCCTTGCCGCCTGCTGGGATGTTCCAACTGCGGGATTCCTCACCTTTTTTATTCTATGGGCCCTCTGTTTTGAGACTACTCCTGCCTGCCTCCCTCCCAGCCCCTTGGTGATGTGTGTCCTCTGGTTTGAGGCCACATGTGGTGGTTTCCTCGCCTTTCAATGATGTGGCCCCACTGGACTGAGAACACTCCTGCCTGGTTCCCATCCTCTTGGTGATGTGGGCCCTCTGGTGAGAGTCTGATCCTGGTTGGGTTCCTCACACTTCCGTGAACTTGGCCCTCTGCTCTGAGGTCACTCCTGCCTGGCTGGCACACCCCGCCTTGGTGACGTCGGCCCTCTGGTGGCAGTTGGAGCGTGCTGGGAGCCTCCTTCCCTCAGTAATGAGGGCCCTTTGGCGTCAGGCCCTAACTGCTGTGTACCCACATTTTCTAATACGTACTAAGTGGTGCGAGGACACTCCTGCCAGGTTCCCATCCCCGTGGGGATGTGGGACTTCTGCTCTGATGTCCAAACGGCTGGGTTGCTCAAAGTTTCATGATGTGGGCCCTCTGCTGTGAGTGCACTGCGGCCTGGATCCCATAGACTGGGTGCTCTGGGCCACCTGCTGGGAGGTTCGAACTGTTGGATTCCTCACATTTTTTATTCTATGGGCCCTGCGTTGTGAGGCTAGTCCTGCCTGCCTCACTCTGAACCCCTTGGAGATGTGGATCCTCTGGTTTAGGCCACGTGTTCTGGGTTCCTCACCTTTCTATGATTTGGCCACACTGGTGTGAGGCCACTCTTGCCTGGATCCGATCCCCTTGGTGATGCGGGCCCTCTGGTGAGACTCTTATCCTGGCTGGGTGCCTCACCCTTCTGGGACGTATGCCCTCTGCTGTGAGGTCACTCCTGCCTGGCTGGCGCACGTCACCTTGGCGACGTGGGCCCTCAGTTGGGAGTTGGTGCCTGCTGGGAGTCTCCTCCCCTCGGTAATGAGGGCCCTCTGACGTCAGGCCCTAACTCCTGGGCTCCCATACTTTTCTGATGTGTGCCCTCTGGTGGGAGTACACTCCTGCCAGGTTCCCAACCCCATGGGAATGTGGGCCTTCTTCTCTATGGTCCCAACCGCTGGGTTGTTCACAGTTTCGTGATGAGGGCCTTCTGTTGTGAGTTCACACCGGCCGGGATCCCATAGCCTCGCTGCTCCTTGCCGCCTGCTGGGAGGTTCCAACTGCGGGTTACCTCACCTTTTTTATTTTATGGCCCTCTGTTTGAGACACCTCCTGCCTGCCTCACTCTGAGCCCCTTGTTGATGTGGGTCCTCTGGTTTAGGCCATATGTTCTGGGTTCCTCACTTTTCTACGATTTGGCCACACTGGTGTGAGGCCACTCCTGCCTGGTTCTGATCCCCTTGGTGATGTGGGCCCTCTGGTGAGAGTCTTATCCTGGCTGGGTTCCTCCCCCTTCTGTGACATAGGCCCTCTGCTGTGAGGTCACTCCTGCCTGGCTAACGCACATCACCTTGGAGACGTGGGCCCTCAGGTGGGAGTTGGTGCCTTCTAGGAGTCTGCTCCCCTCGGTAATTAGGGCCGTCTGGCGTCAGGCCCTAACTCCTGGGCTCCCAAAATTTTCTGATGTGTGCCCTGTGGTGCGAGTACACTCCTGCCAGGTTCCCATCCCCATGGGGATGTGGGCTTTCTGCTCTGAGGTCCCAACGGCTGGGTTGCTCACAGTGTCAGAATGTGGGCCCTCTGCTGTGAGTTCACTCCGGCATGGATCCCATAGCCTCGGTGCTCTGGGCCACCTGCTTGGAGCTTCCAACTGCGGGGTTCCTCACCTTTTTTATTCTATGGGCGCTCTGTTGTGAGTCTCCTCCTCCATGCCTCACTCCCAGCCCTTTCGTGATGTGTGTCCCCTTGTTTGAGGCCACATGTGCTGTGTTCCTCACCTTTCGCTGATGTGGCCCCACTGGTGTGAGGACACTCCTGCCTGGTTTCCATCCCCTTGGTGATGTGGGCGCTCTGGTTAGAGTCTGATCCTCTTTGGGCTCCTCACACTTCTGTGAGGTGGGCCCTCTGCTGTGAGGTAACTCCTGCCTGGCTTGCTCCCATTGCCTTGGTGACGTCGGCCCTCTGGTGGCATTTGGAGCCTGCTGGTAGCCTCCTCTCCTCAGTGATGAGAGCCCTCTGGCGTCAGGCCATAACTGCTGGGTTCCCACATTTTCTGATACGTGCTAAGTTGTGCGAGGACACTCCTGCGAGGTTCCCATCCCCATGGGGATGTGGGCGTTCTGCTCTGAGGTCCAACTGGCTGGGTTGCTCACAGTTTCATGATGTGGGCCCTCTGCTGTGAGTTCACTGTGGCCTGGATCCCATAGACTCCATGCTCTGGGCCACCTGCTGGGAGGTTCAAACTGCTGGATTCCTCACCTTTTTTATTCTGTGGGCCCTGTGTTGTTAGGCTACTCCTGCCTGCCTCACTCGGAGCACCTTGGAAATGTGGGTCCTCTGGTTTAGGCCACATGTGCTGGGTTCCTCACCTTTCTATAATGTGGCCGCACTGGTGTGAGGACACTCCTGCCTTGTTCCGATCCCCTTGGTGATGTGGGCCCTCTGGTGAGAGTCTTATCCTGGCTGGGTTCCTCACCCTTCTGTGAGGTAGGCCCTCTGCTGTGAGGTCACTCCTGCCTGGCTGGCACACGTCAACTTGGCGACGTGGGCCCTCAGTTGGGAGTTGGTGCCTGCTGGGAGTCTCCTACCCTCGGTAATGAGGGCCCTCTGGCTTCAGACCCTAACTCCTGGGCTCCCAAAAGTTTCTGATGTGCGCCCTGTGGTGCGAGTACACTCCTGCCAGGATCCCAACCCCATGGGAATGTGGGTCTTCTGCTCTGAGGTCCCAATGGTACGTTGTTCAGTTTCATGATGAGGGCCCTCTGGTGTGAGTTCACTCCGGCATGGACCCAATAGCCTCGCTGCTCCTGGCCTCCTGCGGGGAGGTTCCCACTGCGGGATTCCTCACCTTTTTCCTTCTATGGGCCCTCTGTTTTGAGACTTCTCTTGCCTGCCTCACTCCCAGCCCCTTGGTGATGTGTGTCCTGTAGTTTGAGTCCACGTGTGCTGGGTCCGTCACATTTCGGTGATGTGGCCCCACTGGTGTGAGGACACTCCTGCCTGGTTTCCATTCCCTTGGTGATGTGGGCCCTCCGGTGAGAGTCTGATCCTCTTTGGGTTCCTCACACTTTTGTGTGGTTGGCCCTCTGCTCTGAGGTCACTCCTGCCTGGCTGGCACACCCCGCATTGGTGACGTCGGCCTTCTGGTAGCAGTTGGAGCTTGCTGGGAGCCTCCTCTCCTCAGTGATGAGGGCCCTCTGGCGTCCGGCCCTAACTGCTGGGCTCCCCACCTTTTCTGATGTGTGCCCACTGGTGCGATGACACTCCTGCTTGGTTCCCTTCCCCATGGGGATGTGGGCATTGTGCTCTGAGGTTACAACGGCTGGGTTGCTTACAGTATCACGATGAGTGCCCTCTGTTGTGAGTTCATCACTGCCTGGATCCCATAGCCTCGGTGCTCTGGGCCGCCTGCTGGGATGTTCCAACTGCTGGATTCCTCACCTTTTTTAAACAATGGGCCATGTGTTTTGAGGTTAATCCTGCCTGCCTCGCTCCGAGACCCATGGTGATGTGGGTCCTCTGGTTTGAGGCCACATGTGCTGGGTACCTCAACTTTCGATGATGTGGCCCCACGGGTGTGAGGACACTCCTGCCTGGTTCCCAGCCCCTTGCTTATGTGGGCACTCTGGTGAGAGTCTGATCCTGACTGGGTTCCTTACCCTTCTGTGAGGTGGGCCCTCTGATGTGAGGTCACTCCTGCCTGGATGTCTCATGTCGCCTTGGCGACGTAGGCCCTCTGTTGGCCACTGAAGCATGCTGGGAGCCTCCTACCCTCTTTAATAAGGGCCCTGGAAGAAACACATATGCCCTTTTTGACCAAGTGCATCATTGTCGAGGTTCTGCCTTTTCTCCTATACTTTCAGAGGACTTCCCGTCTACCTCCTGAAATCGTATTCCTGGAATTCTGCCCCGTGTTCAAGTCCTCTTTGCAGCCTTATTTCAATATATTTTTGGACGATAGCTGTCATTTATAACTCTGCAGGTTTGTGAATTACAGTGCCCCTGAGCTCCTTTCTTCAACTCGCTTTCTTGTGAGCTGGCCGCAAAACCGCAGGATTGCTTCAGGCCCTAATCTGGTTCCGGCACGGCATGCTGAGCCTTTGGCTAATTCCTCTTCCTGGTGGGAAATGAGCGTTAAATTTGTTCGTGCAGACACCTACAGCTAATCTCTCATTGGTTCTCCCTATTCCTGTTCATCTTGCGCAGAAATTCCAAACTGTGCCAAACAGGAGGTTAAAGGCACTGACTCTCCAAGTGGGGAGAGTGTTAGTAAAGCGTCTGGAATGGTAAAACCGAGTACGAGGGGACGAAAACTGAGATGCATTTAAAAAGGTTTCCCGGTCACACGGTGGACCATATTCTGGGTTGCCCATGCATGTTTTACCTGAAGGAAGAATCCCTTCAACCTGGAGAGTTGGGACCCATGGAATGGGTACCATGCAGTATGACTTCAAAGGGTTGCCTTTGCTCACCCAACGTCACCAATGCTATCAGCCCGAAGTGTCCAGCCTTATGTCTCACTCAGCTCGGGGTGTAGATGTGGTAAATCCACGTTGCATCACAAGCCCTGAATGAATTATTTAAGAATTGCTCTCTATTTCACTGTCATTGTGTTTTGTTTTTGTAATTTATTTTGATAATGGGATTTATCGGATTTTCACTGCTGCGTTTATGCCGCTGTACACATGCTTGATTCTCTTATGGAGACATATAAATCCATGGGTTTTCAGATTCTTACTAGTCAGGTATATTCCTAGGCATTGAATATGGGGTGTTGAGTCCATTTCGTGGAGCAAGGAGTAGGTCCTGACTATTACATATTTGCTTATGGAAAGGTATCTGTGCTAATTTCAATCTCTGGTTTTATGCAGCGCCACAACTCACCTTTCCCCTTAAGCAAGCATAAGTTGGTTTTCTAAATTTGAGACCCTTTTCTGTTTTGTAATTGAGTTCATGTGCAGCCATGTTTGCATTCCGTGTATTTGAGATATCTTATGGTGTATCTTTTTCTGTGTGACTTAGTTAACTTAGAATGATCGTACCTGAATCCACTCATTATGCCGCGACGGGCCTCATGACATAGATTTCATTGCTGAGTGATATTCCATTGTACGTACGTACAACAACTTCTTTATCCATTTTTGCTTTCTGGGATATTTCACTTGTACCGTAAATGAGGTTCTTGTAAGCAGAGCCGAAAATTTATGGGTGGCTGTGTCTTTTTGATTTTAATTTCCCTAAGCTATAGAACCATAAGTTGAAGTGCCATAGGCTCCGGTGCTTAGTTTTTTAGGTGTTTGAGGAAACACCATACATTTCTCCAGAGTGGCTGTTGGCAATTTACATCCCGCCCATCAGCATAACAAGGCTCCCTGTTCTCCATGGCCTGTCCTGCCTTTCTGGATTTTTCACTTTTTTCAGATGTCCCTTTTGACAGGGGGGCAGTGAGACTTCATTGTAATGCAGATTTCTTTACAGGCTTGCTTGTTTGGCCAAAAAGGGCATATGTGTTTTTTCTTGAATATATGCAGGAAAAAACGCATACGCCCTTTTAGACCAAGTGCATCATTGTCGACTTTCTGTCTCTTTCCCTATGCTTTAAATGCAATTCCAGTCTGCCCCTGAAATCGTTTTCCTGCAATTCTGCCCCGCTTTCCAGTCCTCTTCGCAGCCTTCCTTCAATATATTTTTGGACGATAGCTGTCATTTATAACTCTGAGGTTTGTGAATCACAGTGCCCCTGAGCTCCTTTCTTCAACTCGCTTTCTTGTGAGCTGGCCGCAAACCCGCAGGATTGCTTCAGGCCTTAATCAGGTTCCGGCATGGCATGCTGAGCCTTTGGTTAATTCTTCTTCCTGGTGGGAAATGAGCGTTAAATTTCCAGTGCAGACACCTACAGCTAGTCTCTCATTGGTTCTCCCTATTCCTGTTCATCTTGCGCAGAAATTGCAAACTGTGCCAAACAGGAGGTTAAAGGCACTGACTCTCCAAGTGGGGAGAGTGTTAGTAAAGGTCTGGAATGGTGAACCCGAGTAAAAGGGGACGAAAACTGAGATGCATTTGAAAACGTTTCCTGGTCACACGGTGCACCATACTGTGGGTTTCCCATGCACGTTTTAGCTGAAGGAAGAATCCCTTAAAACTGGACAGTTGGGACCCATGGAATGGGTACCATGCAGTATGACTTCAAAGGGTCTGCATTTGCTCATCGAACCTCACCAATGCTATCAGCCCGAAGTGTCCAACCTTATGTCTCACTCAGCTCTGGGTGTAGATGTGGTAAATCCAGGTTGCATCACATGCCCTGAATGAATTATTTAAGAATTGCTCTCTATTTCACTGTCATTGTGTTTTGTTTTTGTAATTCATTTTGATAATGGGATTTATTGGATTTTCTCTGCTGCGTTCATGCAGCTGTACACACGCTTGATTGTCTTACGGAGACATATAAATCCATGGGTTTGAAGATTCTTACTAGTCAGGTGTATTCCTAGGTGTTGAATATGAGGTGTTTAGTCCATTTCGTTGAGCAAGGGGTAGGTCTTGACTATTACATATTTGGCTTATGGAAAGGTATCTGTGCTAATTTCTATCTCTGCTTTTATGCAGCACCCCAACTCACTTTTCCCCTTAAGCAAACATAAGGTGGTTTTCTAAATTTGAGACCCTGTTCTGTTTTGTAATTCAGTTCATGTGTAGCCAAGTTTACATTCCGTATATTAGTGATAACTTATGATGTTTCATTTTCTGTGTGACTTATTTCACTTAGAATCATCGTACCTGAATCCACTCATTATGCCGCGACGGGCCTGATGAAATAGATTTCATTGGTGAGTGATATTCCTTTGTACGTACGTACCACACTTCTTTATCCATTTTTCGCTTTCTGGGATATTTAACTTGTACCGTAGACGAGGTTCTTGTAAACAGAGCCGTAAACAGAAACTTTGGGGTGGCTGTGTGTTTTTGATTTTAATTTCCCTAAGCTATAGGAAAATAAGTGGTAATGCCGTAGGCTCCGTTGCTTTGTTTTTTAGGTTTCTGAGGAAACACCATACACATCTCCAGAGTGGCTGTTGGCAATTTACATCCCGCCCATCAGCATAACAAGGCTCCCTGTTCTCCATGGCCTGTCCTGTGTTTCTGGTTTTTACACTTTTTTCAGATGGCCCTTTTGAACGGGGGGCAGTGAGACTTCATTGTAGTGCAGATTTCTTTAACATGCTTGCTTGGTTGGCCAAAAAGGGCGTATGCGTTTTTTCCTGAATATATTCAGGAAAAAACGCATACGCCCTTTTTGGCCAAGTGCATCATTGTCGACGTTCTGCCTCTTTTCCTATGCTTTAAATGCAATTCCAGTCTACCCCCTGAAATCGTTTTCTTGCAATTCTGCCCCGCTTTCAAGTCCTCTTCGCAGCCTTCCTTCAATATATTTTTGGGTGATAGCTGTCATTTATAACTCTGCAGGTTTGTGAATTACAGTGTCCCTGAGCTCCTTTCTTCAACTCGCTTTCTTGTGAGCTGGCCGCAAACCCGCAGGATTGCTTCAGGCCCTAATCTGGTTCCGGCACGGCATGCTGAGCCTTTGGTTAATTCCTCTTCCTGGTGGGAAATGAGCGTTAAATTTGCCCGTGCAGACACCTTCACACGAGTCGTCATGGTGCCACTTTGCCCCGGTTATCTCTATGGAGGTTGGAGTTGGAGGGCCTCCTCACTCAAGGTCAGTGTGCCCATGGAGCCAACCCTGCAACTTCAGGGCATGGTTGGGTGTTAGGATCACCACGTGGGGTCCTTTTCCCTTAGGAGGGAGGTGGCCTTTTGGGCTGCTGATTTCCAGGTTTTCAGATACTGCCAGTATCTTGGCCAGATGTGGCGGTGGGCCAAGCCCCTTGGTGACCGTAGTTTATCCTACCTGGATCGCATTCTTGCATTGTTCCATTTCAAGTGGTCCCAGGTTTTGCACTAATACTCCAATGGCGATTCACCGTTCACCAGGAATGTAAAGGTCAAAGGGTTTAGCTAAATTAGGGAGTTCCAGGGCAAGGGTCTGAATTGACTGCTCTTTCCATTCTTGAAAGGCCTCTTCTGCATTCTATTCAAAAGGATCATCATCTTTTCCTTTCAGTGTTTCATATAGAGGCCCAGCTAGTAGACTGTAGTTAGGGATCCAGAAGCAGCAAACCCTGGCCTCCCCAGGAACCCCTAAGCTGTCTTCTAGTTTCAGAAATGGGTAAGGCTGCAAATTGTTTCTTCCCTTTCCTGGGATGGGCTTCTCCGACCTTCTGTGAGAATGAAGCCCAGGCAGGTCACCGTAGTCTGTGATATTTGAGCTTTGTCTTGGACAACTTGTATCCTTTATTGGCTTGGTAGTTCAGAGGTCTCCTTAGTAGGGCTGGCGATCAGAATGTCGTCTGCATATTGAAGGAGTGTTTCCTTTTCCAGAGGTAGAACTTTTAGGTCTTTAGCTGAGCTTTCCCCAAAGATGGTGTGGGAATTTTTGAACCCTTGGGGCAACACGGCCCGGAAGTATTGTTTTAGTTGTATGTTGAGTCCTGCCACTCACAAGCCAAAATTTCTTGTGACTCTGGGACTAATAGAATACAAAAGAAGGCATCATTGAAGACTAATACAGAATACCATGTCCTGGTGGTTGGTAGAATGACCAGCAGGGTGTAGGATTTAGGAACTACTGGAGGTATATCCTCGGTGGCTTCACTGACTGTCCTGACATCCTTTACCAGGACTCCAGCAGCCCATGGGGCTCTCGAGGTCAGGCCAATCCCAGGATATGGAGCTCACCTGGGCAGGTACCCCACCCCCACCCCAGCCCACGGGGCTCTCGTGTTCAGGCCCCTCCCAGGATATGGGGTTCCCTGGGCAGGTTCCCCTGCAGCCCATGGGGCTCTCGTGGTCAGGCCCCTCCCAGGATACAGAGCTACCCTTGCAGGTACCATGGCAGGGCTGGGAACACAGGAACCGTGCATATGCCCTCATTGCAGAGCACTCCCAGCTCACCTGTCACTCAGATCTGACACAGAGCACCCCAGAGCAGGACTTGAACTAACAAACAGCAGCTCCGACAGGTCTGTGACCCTGGGCATCACTCTGTGTGGCCTCCCTCCACCTGGTCTTCCAGAGACTTCCACTGCACCCGGGGCACCAGGCCTCTGTCTCCACCCACCAGCCACCCCTCCTCTCCCTGACTCCTGGGTTCCTCTCATTAGGAGAGGGTTTTCTTGAAGTTGTCTCCCACTCATGGGCCAGATAATATAATTAGAAAACAAGCCAGAGCTGCAGCCCCTTGTCTATCCTGACTCTCAGGAGCCCACACCTGTTCCTTGGACCTGGCCGATTCAGCAAGTTCCAGTTTCTGCAACTGTGAGCCCCTGAGGGGTGATTATTGGCTGGCCTGGGAAGCCCGACCGTGCCGGCCAGCCCTCCCCAGGTGTGCCTGGGTTCAGATCAATATAAACACCGCTCCAGGCAGCAAGAGCCCCTGCAGCTGTGCCTGACGCCATTTTCTCTGCCCTGTCAGCAGTCTTGGGGCTGGACTGGTGGGAGGGAGTGAGAGGCCACGGCTTTGTGGGTGGCCCTGTGTGAGTGGGGCTCTGCTGGACTTTCTGCAGCAGTTGCCAAGATGCCACCTGCTAAAGAAGAGGATGTGTCACCCATACCTGCCGCTGGAATTTCTCCCTGGGCAGAGGTGAGTGAGGAAGAAAGCAGTGGGGGCCGGGACAGCAGGGGTATCTCAGGCAGGGAAATGGAAAACTTCCAGAAGAGCACCCAGGGCCAGGACCATCCTGGCTGGCCTGCAGGCACCAAGTCGGCTGGCATGCTGTCACTCATGTGGCTCCATGGCCCTTCCTCTAGGCTTTCAAGTCCTTGTACATATTCAGGTGTTTTACCCGGGAAGGGTGGGAACATTTCAGCAGCAGCTGGCCTGGGGCTCAGCCCACGTTTACTCACAGATGCCTCGGCACGGACCCCCAGCTTTGCAATGAGGACGCTTGTTGCGTGGGGCCTGCTGGCTGAATGGGAGATGATTCCCCACCACTGACCAACTTCAGAATTGTTTACAACTGGAGCAAGTGCCCTGATACGGTTTTCCTCTGTGTAACTGGTGGGTTCTGTTTTTTTTTCTTTTTTTCGTTTTTGGTTCAAGGTAGATTTTATTCCTCTTTTTTGTATTTACAGATATAAGCATGGAAATAATTTATTCATGTAAATACATGTATGTGAAGGGAAGAATATTTTTTCTGTTTTACTTTTTGCAATTTGAATTTTATTTTATTTTTTTATACAGCAGGTTCTTTTTGGTTATCTATTTTATACATATAAATGTATACATGCCAATCCCAATCTCTCAACTCCTCCCACCACCACCCCCCAACAGCTTTCCCCCCTTGGTGTCCATACGTTTGTTGTCTACATCTGTTGCTCTATTTCTGCCTTGCAAAACGGTTCATCTGTGCAATTTTTCTAGGTTCCACATATATGCATTAATAGACAAGATTTGTTTTTCTCTTTCTGACTTACTTCACTCTGTATGACAGTCTCTAGATCCATCAACGTCTCTACAAATGACCCAATTTCATTCCTTTTTATGGCTTAGTAATATTCCATTTTATATATGTACCACTTCTTTATGCATTCGTCTGTCTGTGGGCATTTAGGTTGCTTCCATTATCTGGATATTGTAAATAGTGATGCAATGAACATTGCGGTGAATGTCTCTTTTTGATTTATGGTTTTGTCTGGGTATATGCCCAGTAGTGGGATTGCTGTATCATATGGTAATTCTATTCTTAGTTTTATAAGAAACTCCATAATGTTCTCCACAGTGACTGTATCAATTTACATTCCCAACAATAGTGGAAGAGGGTTCCTTATCTCCACACCCTTTCCAGCATTTGTTGTTTGTAGATTTTCTGATGATGCCCATTCTAACAGGTGTGAGGTGATACACCATGGATGAGTCTATTTCGTTGAGCAAAGAGTAGGTCTTGTCTATTACATATTTGGCTTATGGAACGGTATGTGTGCTAATTTCAATCTCTGGTTTTATACAGCACCCCAACTCAACTTTCCCCTTAAGCAAGCATAAGTTTTTATCTAAATGTGAGACTCTGTTCGGTTTTGGAATTCAGTTTATGTGTAGCCAAGTTTACACTCTCTCTATTAGTGATATCTTATGATAATTATCTTTCTCTGTGTGACCTATTTCTCTTAGAATCATCATACTTAAATCCACTCAATTTGCTGCTACAGGCCTGATGACATTGATTTCATTGCTGAGTGATATTCTGTTGTACGTAAGTAGCACAACTCCTTTATCCATTTTTTTCTTTCTGGGATATTTAATTTGTACTGGACTCAAGGTTCTTGTAAACACAGCAGCCCTAAATTTTGTGTTGGCTGTGTCTTGTTGATTTTAATTTTCCTAAGCTATAGGGCCAAAAGTGGAAGTGCCCTAGGGTCTGTAGCTTTGTTTTTCAGATGTTTCAGGATACACCATACACATCTCCAGAGTGTCTGTTGGCAATTTACATCCCGCCCATCAGCATAACAAGGCTCCCTGTTCTCCATGGCCTGTCCTGTGTTTCTGGTTTTTACACTTTTTTCAGATGGCCCTTTTGACGAATGGGAAATGAGACTTCATTGTAGTGTGGATTTCCATTTCTCGAGTGCTTGGTTGGCCAAAAAGGGCATATGTGTTTTTTCCTGAATATATTCAGGAAAAAATGTTTACGCACTTTTGTCCAAGTGCATCACTGTCAAAGATCTGCCGCTTTTCACATGCTTTAAATGCAATTCCAATCTACCTCCTGAAATATGATTCCTGCAATTCTGCCTCGTTTTCAAGTCCTCTTTGCAGACTTACTTCCATATATTTTTGCCAATAGCTGTCATTTATAACTCTGCAGGTTTGTGAATTACAGTGCCCGTGATTTCCTTTCTTAACTCGTTTCCTTGAAAACTGGCCACAGAACCGCAGGTTTGCTTCAGGCCGTAATCAGGGTCCGGCACGGCACTCTGAGACTTTGGTTCATTCCACTTCCTGGTGGGAAATTAGAGTTAAATGTGCCCCTCCAGACACCTGCCTCACTCCTAGCCCCTTGGTGATGTGTGTCCTCTGGTTTGAGGCCACATGTGCTGGGTTCCTCACCTTTGGCTGATGTGGCCCCACTGGTGTGAGGACACTCCTGCCTGGTTCCCATCCCCTTGGTGATGTGGGCCCTCCGGTGAGATTCTGATCATGGTTGGGTTCCTCACACTTCTGTGAGGTGGGCCCTCTTCTCTGAGGTCACTCCTGCCTGGCTGGCACACCCCGCCTTGGCGACGTCGGCCCTCCGGTGGGATTTGGTGCCTGCTGGGTGTCTCCTCCCCTCGGTAATGAGGGCCCTCTGGCGTCAGGCCCTAACTCCTGGGCTCCCAATATTTTCTGATATGCGCCCTGTGGTTCGAGTACACTCCTGCCAGGTTCCCAACCCCATGGGAATGTGGGCCTTCTGCTCTGAGGTCCCAACCGTGGGTTGCTCAGTTTCATGATGAGGGCCCTCTGCTGCGAGTTCTCTCCGGCCTGGATCCCATAGCCTCGCTGCTCTTGGCCACCTGCTGGGAGGTTACAACTGCGGGATTCCTCACCTTTTTTCTTCTATGGGCCCTCTGTTTTGAGACTCCTCCTGCCTGCCTCACTCCCAGCCCCTTGGTGATGTGTGTCCTCTGGTTTGAGGCCACGTATGCTGGGTCCCTCGCCTTTCGATGATTTGGCCCCACCGGTGTGAGGACACTCCTGCCTGGTTCCTATCCCCTTGATGATGTGGGCCCTCTGGTGAGAGTCTGATCCTGGCTGGGTTCCTCACCCTTCTGTGAGGGGGGCCCTCTGCTGTGAGGTCACTCCTGCCTGGCTGGCACACCCCACCTGGGCAACATCGGCCCTCTTGTGGCAGTTGGAGCCTGCTGGGAACCTCCCCTCGGTGATGGGGGCCCTCTTGCCTCAGGCCCTAACTGCTGGGTACCCACATTTTCTGATACGTGCTAAGTGGTGCGAGGACACTCCTGCGAGGTTCCCATCCCCATGGGCATGTGGGCCTTCTGCTCTAAGGTCCCAACACCTGTGTTGTTCACCGTTTCATGATGTTGGCTCTCTGGTGTTAGTTCACCCAGGCCTAGATCCCATAGACTCTGTGCTCTGAGCGGCCTGCTGGGAGGTTCCTACTGCTGGATTCCTTACCTCTTTTATTTTTTGGGTCCTGTGTTTTCATGCTCCTACTTCCTGACTCACTTCCAGCCCATTTGTGATGTAGGTCCTCTGGTTTAAAGCCACATGTACCGGTTTCCTCACCTTTATTGATGTGGCCCCACTGGTGTGAGGACACTCCTGCCTGGTTCCCATCCCCTTGGTGATGGGGGCCCTCTGGTGAGAGTCTGATCCTGTCTGGATTCCTCACACTTCTGGGAGGTGGGCCCTCTGTTGTGAGGTCACTCCTGCCTGGCAGGCACACGTCACCTTGGCGATGTGGGCCTTCAGTTGGGAGTTGGTGCCTGCTGGGAGTCTCCTCCCCTCGGTAATTAGGGCCCTCTGGCGTCAGGCCCTAACTCATGGGCTCCCAAAATTTTCTGATGTGCGCCCTGTCGTGCGAGTACACTCCAGCCAGGGTCCCATCCCCATGGGGATGTGGGCTTTCTGCTCTGAGGTCCCAACGGCTGGGTTGCTCACAGTGTCAGAATGTGGGCCCTCTGCTGTGAGTTCACTCCGGCATGGATCCCATAGCCTCGGTGCTCTGGGCCACCTGCTTGGAGCTTCCAACTGCGGGGTTCCTCACCTTTTTTATTCTATGGGCGCTCTGTTGTGAGTCTCCTCCTCCATGCCTCACTCCCAGCCCTTTCGTGTTGTGTGTCCCCTTGTTTGAGGCCACATGTGCTGTGTTCCTCACCTTTCGCTGATGTGGCCCCACTGGTGTGAGGACACTCCTGCCTGGTTTCCATCCCCTTGGTGATGTGGGCGCTCTGGTTAGAGTCTGATCCTCTTTGGGCTCCTCACACTTCTGTGAGGTGGGCCCTCTGCTGTGAGGTAACTCCTGCCTGGCTTGCTCCCATTGCCTTGGTGACGTCGGCCCTCTGGTGGCATTTGGAGCCTGCTGGTAGCCTCCTCTCCTCAGTGATGAGAGCCCTCTGGCGTCAGGCCATAACTGCTGGGTTCCCACATTTTCTGATACGTGCTAAGTTGTGCGAGGACACTCCTGCGAGGTTCCCATCCCCATGGGGATGTGGGCGTTCTGCTCTGAGGTCCAACTGGCTGGGTTGCTCACAGTTTCATGATGTGGGCCCTCTGCTGTGAGTTCACTGTGGCCTGGATCCCATAGACTCCATGCTCTGGGCCACCTGCTGGGAGGTTCAAACTGCTGGATTCCTCACCTTTTTTATTCTGTGGGCCCTGTGTTGTTAGGCTACTCCTGCCTGCCTCACTCGGAGCACCTTGGAAATGTGGGTCCTCTGGTTTAGGCCACATGTGCTGGGTTCCTCACCTTTCTATAATGTGGCCGCACTGGTGTGAGGACACTCCTGCCTTGTTCCGATCCCCTTGGTGATGTGGGCCCTCTGGTGAGAGTCTTATCCTGGCTGGGTTCCTCACCCTTCTGTGAGGTAGGCCCTCTGCTGTGAGGTCACTCCTGCCTGGCTGGCACACGTCAACTTGGCGACGTGGGCCCTCAGTTGGGAGTTGGTGCCTGCTGGGAGTCTCCTACCCTCGGTAATGAGGGCCCTCTGGCTTCAGACCCTAACTCCTGGGCTCCCAAAAGTTTCTGATGTGCGCCCTGTGGTGCGAGTACACTCCTGCCAGGATCCCAACCCCATGGGAATGTGGGTCTTCTGCTCTGAGGTCCCAATGGTACGTTGTTCATTTTCATGATGAGGGCCCTCTGGTGTGAGTTCACTCCGGCATGGACCCAATAGCCTCGCTGCTCCTGGCCTCCTGCGGGGAGGTTCCCACTGCGGGATTCCTCACCTTTTTCCTTCTATGGGCCCTCTGTTTTGAGACTTCTCTTGCCTGCCTCACTCCCAGCCCCTTGGTGATGTGTGTCCTGTAGTTTGAGTCCACGTGTGCTGGGTCCGTCACATTTCGGTGATGTGGCCCCACTGGTGTGAGGACACTCCTGCCTGGTTTCCATTCCCTTGGTGATGTGGGCCCTCCGGTGAGAGTCTGATCCTCTTTGGGTTCCTCACACTTTTGTGTGGTTGGCCCTCTGCTCTGAGGTCACTCCTGCCTGGCTGGCACACCCCGCATTGGTGACGTCGGCCTTCTGGTAGCAGTTGGAGCTTGCTGGGAGCCTCCTCTCCTCAGTGATGAGGGCCCTCTGGCGTCCGGCCCTAACTGCTGGGCTCCCCACCTTTTCTGATGTGTGCCCACTGGTGCGATGACACTCCTGCTTGGTTCCCTTCCCCATGGGGATGTGGGCATTGTGCTCTGAGGTTACAACGGCTGGGTTGCTTACAGTATCACGATGAGTGCCCTCTGTTGTGAGTTCATCACTGCCTGGATCCCATAGCCTCGGTGCTCTGGGCCGCCTGCTGGGATGTTCCAACTGCTGGATTCCTCACCTTTTTTATACAATGGGCCATGTGTTTTGAGGTTAATCCTGCCTGCCTCGCTCCGAGACCCATGGTGATGTGGGTCCTCTGGTTTGAGGCCACATGTGCTGGGTACCTCAACTTTCGATGATGTGGCCCCACGGGTGTGAGGACACTCCTGCCTGGTTCCCAGCCCCTTGCTTATGTGGGCACTCTGGTGAGAGTCTGATCCTGACTGGGTTCCTTACCCTTCTGTGAGGTGGGCCCTCTGATGTGAGGTCACTCCTGCCTGGATGTCTCATGTCGCCTTGGCGACGTAGGCCCTCTGTTGGCCACTGAAGCATGCTGGGAGCCTCCTACCCTCTTTAATAAGGGCCCTGGAAGAAACACATATGCCCTTTTTGACCAAGTGCATCATTGTCGAGGTTCTGCCTCTTCTCCTATACTTTCAGAGGACTTCCCGTCTACCTCCTGAAATCGTATTCCTGGAATTCTGCCCCGTGTTCAAGTCCTCTTTGCAGCCTTATTTCAATATATTTTTGGACGATAGCTGTCATTTATAACTCTGCAGGTTTGTGAATTACAGTGCCCCTGAGCTCCTTTCTTCAACTCGCTTTCTTGTGAGCTGGCCGCAAAACCGCAGGATTGCTTCAGGCCCTAATCTGGTTCCGGCACGGCATGCTGAGCCTTTGGCTAATTCCTCTTCCTGGTGGGAAATGAGCGTTAAATTTGTTCGTGCAGACACCTACAGCTAATCTCTCATTGGTTCTCCCTATTCCTGTTCATCTTGCGCAGAAATTCCAAACTGTGACAAACAGGAGGTTAAAGGCACTGACTCTCCAAGTGGGGAGAGTGTTAGTAAAGCGTCTGGAATGGTAAAACCGAGTACGAGGGGACGAAAACTGAGATGCATTTAAAAAGGTTTCCCGGTCACACGGTGGACCATATTCTGGGTTGCCCATGCATGTTTTACCTGAAGGAAGAATCCCTTCAACCTGGAGAGTTGGGACCCATGGAATGGGTACCATGCAGTATGACTTCAAAGGGTTGCCTTTGCTCACCGAACGTCACCAATGCTATCAGCCCGAAGTGTCCAGCCTTATGTCTCACTCAGCTCGGGGTGTAGATGTGGTAAATCCACGTTGCATCACAAGCCCTGAATGAATTATTTAAGAATTGCTCTCTATTTCACTGTCATTGTGTTTTGTTTTTGTAATTTATTTTGATAATGGGATTTATCGGATTTTCACTGCTGCGTTTATGCCGCTGTACACATGCTTGATTCTCTTATGGAGACATATAAATCCATGGGTTTTCAGATTCTTACTAGTCAGGTATATTCCTAGGCATTGAATATGGGGTGTTGAGTCCATTTCGTGGAGCAAGGAGTAGGTCCTGACTATTACATATTTGCTTATGGAAAGGTATCTGTGCTAATTTCAATCTCTGGTTTTATGCAGCACCACAACTCACCTTTCCCCTTAAGCAAGCATAAGTTGGTTTTCTAAATTTGAGACCCTTTTCTGTTTTGTAATTGAGTTCATGTGCAGCCATGTTTGCATTCCGTGTATTTGAGATATCTTATGGTGTATCTTTTTCTGTGTGACTTAGTTAACTTAGAATGATCGTACCTGAATCCACTCATTATGCCGCGACGGGCCTCATGACATAGATTTCATTGCTGAGTGATATTCCATTGTACGTACGTACAACAACTTCTTTATCCATTTTTGCGTTCTGGGATATTTCACTTGTACCGTAAATGAGGTTCTTGTAAGCAGAGCCGTCCAAAATTTATGGGTGGCTGTGTCTTTTTGATTTTAATTTCCCTAAGCTATAGAACCATAAGTTGAAGTGCCATAGGCTCCGTTGCTTAGTTTTTTAGGTGTTTGAGGAAACACCATACATTTCTCCAGAGTGGCTGTTGGCAATTTACATCCCGCCCATCAGCATAACAAGGCTCCCTGTTCTCCATGGCCTGTCCTGCCTTTCTGGATTTTTCACTTTTTTCAGATGTCCCTTTTGACAGGGGGGCAGTGAGACTTCATTGTAATGCAGATTTCTTTACAGGCTTGCTTGTTTGGCCAAAAAGGGCATATGTGTTTTTTCTTGAATATATGCAGGAAAAAACGCATACGCCCTTTTAGACCAAGTGCATCATTGTCGACTTTCTGTCTCTTTCCCTATGCTTTAAATGCAATTCCAGTCTGCCCCTGAAATCGTTTTCCTGCAATTCTGCCCCGCTTTCCAGTCCTCTTCGCAGCCTTCCTTCAATATATTTTTGGACGATAGCTGTCATTTATAACTCTGCAGGTTTGTGAATTACAGTGCCCCTGAGCTCCTTTCTTCAACTCGCTTTCTTGTGAGCTGGCCGCAAACCCGCAGGATTGCTTCAGGCCTTAATCAGGTTCCGGCATGGCATGCTGAGCCTTTGGTTAATTCTTCTTCCTGGTGGGAAATGAGCGTTAAATTTCCAGTGCAGACACCTACAGCTAGTCTCTCATTGGTTCTCCCTATTCCTGTTCATCTTGCGCAGAAATTGCAAACTGTGCCAAACAGGAGGTTAAAGGCACTGACTCTCCAAGTGGGGAGAGTGTTAGTAAAGGTCTGGAATGGTGAACCCGAGTAAAAGGGGACGAAAACTGAGATGCATTTGAAAACGTTTCCTGGTCACACGGTGCACCATACTGTGGGTTTCCCATGCACGTTTTAGCTGAAGGAAGAATCCCTTAAAACTGGACAGTTGGGACCCATGGAATGGGTACCATGCAGTATGACTTCAAAGGGTCTGCATTTGCTCATCGAACCTCACCAATGCTATCAGCCCGAAGTGTCCAACCTTATGTCTCACTCAGCTCTGGGTGTAGATGTGGTAAATCCAGGTTGCATCACATGCCCTGAATGAATTATTTAAGAATTGCTCTCTATTTCACTGTCATTGTGTTTTGTTTTTGTAATTCATTTTGATAATGGGATTTATTGGATTTTCTCTGCTGCGTTCATGCAGCTGTACACACGCTTGATTGTCTTACGGAGACATATAAATCCATGGGTTTGAAGATTCTTACTAGTCAGGTGTATTCCTAGGTGTTGAATATGAGGTGTTTAGTCCATTTCGTTGAGCAAGGGGTAGGTCTTGACTATTACATATTTGGCTTATGGAAAGGTATCTGTGCTAATTTCTATCTCTGCTTTTATGCAGCACCCCAACTCACTTTTCCCCTTAAGCAAACATAAGGTGGTTTTCTAAATTTGAGACCCTGTTCTGTTTTGTAATTCAGTTCATGTGTAGCCAAGTTTACATTCCGTGTATTAGTGATAACTTATGATGTTTCATTTTCTGTGTGACTTATTTCACTTAGAATCATCGTACCTGAATCCACTCATTATGCCGCGACGGGCCTGATGAAATAGATTTCATTGGTGAGTGATATTCCTTTGTACGTACGTACCACACTTCTTTATCCATTTTTCGCTTTCTGGGATATTTAACTTGTACCGTAGACGAGGTTCTTGTAAACAGAGCCGTAAACAGAAACTTTCGGGTGGCTGTGTGTTTTTGATTTTAATTTCCCTAAGCTATAGGAAAATAAGTGGTAATGCCGTAGGCTCCGTTGCTTTGTTTTTTAGGTTTCTGAGGAAACACCATACACATCTCCAGAGTGGCTGTTGGCAATTTACATCCCGCCCATCAGCATAACAAGGCTCCCTGTTCTCCATGGCCTGTCCTGTGTTTCTGGTTTTTACACTTTTTTCAGATGGCCCTTTTGAACGGGGGGCAGTGAGACTTCATTGTAGTGCAGATTTCTTTAACATGCTTGCTTGGTTGGCCAAAAAGGGCGTATGCGTTTTTTCCTGAATATATTCAGGAAAAAACGCATACGCCCTTTTTGGCCAAGTGCATCATTGTCGACGTTCTGCCTCTTTTCCTATGCTTTAAATGCAATTCCAGTCTACCCCCTGAAATCGTTTTCTTGCAATTCTGCCCCGCTTTCAAGTCCTCTTCGCAGCCTTCCTTCAATATATTTTTGGGTGATAGCTGTCATTTATAACTCTGCAGGTTTGTGAATTACAGTGTCCCTGAGCTCCTTTCTTCAACTCGCTTTCTTGTGAGCTGGCCGCAAACCCGCAGGATTGCTTCAGGCCCTAATCTGGTTCCGGCACGGCATGCTGAGCCTTTGGTTAATTCCTCTTCCTGGTGGGAAATGAGCGTTAAATTTGCCCGTGCAGACACCTTCACACGAGTCGTCATGGTGCCACTTTGCCCCGGTTATCTCTATGGAGGTTGGAGTTGGAGGGCCTCCTCACTCAAGGTCAGTGTGCCCATGGAGCCAACCCTGCAACTTCAGGGCATGGTTGGGTGTTAGGATCACCACGTGGGGTCCTTTTCCCTTAGGAGGGAGGTGGCCTTTTGGGCTGCTGATTTCCAGGTTTTCAGATACTGCCAGTATCTTGGCCAGATGTGGCGGTGGGCCAAGCCCCTTGGTGACCGTAGTTTATCCTACCTGGATCGCATTCTTGCATTGTTCCATTTCAAGTGGTCCCAGGTTTTGCACTAATACTCCAATGGCGATTCACCGTTCACCAGGAATGTAAAGGTCAAAGGGTTTAGCTAAATTAGGGAGTTCCAGGGCAAGGGTCTGAATTGACTGCTCTTTCCATTCTTGAAAGGCCTCTTCTGCATTCTATTCAAAAGGATCATCATCTTTTCCTTTCAGTGTTTCATATAGAGGCCCAGCTAGTAGACTGTAGTTAGGGATCCAGAAGCAGCAAACCCTGGCCTCCCCAGGAACCCCTAAGCTGTCTTCTAGTTTCAGAAATGGGTAAGGCTGCAAATTGTTTCTTCCCTTTCCTGGGATGGGCTTCTCCGACCTTCTGTGAGAATGAAGCCCAGGCAGGTCACCGTAGTCTGTGATATTTGAGCTTTGTCTTGGACAGCTTGTATCCTTTATTGGCTTGGTAGTTCAGAGGTCTCCTTAGTAGGGCTGGCGATCAGAATGTCGTCTGCATATTGAAGGAGTGTTTCCTTTTCCAGAGGTAGAACTTTTAGGTCTTTAGCTGAGCTTTCCCCAAAGATGGTGTGGGAATTTTTGAACCCTTGGGGCAACACGGCCCGGAAGTATTGTTTTAGTTGTATGTTGAGTCCTGCCACTCACAAGCCAAAATTTCTTGTGACTCTGGGACTAATAGAATACAAAAGAAGGCATCATTGAAGACTAATACAGAATACCATGTCCTGGTGGTTGGTAGAATGACCAGCAGGGTGTAGGATTTAGGAACTACTGGAGGTATATCCTCGGTGGCTTCACTGACTGTCCTGACATCCTTTACCAGGACTCCAGCAGCCCATGGGGCTCTCGAGGTCAGGCCAATCCCAGGATATGGAGCTCACCTGGGCAGGTACCCCACCCCCACCCCAGCCCACGGGGCTCTCGTGTTCAGGCCCCTCCCAGGATATGGGGTTCCCTGGGCAGGTTCCCCTGCAGCCCATGGGGCTCTCGTGGTCAGGCCCCTCCCAGGATACAGAGCTACCCTTGCAGGTACCATGGCAGGGCTGGGAACACAGGAACCGTGCATATGCCCTCATTGCAGAGCACTCCCAGCTCACCTGTCACTCAGATCTGACACAGAGCACCCCAGAGCAGGACTTGAACTAACAAACAGCAGCTCCGACAGGTCTGTGACCCTGGGCATCACTCTGTGTGGCCTCCCTCCACCTGGTCTTCCAGAGACTTCCACTGCACCCGGGGCACCAGGCCTCTGTCTCCACCCACCAGCCACCCCTCCTCTCCCTGACTCCTGGGTTCCTCTCATTAGGAGAGGGTTTTCTTGAAGTTGTCTCCCACTCATGGGCCAGATAATATAATTAGAAAACAAGCCAGAGCTGCAGCCCCTTGTCTATCCTGACTCTCAGGAGCCCACACCTGTTCCTTGGACCTGGCCGATTCAGCAAGTTCCAGTTTCTGCAACTGTGAGCCCCTGAGGGGTGATTATTGGCTGGCCTGGGAAGCCCGACCGTGCCGGCCAGCCCTCCCCAGGTGTGCCTGGGTTCAGATCAATATAAACACCGCTCCAGGCAGCAAGAGCCCCTGCAGCTGTGCCTGACGCCATTTTCTCTGCCCTGTCAGCAGTCTTGGGGCTGGACTGGTGGGAGGGAGTGAGAGGCCACGGCTTTGTGGGTGGCCCTGTGTGAGTGGGGCTCTGCTGGACTTTCTGCAGCAGTTGCCAAGATGCCACCTGCAAAAGAAGAGGATGTGTCACCCATACCTGCCGCTGGAATTTCTCCCTGGGCAGAGGTGAGTGAGGAAGAAAGCAGTGGGGGCCGGGACAGCAGGGGTATCTCAGGCAGGGAAATGGAAAACTTCCAGAAGAGCACCCAGGGCCAGGACCATCCTGGCTGGCCTGCAGGCACCAAGTCGGCTGGCATGCTGTCACTCATGTGGCTCCATGGCCCTTCCTCTAGGCTTTCAAGTCCTTGTACATATTCAGGTGTTTTACCCGGGAAGGGTGGGAACATTTCAGCAGCAGCTGGCCTGGGGCTCAGCCCACGTTTACTCACAGATGCCTCGGCACGGACCCCCAGCTTTGCAATGAGGACGCTTGTTGCGTGGGGCCTGCTGGCTGAATGGGAGATGATTCCCCACCACTGACCAACTTCAGAATTGTTTACAACTGGAGCAAGTGCCCTGATACGGTTTTCCTCTGTGTAACTGGTGGGTTCTGTTTTTTTTTCTTTTTTTCGTTTTTGGTTCAAGGTAGATTTTATTCCTCTTTTTTGTATTTACAGATATAAGCATGGAAATAATTTATTCATGTAAATACATGTATGTGAAGGGAAGAATATTTTTTCTGTTTTACTTTTTGCAATTTGAATTTTATTTTATTTTTTTATACAGCAGGTTCTTTTTGGTTATCTATTTTATACATATAAATGTATACATGCCAATCCCAATCTCTCAACTCCTCCCACCACCACCCCCCAACAGCTTTCCCCCCTTGGTGTCCATACGTTTGTTGTCTACATCTGTTGCTCTATTTCTGCCTTGCAAAACGGTTCATCTGTGCAATTTTTCTAGGTTCCACATATATGCATTAATAGACAAGATTTGTTTTTCTCTTTCTGACTTACTTCACTCTGTATGACAGTCTCTAGATCCATCAACGTCTCTACAAATGACCCAATTTCATTCCTTTTTATGGCTTAGTAATATTCCATTTTATATATGTACCACTTCTTTATGCATTCGTCTGTCTGTGGGCATTTAGGTTGCTTCCATTATCTGGATATTGTAAATAGTGATGCAATGAACATTGCGGTGAATGTCTCTTTTTGATTTATGGTTTTGTCTGGGTATATGCCCAGTAGTGGGATTGCTGTATCATATGGTAATTCTATTCTTAGTTTTATAAGAAACTCCATAATGTTCTCCACAGTGACTGTATCAATTTACATTCCCAACAATAGTGGAAGAGGGTTCCTTATCTCCACACCCTTTCCAGCATTTGTTGTTTGTAGATTTTCTGATGATGCCCATTCTAACAGGTGTGAGGTGATACACCATGGATGAGTCTATTTCGTTGAGCAAAGAGTAGGTCTTGTCTATTACATATTTGGCTTATGGAACGGTATGTGTGCTAATTTCAATCTCTGGTTTTATACAGCACCCCAACTCAACTTTCCCCTTAAGCAAGCATAAGTTTTTATCTAAATGTGAGACTCTGTTCGGTTTTGGAATTCAGTTTATGTGTAGCCAAGTTTACACTCTCTCTATTAGTGATATCTTATGATAATTATCTTTCTCTGTGTGACCTATTTCTCTTAGAATCATCATACTTAAATCCACTCAATTTGCTGCTACAGGCCTGATGACATTGATTTCATTGCTGAGTGATATTCTGTTGTACGTAAGTAGCACAACTCCTTTATCCATTTTTTTCTTTCTGGGATATTTAATTTGTACTGGACTCAAGGTTCTTGTAAACACAGCAGCCCTAAATTTTGTGTTGGCTGTGTCTTGTTGATTTTAATTTTCCTAAGCTATAGGGCCAAAAGTGGAAGTGCCCTAGGGTCTGTAGCTTTGTTTTTCAGATGTTTCAGGATACACCATACACATCTCCAGAGTGTCTGTTGGCAATTTACATCCCGCCCATCAGCATAACAAGGCTCCCTGTTCTCCATGGCCTGTCCTGTGTTTCTGGTTTTTACACTTTTTTCAGATGGCCCTTTTGACGAATGGGAAATGAGACTTCATTGTAGTGTGGATTTCCATTTCTCGAGTGCTTGGTTGGCCAAAAAGGGCATATGTGTTTTTTCCTGAATATATTCAGGAAAAAATGTTTACGCACTTTTGTCCAAGTGCATCACTGTCAAAGATCTGCCGCTTTTCACATGCTTTAAATGCAATTCCAATCTACCTCCTGAAATATGATTCCTGCAATTCTGCCTCGTTTTCAAGTCCTCTTTGCAGACTTACTTCCATATATTTTTGCCAATAGCTGTCATTTATAACTCTGCAGGTTTGTGAATTACAGTGCCCGTGATTTCCTTTCTTAACTCGTTTCCTTGAAAACTGGCCACAGAACCGCAGGTTTGCTTCAGGCCGTAATCAGGGTCCGGCACGGCACTCTGAGACTTTGGTTCATTCCACTTCCTGGTGGGAAATTAGAGTTAAATGTGCCCCTCCAGACACCTGCCTCACTCCTAGCCCCTTGGTGATGTGTGTCCTCTGGTTTGAGGCCACATGTGCTGGGTTCCTCACCTTTGGCTGATGTGGCCCCACTGGTGTGAGGACACTCCTGCCTGGTTCCCATCCCCTTGGTGATGTGGGCCCTCCGGTGAGATTCTGATCATGGTTGGGTTCCTCACACTTCTGTGAGGTGGGCCCTCTTCTCTGAGGTCACTCCTGCCTGGCTGGCACACCCCGCCTTGGCGACGTCGGCCCTCCGGTGGGATTTGGTGCCTGCTGGGTGTCTCCTCCCCTCGGTAATGAGGGCCCTCTGGCGTCAGGCCCTAACTCCTGGGCTCCCAATATTTTCTGATATGCGCCCTGTGGTTCGAGTACACTCCTGCCAGGTTCCCAACCCCATGGGAATGTGGGCCTTCTGCTCTGAGGTCCCAACCGTGGGTTGCTCAGTTTCATGATGAGGGCCCTCTGCTGCGAGTTCTCTCCGGCCTGGATCCCATAGCCTCGCTGCTCTTGGCCACCTGCTGGGAGGTTACAACTGCGGGATTCCTCACCTTTTTTCTTCTATGGGCCCTCTGTTTTGAGACTCCTCCTGCCTGCCTCACTCCCAGCCCCTTGGTGATGTGTGTCCTCTGGTTTGAGGCCACGTATGCTGGGTCCCTCGCCTTTCGATGATTTGGCCCCACCGGTGTGAGGACACTCCTGCCTGGTTCCTATCCCCTTGATGATGTGGGCCCTCTGGTGAGAGTCTGATCCTGGCTGGGTTCCTCACCCTTCTGTGAGGGGGGCCCTCTGCTGTGAGGTCACTCCTGCCTGGCTGGCACACCCCACCTGGGCAACATCGGCCCTCTTGTGGCAGTTGGAGCCTGCTGGGAACCTCCCCTCGGTGATGGGGGCCCTCTTGCCTCAGGCCCTAACTGCTGGGTACCCACATTTTCTGATACGTGCTAAGTGGTGCGAGGACACTCCTGCGAGGTTCCCATCCCCATGGGCATGTGGGCCTTCTGCTCTAAGGTCCCAACACCTGTGTTGTTCACCGTTTCATGATGTTGGCTCTCTGGTGTTAGTTCACCCAGGCCTAGATCCCATAGACTCTGTGCTCTGAGCGGCCTGCTGGGAGGTTCCTACTGCTGGATTCCTTACCTCTTTTATTCTTTGGGTCCTGTGTTTTCATGCTCCTACTTCCTGACTCACTTCCAGCCCATTTGTGATGTAGGTCCTCTGGTTTAAAGCCACATGTACCGGTTTCCTCACCTTTATTGATGTGGCCCCACTGGTGTGAGGACACTCCTGCCTGGTTCCCATCCCCTTGGTGATGGGGGCCCTCTGGTGAGAGTCTGATCCTGTCTGGATTCCTCACACTTCTGGGAGGTGGGCCCTCTGTTGTGAGGTCACTCCTGCCTGGCAGGCACACGTCACCTTGGCGATGTGGGCCTTCAGTTGGGAGTTGGTGCCTGCTGGGAGTCTCCTCCCCTCGGTAATTAGGGCCCTCTGGCGTCAGGCCCTAACTCATGGGCTCCCAAAATTTTCTGATGTGCGCCCTGTCGTGCGAGTACACTCCAGCCAGGGTCCCATCCCCATGGGGATGTGGGCTTTCTGCTCTGAGGTCCCAACGGCTGGGTTGCTCACAGTGTCAGAATGTGGGCCCTCTGCTGTGAGTTCACTCCGGCATGGATCCCATAGCCTCGGTGCTCTGGGCCACCTGCTTGGAGCTTCCAACTGCGGGGTTCCTCACCTTTTTTATTCTATGGGCGCTCTGTTGTGAGTCTCCTCCTCCATGCCTCACTCCCAGCCCTTTCGTGATGTGTGTCCCCTTGTTTGAGGCCACATGTGCTGTGTTCCTCACCTTTCGCTGATGTGGCCCCACTGGTGTGAGGACACTCCTGCCTGGTTTCCATCCCCTTGGTGATGTGGGCGCTCTGGTTAGAGTCTGATCCTCTTTGGGCTCCTCACACTTCTGTGAGGTGGGCCCTCTGCTGTGAGGTAACTCCTGCCTGGCTTGCTCCCATTGCCTTGGTGACGTCGGCCCTCTGGTGGCATTTGGAGCCTGCTGGTAGCCTCCTCTCCTCAGTGATGAGAGCCCTCTGGCGTCAGGCCATAACTGCTGGGTTCCCACATTTTCTGATACGTGCTAAGTTGTGCGAGGACACTCCTGCGAGGTTCCCATCCCCATGGGGATGTGGGCGTTCTGCTCTGAGGTCCAACTGGCTGGGTTGCTCACAGTTTCATGATGTGGGCCCTCTGCTGTGAGTTCACTGTGGCCTGGATCCCATAGACTCCATGCTCTGGGCCACCTGCTGGGAGGTTCAAACTGCTGGATTCCTCACCTTTTTTATTCTGTGGGCCCTGTGTTGTTAGGCTACTCCTGCCTGCCTCACTCGGAGCACCTTGGAAATGTGGGTCCTCTGGTTTAGGCCACATGTGCTGGGTTCCTCACCTTTCTATAATGTGGCCGCACTGGTGTGAGGACACTCCTGCCTTGTTCCGATCCCCTTGGTGATGTGGGCCCTCTGGTGAGAGTCTTATCCTGGCTGGGTTCCTCACCCTTCTGTGAGGTAGGCCCTCTGCTGTGAGGTCACTCCTGCCTGGCTGGCACACGTCAACTTGGCGACGTGGGCCCTCAGTTGGGAGTTGGTGCCTGCTGGGAGTCTCCTACCCTCGGTAATGAGGGCCCTCTGGCTTCAGACCCTAACTCCTGGGCTCCCAAAAGTTTCTGATGTGCGCCCTGTGGTGCGAGTACACTCCTGCCAGGATCCCAACCCCATGGGAATGTGGGTCTTCTGCTCTGAGGTCCCAATGGTACGTTGTTCATTTTCATGATGAGGGCCCTCTGGTGTGAGTTCACTCCGGCATGGACCCAATAGCCTCGCTGCTCCTGGCCTCCTGCGGGGAGGTTCCCACTGCGGGATTCCTCACCTTTTTCCTTCTATGGGCCCTCTGTTTTGAGACTTCTCTTGCCTGCCTCACTCCCAGCCCCTTGGTGATGTGTGTCCTGTAGTTTGAGTCCACGTGTGCTGGGTCCGTCACATTTCGGTGATGTGGCCCCACTGGTGTGAGGACACTCCTGCCTGGTTTCCATTCCCTTGGTGATGTGGGCCCTCCGGTGAGAGTCTGATCCTCTTTGGGTTCCTCACACTTTTGTGTGGTTGGCCCTCTGCTCTGAGGTCACTCCTGCCTGGCTGGCACACCCCGCATTGGTGACGTCGGCCTTCTGGTAGCAGTTGGAGCTTGCTGGGAGCCTCCTCTCCTCAGTGATGAGGGCCCTCTGGCGTCCGGCCCTAACTGCTGGGCTCCCCACCTTTTCTGATGTGTGCCCACTGGTGCGATGACACTCCTGCTTGGTTCCCTTCCCCATGGGGATGTGGGCATTGTGCTCTGAGGTTACAACGGCTGGGTTGCTTACAGTATCACGATGAGTGCCCTCTGTTGTGAGTTCATCACTGCCTGGATCCCATAGCCTCGGTGCTCTGGGCCGCCTGCTGGGATGTTCCAACTGCTGGATTCCTCACCTTTTTTATACAATGGGCCATGTGTTTTGAGGTTAATCCTGCCTGCCTCGCTCCGAGACCCATGGTGATGTGGGTCCTCTGGTTTGAGGCCACATGTGCTGGGTACCTCAACTTTCGATGATGTGGCCCCACGGGTGTGAGGACACTCCTGCCTGGTTCCCAGCCCCTTGCTTATGTGGGCACTCTGGTGAGAGTCTGATCCTGACTGGGTTCCTTACCCTTCTGTGAGGTGGGCCCTCTGATGTGAGGTCACTCCTGCCTGGATGTCTCATGTCGCCTTGGCGACGTAGGCCCTCTGTTGGCCACTGAAGCATGCTGGGAGCCTCCTACCCTCTTTAATAAGGGCCCTGGAAGAAACACATATGCCCTTTTTGACCAAGTGCATCATTGTCGAGGTTCTGCCTCTTCTCCTATACTTTCAGAGGACTTCCCGTCTACCTCCTGAAATCGTATTCCTGGAATTCTGCCCCGTGTTCAAGTCCTCTTTGCAGCCTTATTTCAATATATTTTTGGACGATAGCTGTCATTTATAACTCTGCAGGTTTGTGAATTACAGTGCCCCTGAGCTCCTTTCTTCAACTCGCTTTCTTGTGAGCTGGCCGCAAAACCGCAGGATTGCTTCAGGCCCTAATCTGGTTCCGGCACGGCATGCTGAGCCTTTGGCTAATTCCTCTTCCTGGTGGGAAATGAGCGTTAAATTTGTTCGTGCAGACACCTACAGCTAATCTCTCATTGGTTCTCCCTATTCCTGTTCATCTTGCGCAGAAATTCCAAACTGTGACAAACAGGAGGTTAAAGGCACTGACTCTCCAAGTGGGGAGAGTGTTAGTAAAGCGTCTGGAATGGTAAAACCGAGTACGAGGGGACGAAAACTGAGATGCATTTAAAAAGGTTTCCCGGTCACACGGTGGACCATATTCTGGGTTGCCCATGCATGTTTTACCTGAAGGAAGAATCCCTTCAACCTGGAGAGTTGGGACCCATGGAATGGGTACCATGCAGTATGACTTCAAAGGGTTGCCTTTGCTCACCGAACGTCACCAATGCTATCAGCCCGAAGTGTCCAGCCTTATGTCTCACTCAGCTCGGGGTGTAGATGTGGTAAATCCACGTTGCATCACAAGCCCTGAATGAATTATTTAAGAATTGCTCTCTATTTCACTGTCATTGTGTTTTGTTTTTGTAATTTATTTTGATAATGGGATTTATCGGATTTTCACTGCTGCGTTTATGCCGCTGTACACATGCTTGATTCTCTTATGGAGACATATAAATCCATGGGTTTTCAGATTCTTACTAGTCAGGTATATTCCTAGGCATTGAATATGGGGTGTTGAGTCCATTTCGTGGAGCAAGGAGTAGGTCCTGACTATTACATATTTGCTTATGGAAAGGTATCTGTGCTAATTTCAATCTCTGGTTTTATGCAGCACCACAACTCACCTTTCCCCTTAAGCAAGCATAAGTTGGTTTTCTAAATTTGAGACCCTTTTCTGTTTTGTAATTGAGTTCATGTGCAGCCATGTTTGCATTCCGTGTATTTGAGATATCTTATGGTGTATCTTTTTCTGTGTGACTTAGTTAACTTAGAATGATCGTACCTGAATCCACTCATTATGCCGCGACGGGCCTCATGACATAGATTTCATTGCTGAGTGATATTCCATTGTACGTACGTACAACAACTTCTTTATCCATTTTTGCGTTCTGGGATATTTCACTTGTACCGTAAATGAGGTTCTTGTAAGCAGAGCCGTCCAAAATTTATGGGTGGCTGTGTCTTTTTGATTTTAATTTCCCTAAGCTATAGAACCATAAGTTGAAGTGCCATAGGCTCCGTTGCTTAGTTTTTTAGGTGTTTGAGGAAACACCATACATTTCTCCAGAGTGGCTGTTGGCAATTTACATCCCGCCCATCAGCATAACAAGGCTCCCTGTTCTCCATGGCCTGTCCTGCCTTTCTGGATTTTTCACTTTTTTCAGATGTCCCTTTTGACAGGGGGGCAGTGAGACTTCATTGTAATGCAGATTTCTTTACAGGCTTGCTTGTTTGGCCAAAAAGGGCATATGTGTTTTTTCTTGAATATATGCAGGAAAAAACGCATACGCCCTTTTAGACCAAGTGCATCATTGTCGACTTTCTGTCTCTTTCCCTATGCTTTAAATGCAATTCCAGTCTGCCCCTGAAATCGTTTTCCTGCAATTCTGCCCCGCTTTCCAGTCCTCTTCGCAGCCTTCCTTCAATATATTTTTGGACGATAGCTGTCATTTATAACTCTGCAGGTTTGTGAATTACAGTGCCCCTGAGCTCCTTTCTTCAACTCGCTTTCTTGTGAGCTGGCCGCAAACCCGCAGGATTGCTTCAGGCCTTAATCAGGTTCCGGCATGGCATGCTGAGCCTTTGGTTAATTCTTCTTCCTGGTGGGAAATGAGCGTTAAATTTCCAGTGCAGACACCTACAGCTAGTCTCTCATTGGTTCTCCCTATTCCTGTTCATCTTGCGCAGAAATTGCAAACTGTGCCAAACAGGAGGTTAAAGGCACTGACTCTCCAAGTGGGGAGAGTGTTAGTAAAGGTCTGGAATGGTGAACCCGAGTAAAAGGGGACGAAAACTGAGATGCATTTGAAAACGTTTCCTGGTCACACGGTGCACCATACTGTGGGTTTCCCATGCACGTTTTAGCTGAAGGAAGAATCCCTTAAAACTGGACAGTTGGGACCCATGGAATGGGTACCATGCAGTATGACTTCAAAGGGTCTGCATTTGCTCATCGAACCTCACCAATGCTATCAGCCCGAAGTGTCCAACCTTATGTCTCACTCAGCTCTGGGTGTAGATGTGGTAAATCCAGGTTGCATCACATGCCCTGAATGAATTATTTAAGAATTGCTCTCTATTTCACTGTCATTGTGTTTTGTTTTTGTAATTCATTTTGATAATGGGATTTATTGGATTTTCTCTGCTGCGTTCATGCAGCTGTACACACGCTTGATTGTCTTACGGAGACATATAAATCCATGGGTTTGAAGATTCTTACTAGTCAGGTGTATTCCTAGGTGTTGAATATGAGGTGTTTAGTCCATTTCGTTGAGCAAGGGGTAGGTCTTGACTATTACATATTTGGCTTATGGAAAGGTATCTGTGCTAATTTCTATCTCTGCTTTTATGCAGCACCCCAACTCACTTTTCCCCTTAAGCAAACATAAGGTGGTTTTCTAAATTTGAGACCCTGTTCTGTTTTGTAATTCAGTTCATGTGTAGCCAAGTTTACATTCCGTGTATTAGTGATAACTTATGATGTTTCATTTTCTGTGTGACTTATTTCACTTAGAATCATCGTACCTGAATCCACTCATTATGCCGCGACGGGCCTGATGAAATAGATTTCATTGGTGAGTGATATTCCTTTGTACGTACGTACCACACTTCTTTATCCATTTTTCGCTTTCTGGGATATTTAACTTGTACCGTAGACGAGGTTCTTGTAAACAGAGCCGTAAACAGAAACTTTGGGGTGGCTGTGTGTTTTTGATTTTAATTTCCCTAAGCTATAGGAAAATAAGTGGTAATGCCGTAGGCTCCGTTGCTTTGTTTTTTAGGTTTCTGAGGAAACACCATACACATCTCCAGAGTGGCTGTTGGCAATTTACATCCCGCCCATCAGCATAACAAGGCTCCCTGTTCTCCATGGCCTGTCCTGTGTTTCTGGTTTTTACACTTTTTTCAGATGGCCCTTTTGAACGGGGGGCAGTGAGACTTCATTGTAGTGCAGATTTCTTTAACATGCTTGCTTGGTTGGCCAAAAAGGGCGTATGCGTTTTTTCCTGAATATATTCAGGAAAAAACGCATACGCCCTTTTTGGCCAAGTGCATCATTGTCGACGTTCTGCCTCTTTTCCTATGCTTTAAATGCAATTCCAGTCTACCCCCTGAAATCGTTTTCTTGCAATTCTGCCCCGCTTTCAAGTCCTCTTCGCAGCCTTCCTTCAATATATTTTTGGGTGATAGCTGTCATTTATAACTCTGCAGGTTTGTGAATTACAGTGTCCCTGAGCTCCTTTCTTCAACTCGCTTTCTTGTGAGCTGGCCGCAAACCCGCAGGATTGCTTCAGGCCCTAATCTGGTTCCGGCACGGCATGCTGAGCCTTTGGTTAATTCCTCTTCCTGGTGGGAAATGAGCGTTAAATTTGCCCGTGCAGACACCTTCACACGAGTCGTCATGGTGCCACTTTGCCCCGGTTATCTCTATGGAGGTTGGAGTTGGAGGGCCTCCTCACTCAAGGTCAGTGTGCCCATGGAGCCAACCCTGCAACTTCAGGGCATGGTTGGGTGTTAGGATCACCACGTGGGGTCCTTTTCCCTTAGGAGGGAGGTGGCCTTTTGGGCTGCTGATTTCCAGGTTTTCAGATACTGCCAGTATCTTGGCCAGATGTGGCGGTGGGCCAAGCCCCTTGGTGACCGTAGTTTATCCTACCTGGATCGCATTCTTGCATTGTTCCATTTCAAGTGGTCCCAGGTTTTGCACTAATACTCCAATGGCGATTCACCGTTCACCAGGAATGTAAAGGTCAAAGGGTTTAGCTAAATTAGGGAGTTCCAGGGCAAGGGTCTGAATTGACTGCTCTTTCCATTCTTGAAAGGCCTCTTCTGCATTCTATTCAAAAGGATCATCATCTTTTCCTTTCAGTGTTTCATATAGAGGCCCAGCTAGTAGACTGTAGTTAGGGATCCAGAAGCAGCAAACCCTGGCCTCCCCAGGAACCCCTAAGCTGTCTTCTAGTTTCAGAAATGGGTAAGGCTGCAAATTGTTTCTTCCCTTTCCTGGGATGGGCTTCTCCGACCTTCTGTGAGAATGAAGCCCAGGCAGGTCACCGTAGTCTGTGATATTTGAGCTTTGTCTTGGACAGCTTGTATCCTTTATTGGCTTGGTAGTTCAGAGGTCTCCTTAGTAGGGCTGGCGATCAGAATGTCGTCTGCATATTGAAGGAGTGTTTCCTTTTCCAGAGGTAGAACTTTTAGGTCTTTAGCTGAGCTTTCCCCAAAGATGGTGTGGGAATTTTTGAACCCTTGGGGCAACACGGCCCGGAAGTATTGTTTTAGTTGTATGTTGAGTCCTGCCACTCACAAGCCAAAATTTCTTGTGACTCTGGGACTAATAGAATACAAAAGAAGGCATCATTGAAGACTAATACAGAATACCATGTCCTGGTGGTTGGTAGAATGACCAGCAGGGTGTAGGATTTAGGAACTACTGGAGGTATATCCTCGGTGGCTTCACTGACTGTCCTGACATCCTTTACCAGGACTCCAGCAGCCCATGGGGCTCTCGAGGTCAGGCCAATCCCAGGATATGGAGCTCACCTGGGCAGGTACCCCACCCCCACCCCAGCCCACGGGGCTCTCGTGTTCAGGCCCCTCCCAGGATATGGGGTTCCCTGGGCAGGTTCCCCTGCAGCCCATGGGGCTCTCGTGGTCAGGCCCCTCCCAGGATACAGAGCTACCCTTGCAGGTACCATGGCAGGGCTGGGAACACAGGAACCGTGCATATGCCCTCATTGCAGAGCACTCCCAGCTCACCTGTCACTCAGATCTGACACAGAGCACCCCAGAGCAGGACTTGAACTAACAAACAGCAGCTCCGACAGGTCTGTGACCCTGGGCATCACTCTGTGTGGCCTCCCTCCACCTGGTCTTCCAGAGACTTCCACTGCACCCGGGGCACCAGGCCTCTGTCTCCACCCACCAGCCACCCCTCCTCTCCCTGACTCCTGGGTTCCTCTCATTAGGAGAGGGTTTTCTTGAAGTTGTCTCCCACTCATGGGCCAGATAATATAATTAGAAAACAAGCCAGAGCTGCAGCCCCTTGTCTATCCTGACTCTCAGGAGCCCACACCTGTTCCTTGGACCTGGCCGATTCAGCAAGTTCCAGTTTCTGCAACTGTGAGCCCCTGAGGGGTGATTATTGGCTGGCCTGGGAAGCCCGACCGTGCCGGCCAGCCCTCCCCAGGTGTGCCTGGGTTCAGATCAATATAAACACCGCTCCAGGCAGCAAGAGCCCCTGCAGCTGTGCCTGACGCCATTTTCTCTGCCCTGTCAGCAGTCTTGGGGCTGGACTGGTGGGAGGGAGTGAGAGGCCACGGCTTTGTGGGTGGCCCTGTGTGAGTGGGGCTCTGCTGGACTTTCTGCAGCAGTTGCCAAGATGCCACCTGCAAAAGAAGAGGATGTGTCACCCATACCTGCCGCTGGAATTTCTCCCTGGGCAGAGGTGAGTGAGGAAGAAAGCAGTGGGGGCCGGGACAGCAGGGGTATCTCAGGCAGGGAAATGGAAAACTTCCAGAAGAGCACCCAGGGCCAGGACCATCCTGGCTGGCCTGCAGGCACCAAGTCGGCTGGCATGCTGTCACTCATGTGGCTCCATGGCCCTTCCTCTAGGCTTTCAAGTCCTTGTACATATTCAGGTGTTTTACCCGGGAAGGGTGGGAACATTTCAGCAGCAGCTGGCCTGGGGCTCAGCCCACGTTTACTCACAGATGCCTCGGCACGGACCCCCAGCTTTGCAATGAGGACGCTTGTTGCGTGGGGCCTGCTGGCTGAATGGGAGATGATTCCCCACCACTGACCAACTTCAGAATTGTTTACAACTGGAGCAAGTGCCCTGATACGGTTTTCCTCTGTGTAACTGGTGGGTTCTGTTTTTTTTTCTTTTTTTCGTTTTTGGTTCAAGGTAGATTTTATTCCTCTTTTTTGTATTTACAGATATAAGCATGGAAATAATTTATTCATGTAAATACATGTATGTGAAGGGAAGAATATTTTTTCTGTTTTACTTTTTGCAATTTGAATTTTATTTTATTTTTTTATACAGCAGGTTCTTTTTGGTTATCTATTTTATACATATAAATGTATACATGCCAATCCCAATCTCTCAACTCCTCCCACCACCACCCCCCAACAGCTTTCCCCCCTTGGTGTCCATACGTTTGTTGTCTACATCTGTTGCTCTATTTCTGCCTTGCAAAACGGTTCATCTGTGCAATTTTTCTAGGTTCCACATATATGCATTAATAGACAAGATTTGTTTTTCTCTTTCTGACTTACTTCACTCTGTATGACAGTCTCTAGATCCATCAACGTCTCTACAAATGACCCAATTTCATTCCTTTTTATGGCTTAGTAATATTCCATTTTATATATGTACCACTTCTTTATGCATTCGTCTGTCTGTGGGCATTTAGGTTGCTTCCATTATCTGGATATTGTAAATAGTGATGCAATGAACATTGCGGTGAATGTCTCTTTTTGATTTATGGTTTTGTCTGGGTATATGCCCAGTAGTGGGATTGCTGTATCATATGGTAATTCTATTCTTAGTTTTATAAGAAACTCCATAATGTTCTCCACAGTGACTGTATCAATTTACATTCCCAACAATAGTGGAAGAGGGTTCCTTATCTCCACACCCTTTCCAGCATTTGTTGTTTGTAGATTTTCTGATGATGCCCATTCTAACAGGTGTGAGGTGATACACCATGGATGAGTCTATTTCGTTGAGCAAAGAGTAGGTCTTGTCTATTACATATTTGGCTTATGGAACGGTATGTGTGCTAATTTCAATCTCTGGTTTTATACAGCACCCCAACTCAACTTTCCCCTTAAGCAAGCATAAGTTTTTATCTAAATGTGAGACTCTGTTCGGTTTTGGAATTCAGTTTATGTGTAGCCAAGTTTACACTCTCTCTATTAGTGATATCTTATGATAATTATCTTTCTCTGTGTGACCTATTTCTCTTAGAATCATCATACTTAAATCCACTCAATTTGCTGCTACAGGCCTGATGACATTGATTTCATTGCTGAGTGATATTCTGTTGTACGTAAGTAGCACAACTCCTTTATCCATTTTTTTCTTTCTGGGATATTTAATTTGTACTGGACTCAAGGTTCTTGTAAACACAGCAGCCCTAAATTTTGTGTTGGCTGTGTCTTGTTGATTTTAATTTTCCTAAGCTATAGGGCCAAAAGTGGAAGTGCCCTAGGGTCTGTAGCTTTGTTTTTCAGATGTTTCAGGATACACCATACACATCTCCAGAGTGTCTGTTGGCAATTTACATCCCGCCCATCAGCATAACAAGGCTCCCTGTTCTCCATGGCCTGTCCTGTGTTTCTGGTTTTTACACTTTTTTCAGATGGCCCTTTTGACGAATGGGAAATGAGACTTCATTGTAGTGTGGATTTCCATTTCTCGAGTGCTTGGTTGGCCAAAAAGGGCATATGTGTTTTTTCCTGAATATATTCAGGAAAAAATGTTTACGCACTTTTGTCCAAGTGCATCACTGTCAAAGATCTGCCGCTTTTCACATGCTTTAAATGCAATTCCAATCTACCTCCTGAAATATGATTCCTGCAATTCTGCCTCGTTTTCAAGTCCTCTTTGCAGACTTACTTCCATATATTTTTGCCAATAGCTGTCATTTATAACTCTGCAGGTTTGTGAATTACAGTGCCCGTGATTTCCTTTCTTAACTCGTTTCCTTGAAAACTGGCCACAGAACCGCAGGTTTGCTTCAGGCCGTAATCAGGGTCCGGCACGGCACTCTGAGACTTTGGTTCATTCCACTTCCTGGTGGGAAATTAGAGTTAAATGTGCCCCTCCAGACACCTGCCTCACTCCTAGCCCCTTGGTGATGTGTGTCCTCTGGTTTGAGGCCACATGTGCTGGGTTCCTCACCTTTGGCTGATGTGGCCCCACTGGTGTGAGGACACTCCTGCCTGGTTCCCATCCCCTTGGTGATGTGGGCCCTCCGGTGAGATTCTGATCATGGTTGGGTTCCTCACACTTCTGTGAGGTGGGCCCTCTTCTCTGAGGTCACTCCTGCCTGGCTGGCACACCCCGCCTTGGCGACGTCGGCCCTCTGGTGGGATTTGGTGCCTGCTGGGTGTCTCCTCCCCTCGGTAATGAGGGCCCTCTGGCGTCAGGCCCTAACTCCTGGGCTCCCAATATTTTCTGATATGCGCCCTGTGGTTCGAGTACACTCCTGCCAGGTTCCCAACCCCATGGGAATGTGGGCCTTCTGCTCTGAGGTCCCAACCGTGGGTTGCTCAGTTTCATGATGAGGGCCCTCTGCTGCGAGTTCTCTCCGGCCTGGATCCCATAGCCTCGCTGCTCTTGGCCACCTGCTGGGAGGTTACAACTGCGGGATTCCTCACCTTTTTTCTTCTATGGGCCCTCTGTTTTGAGACTCCTCCTGCCTGCCTCACTCCCAGCCCCTTGGTGATGTGTGTCCTCTGGTTTGAGGCCACGTATGCTGGGTCCCTCGCCTTTCGATGATTTGGCCCCACCGGTGTGAGGACACTCCTGCCTGGTTCCTATCCCCTTGATGATGTGGGCCCTCTGGTGAGAGTCTGATCCTGGCTGGGTTCCTCACCCTTCTGTGAGGGGGGCCCTCTGCTGTGAGGTCACTCCTGCCTGGCTGGCACACCCCACCTGGGCAACATCGGCCCTCTTGTGGCAGTTGGAGCCTGCTGGGAACCTCCCCTCGGTGATGGGGGCCCTCTTGCCTCAGGCCCTAACTGCTGGGTACCCACATTTTCTGATACGTGCTAAGTGGTGCGAGGACACTCCTGCGAGGTTCCCATCCCCATGGGCATGTGGGCCTTCTGCTCTAAGGTCCCAACACCTGTGTTGTTCACCGTTTCATGATGTTGGCTCTCTGGTGTTAGTTCACCCAGGCCTAGATCCCATAGACTCTGTGCTCTGAGCGGCCTGCTGGGAGGTTCCTACTGCTGGATTCCTTACCTCTTTTATTTTTTGGGTCCTGTGTTTTCATGCTCCTACTTCCTGACTCACTTCCAGCCCATTTGTGATGTAGGTCCTCTGGTTTAAAGCCACATGTACCGGTTTCCTCACCTTTATTGATGTGGCCCCACTGGTGTGAGGACACTCCTGCCTGGTTCCCATCCCCTTGGTGATGGGGGCCCTCTGGTGAGAGTCTGATCCTGTCTGGATTCCTCACACTTCTGGGAGGTGGGCCCTCTGTTGTGAGGTCACTCCTGCCTGGCAGGCACACGTCACCTTGGCGATGTGGGCCTTCAGTTGGGAGTTGGTGCCTGCTGGGAGTCTCCTCCCCTCGGTAATTAGGGCCCTCTGGCGTCAGGCCCTAACTCATGGGCTCCCAAAATTTTCTGATGTGCGCCCTGTCGTGCGAGTACACTCCAGCCAGGGTCCCATCCCCATGGGGATGTGGGCTTTCTGCTCTGAGGTCCCAACGGCTGGGTTGCTCACAGTGTCAGAATGTGGGCCCTCTGCTGTGAGTTCACTCCGGCATGGATCCCATAGCCTCGGTGCTCTGGGCCACCTGCTTGGAGCTTCCAACTGCGGGGTTCCTCACCTTTTTTATTCTATGGGCGCTCTGTTGTGAGTCTCCTCCTCCATGCCTCACTCCCAGCCCTTTCGTGATGTGTGTCCCCTTGTTTGAGGCCACATGTGCTGTGTTCCTCACCTTTCGCTGATGTGGCCCCACTGGTGTGAGGACACTCCTGCCTGGTTTCCATCCCCTTGGTGATGTGGGCGCTCTGGTTAGAGTCTGATCCTCTTTGGGCTCCTCACACTTCTGTGAGGTGGGCCCTCTGCTGTGAGGTAACTCCTGCCTGGCTTGCTCCCATTGCCTTGGTGACGTCGGCCCTCTGGTGGCATTTGGAGCCTGCTGGTAGCCTCCTCTCCTCAGTGATGAGAGCCCTCTGGCGTCAGGCCATAACTGCTGGGTTCCCACATTTTCTGATACATGCTAAGTTGTGCGAGGACACTCCTGCGAGGTTCCCATCCCCATGGGGATGTGGGCGTTCTGCTCTGAGGTCCAACTGGCTGGGTTGCTCACAGTTTCATGATGTGGGCCCTCTGCTGTGAGTTCACTGTGGCCTGGATCCCATAGACTCCATGCTCTGGGCCACCTGCTGGGAGGTTCAAACTGCTGGATTCCTCACCTTTTTTATTCTGTGGGCCCTGTGTTGTTAGGCTACTCCTGCCTGCCTCACTCGGAGCACCTTGGAAATGTGGGTCCTCTGGTTTAGGCCACATGTGCTGGGTTCCTCACCTTTCTATAATGTGGCCGCACTGGTGTGAGGACACTCCTGCCTTGTTCCGATCCCCTTGGTGATGTGGGCCCTCTGGTGAGAGTCTTATCCTGGCTGGGTTCCTCACCCTTCTGTGAGGTAGGCCCTCTGCTGTGAGGTCACTCCTGCCTGGCTGGCACACGTCAACTTGGCGACGTGGGCCCTCAGTTGGGAGTTGGTGCCTGCTGGGAGTCTCCTACCCTCGGTAATGAGGGCCCTCTGGCTTCAGACCCTAACTCCTGGGCTCCCAAAAGTTTCTGATGTGCGCCCTGTGGTGCGAGTACACTCCTGCCAGGATCCCAACCCCATGGGAATGTGGGTCTTCTGCTCTGAGGTCCCAATGGTACGTTGTTCATTTTCATGATGAGGGCCCTCTGGTGTGAGTTCACTCCGGCATGGACCCAATAGCCTCGCTGCTCCTGGCCTCCTGCGGGGAGGTTCCCACTGCGGGATTCCTCACCTTTTTCCTTCTATGGGCCCTCTGTTTTGAGACTTCTCTTGCCTGCCTCACTCCCAGCCCCTTGGTGATGTGTGTCCTGTAGTTTGAGTCCACGTGTGCTGGGTCCGTCACATTTCGGTGATGTGGCCCCACTGGTGTGAGGACACTCCTGCCTGGTTTCCATTCCCTTGGTGATGTGGGCCCTCCGGTGAGAGTCTGATCCTCTTTGGGTTCCTCACACTTTTGTGTGGTTGGCCCTCTGCTCTGAGGTCACTCCTGCCTGGCTGGCACACCCCGCATTGGTGACGTCGGCCTTCTGGTAGCAGTTGGAGCTTGCTGGGAGCCTCCTCTCCTCAGTGATGAGGGCCCTCTGGCGTCCGGCCCTAACTGCTGGGCTCCCCACCTTTTCTGATGTGTGCCCACTGGTGCGATGACACTCCTGCTTGGTTCCCTTCCCCATGGGGATGTGGGCATTGTGCTCTGAGGTTACAACGGCTGGGTTGCTTACAGTATCACGATGAGTGCCCTCTGTTGTGAGTTCATCACTGCCTGGATCCCATAGCCTCGGTGCTCTGGGCCGCCTGCTGGGATGTTCCAACTGCTGGATTCCTCACCTTTTTTATACAATGGGCCATGTGTTTTGAGGTTAATCCTGCCTGCCTCGCTCCGAGACCCATGGTGATGTGGGTCCTCTGGTTTGAGGCCACATGTGCTGGGTACCTCAACTTTCGATGATGTGGCCCCACAGGTGTGAGGACACTCCTGCCTGGTTCCCAGCCCCTTGCTTATGTGGGCACTCTGGTGAGAGTCTGATCCTGACTGGGTTCCTTACCCTTCTGTGAGGTGGGCCCTCTGATGTGAGGTCACTCCTGCCTGGATGTCTCATGTCGCCTTGGCGACGTAGGCCCTCTGTTGGCCACTGAAGCATGCTGGGAGCCTCCTACCCTCTTTAATAAGGGCCCTGGAAGAAACACATATGCCCTTTTTGACCAAGTGCATCATTGTCGAGGTTCTGCCTCTTCTCCTATACTTTCAGAGGACTTCCCGTCTACCTCCTGAAATCGTATTCCTGGAATTCTGCCCCGTGTTCAAGTCCTCTTTGCAGCCTTATTTCAATATATTTTTGGACGATAGCTGTCATTTATAACTCTGCAGGTTTGTGAATTACAGTGCCCCTGAGCTCCTTTCTTCAACTCGCTTTCTTGTGAGCTGGCCGCAAAACCGCAGGATTGCTTCAGGCCCTAATCTGGTTCCGGCACGGCATGCTGAGCCTTTGGCTAATTCCTCTTCCTGGTGGGAAATGAGCGTTAAATTTGTTCGTGCAGACACCTACAGCTAATCTCTCATTGGTTCTCCCTATTCCTGTTCATCTTGCGCAGAAATTCCAAACTGTGCCAAACAGGAGGTTAAAGGCACTGACTCTCCAAGTGGGGAGAGTGTTAGTAAAGCGTCTGGAATGGTAAAACCGAGTACGAGGGGACGAAAACTGAGATGCATTTAAAAAGGTTTCCCGGTCACACGGTGGACCATATTCTGGGTTGCCCATGCATGTTTTACCTGAAGGAAGAATCCCTTCAACCTGGAGAGTTGGGACCCATGGAATGGGTACCATGCAGTATGACTTCAAAGGGTTGCCTTTGCTCACCGAACGTCACCAATGCTATCAGCCCGAAGTGTCCAGCCATATGTCTCACTCAGCTCAGGGTGTAGATGTGGTAAATCCACGTTGCATCACAAGCCCTGAATGAATTATTTAAGAATTGCTCTCTATTTCACTGTCATTGTGTTTTGTTTTTGTAATTTATTTTGATAATGGGATTTATCGGATTTTCACTGCTGCGTTTATGCCGCTGTACACATGCTTGATTCTCTTATGGAGACATATAAATCCATGGGTTTTCAGATTCTTACTAGTCAGGTATATTCCTAGGCATTGAATATGGGGTGTTGAGTCCATTTCGTGGAGCAAGGAGTAGGTCCTGACTATTACATATTTGCTTATGGAAAGGTATCTGTGCTAATTTCAATCTCTGGTTTTATGCAGGACCACAACTCACCTTTCCCCTTAAGCAAGCATAAGGTGGTTTTCTAAATTTGAGACCCTTTTCTGTTTTGTAATTGAGTTCATGTGCAGCCATGTTTGCATTCCGTGTATTTGAGATATCTTATGGTGTATCTTTTTCTGTGTGACTTAGTTAACTTAGAATGATCGTACCTGAATCCACTCATTATGCCGCGACGGGCCTCATGACATAGATTTCATTGCTGAGTGATATTCCATTGTACGTACGTACAACAACTTCTTTATCCATTTTTGCGTTCTGGGATATTTCACTTGTACCGTAAATGAGGTTCTTGTAAGCAGAGCCGAAAATTTATGGGTGGCTGTGTCTTTTTGATTTTAATTTCCCTAAGCTATAGAACCATAAGTGGAAGTGCCGTAGGCTCCGTTGCTTAGTTTTTTAGGTGTTTGAGGAAACACCATACACTTCTCCAGAGTGGCTGTTGGCAATTTACATCCCGCCCATCAGCATAACAAGGCTCCCTGTTCTCCATGGCCTGTCCTGCCTTTCTGGATTTTTCACTTTTTTCAGATTCCCTTTTGACAGGGGGGCAGTGAGACTTCATTGTAATGCAGATTTCTTTACAGGCTTGCTTGTTTGGCCAAAAAGGGCATATGTGTTTTTTCTTGAATATATGCAGGAAAAAACGCATACGCCCTTTTAGACCAAGTGCATCATTGTCGACTTTCTGTCTCTTTCCCTATGCTTTAAATGCAATTCCAGTCTGCCCCTGAAATCGTTTTCCTGCAATTCTGCCCCGCTTTCCAGTCCTCTTCGCAGCCTTCCTTCAATATATTTTTGGACGATAGCTGTCATTTATAACTCTGCAGGTTTGTGAATTACAGTGCCCCTGAGCTCCTTTCTTCAACTCGCTTTCTTGTGAGCTGGCCGCAAACCCGCAGGATTGCTTCAGGCCTTAATCAGGTTCCGGCATGGCATGCTGAGCCTTTGGTTAATTCTTCCTGGTGGGAAATGAGCGTTAAATTTCCAGTGCAGACACCTACAGCTAGTCTCTCATTGGTTCTCCCTATTCCTGTTCATCTTGCGCAGAAATTGCAAACTGTGCCAAACAGGAGGTTAAAGGCACTGACTCTCCAAGTGGGGAGAGTGTTAGTAAAGGTCTGGAATGGTGAACCCGAGTAAAAGGGGACGAAAACTGAGATGCATTTGAAAACGTTTCCTGGTCACACGGTGCACCATACTGTGGGTTTCCCATGCACGTTTTAGCTGAAGGAAGAATCCCTTAAAACTGGACAGTTGGGACCCATGGAATGGGTACCATGCAGTATGACTTCAAAGGGTCTGCATTTGCTCATCGAACCTCACCAATGCTATCAGCCCGAAGTGTCCAACCTTATTTCTCACTCAGCTCTGGGTGTAGATGTGGTAAATCCAGGTTGCATCACATGCCCTGAATGAATTATTTAAGAATTGCTCTCTATTTCACTGTCATTGTGTTTTGTTTTTGTAATTCATTTTGATAATGGGATTTATTGGATTTTCTCTGCTGCGTTCATGCAGCTGTACACACGCTTGATTGTCTTACGGAGACATATAAATCCATGGGTTTGAAGATTCTTACTAGTCAGGTGTATTCCTAGGTGTTGAATATGAGGTGTTTAGTCCATTTCGTTGAGCAAGGGGTAGGTCTTGACTATTACATATTTGGCTTATGGAAAGGTATCTGTGCTAATTTCTATCTCTGCTTTTATGCAGCACCCCAACTCACTTTTCCCCTTAAGCAAACATAAGGTGGTTTTCTAAATTTGAGACCCTGTTCTGTTTTGTAATTCAGTTCATGTGTAGCCAAGTTTACATTCCGTGTATTAGTGATAACTTATGATGTTTCATTTTCTGTGTGACTTATTTCACTTAGAATCATCGTACCTGAATCCACTCATTATGCCGCGACGGGCCTGATGAAATAGATTTCATTGGTGAGTGATATTCCTTTGTACGTACGTACCACACTTCTTTATCCATTTTTCGCTTTCTGGGATATTTAACTTGTACCGTAGACGAGGTTCTTGTAAACAGAGCCGTAAACAGAAACTTTCGGGTGGCTGTGTGTTTTTGATTTTAATTTCCCTAAGCTATAGGAAAATAAGTGGTAATGCCGTAGGCTCCGTTGCTTTGTTTTTTAGGTTTCTGAGGAAACACCATACACATCTCCAGAGTGGCTGTTGGCAATTTACATCCCGCCCATCAGCATAACAAGGCTCCCTGTTCTCCATGGCCTGTCCTGTGTTTCTGGTTTTTACACTTTTTTCAGATGGCCCTTTTGAACGGGGGGCAGTGAGACTTCATTGTAGTGCAGATTTCTTTAACATGCTTGCTTGGTTGGCCAAAAAGGGCGTATGCGTTTTTTCCTGAATATATTCAGGAAAAAACGCATACGCCCTTTTTGGCCAAGTGCATCATTGTCGACGTTCTGCCTCTTTTCCTATGCTTTAAATGCAATTCCAGTCTACCCCCTGAAATCGTTTTCTTGCAATTCTGCCCCGCTTTCAAGTCCTCTTCGCAGCCTTCCTTCAATATATTTTTGGGTGATAGCTGTCATTTATAACTCTGCAGGTTTGTGAATTACAGTGTCCCTGAGCTCCTTTCTTCAACTCGCTTTCTTGTGAGCTGGCCGCAAACCCGCAGGATTGCTTCAGGCCCTAATCTGGTTCCGGCACGGCATGCTGAGCCTTTGGTTAATTCCTCTTCCTGGTGGGAAATGAGCGTTAAATTTGCCCGTGCAGACACCTTCACACGAGTCGTCATGGTGCCACTTTGCCCCGGTTATCTCTATGGAGGTTGGAGTTGGAGGGCCTCCTCACTCAAGGTCAGTGTGCCCATGGAGCCAACCCTGCAACTTCAGGGCATGGTTGGGTGTTAGGATCACCACGTGGGGTCCTTTTCCCTTAGGAGGGAGGTGGCCTTTTGGGCTGCTGATTTCCAGGTTTTCAGATACTGCCAGTATCTTGGCCAGATGTGGCGGTGGGCCAAGCCCCTTGGTGACCGTAGTTTATCCTACCTGGATCGCATTCTTGCATTGTTCCATTTCAAGTGGTCCCAGGTTTTGCACTAATACTCCAATGGCGATTCACCGTTCACCAGGAATGTAAAGGTCAAAGGGTTTAGCTAAATTAGGGAGTTCCAGGGCAAGGGTCTGAATTGACTGCTCTTTCCATTCTTGAAAGGCCTCTTCTGCATTCTATTCAAAAGGATCATCATCTTTTCCTTTCAGTGTTTCATATAGAGGCCCAGCTAGTAGACTGTAGTTAGGGATCCAGAAGCAGCAAACCCTGGCCTCCCCAGGAACCCCTAAGCTGTCTTCTAGTTTCAGAAATGGGTAAGGCTGCAAATTGTTTCTTCCCTTTCCTGGGATGGGCTTCTCCGACCTTCTGTGAGAATGAAGCCCAGGCAGGTCACCGTAGTCTGTGATATTTGAGCTTTGTCTTGGACAACTTGTATCCTTTATTGGCTTGGTAGTTCAGAGGTCTCCTTAGTAGGGCTGGCGATCAGAATGTCGTCTGCATATTGAAGGAGTGTTTCCTTTTCCAGAGGTAGAACTTTTAGGTCTTTAGCTGAGCTTTCCCCAAAGATGGTGTGGGAATTTTTGAACCCTTGGGGCAACACGGCCCGGAAGTATTGTTTTAGTTGTATGTTGAGTCCTGCCACTCACAAGCCAAAATTTCTTGTGACTCTGGGACTAATAGAATACAAAAGAAGGCATCATTGAAGACTAATACAGAATACCATGTCCTGGTGGTTGGTAGAATGACCAGCAGGGTGTAGGATTTAGGAACTACTGGAGGTATATCCTCGGTGGCTTCACTGACTGTCCTGACATCCTTTACCAGGACTCCAGCAGCCCATGGGGCTCTCGAGGTCAGGCCAATCCCAGGATATGGAGCTCACCTGGGCAGGTACCCCACCCCCACCCCAGCCCACGGGGCTCTCGTGTTCAGGCCCCTCCCAGGATATGGGGTTCCCTGGGCAGGTTCCCCTGCAGCCCATGGGGCTCTCGTGGTCAGGCCCCTCCCAGGATACAGAGCTACCCTTGCAGGTACCATGGCAGGGCTGGGAACACAGGAACCGTGCATATGCCCTCATTGCAGAGCACTCCCAGCTCACCTGTCACTCAGATCTGACACAGAGCACCCCAGAGCAGGACTTGAACTAACAAACAGCAGCTCCGACAGGTCTGTGACCCTGGGCATCACTCTGTGTGGCCTCCCTCCACCTGGTCTTCCAGAGACTTCCACTGCACCCGGGGCACCAGGCCTCTGTCTCCACCCACCAGCCACCCCTCCTCTCCCTGACTCCTGGGTTCCTCTCATTAGGAGAGGGTTTTCTTGAAGTTGTCTCCCACTCATGGGCCAGATAATATAATTAGAAAACAAGCCAGAGCTGCAGCCCCTTGTCTATCCTGACTCTCAGGAGCCCACACCTGTTCCTTGGACCTGGCCGATTCAGCAAGTTCCAGTTTCTGCAACTGTGAGCCCCTGAGGGGTGATTATTGGCTGGCCTGGGAAGCCCGACCGTGCCGGCCAGCCCTCCCCAGGTGTGCCTGGGTTCAGATCAATATAAACACTGCTCCAGGCAGCAAGAGCCCCTGCAGCTGTGCCTGACGCCATTTTCTCTGCCCTGTCAGCAGTCTTGGGGCTGGACTGGTGGGAGGGAGTGAGAGGCCACGGCTTTGTGGGTGGCCCTGTGTGAGTGGGGCTCTGCTGGACTTTCTGCAGCAGTTGCCAAGATGCCACCTGCAAAAGAAGAGGATGTGTCACCCATACCTGCCGCTGGAATTTCTCCCTGGGCAGAGGTGAGTGAGGAAGAAAGCAGTGGGGGCCGGGACAGCAGGGGTATCTCAGGCAGGGAAATGGAAAACTTCCAGAAGAGCACCCAGGGCCAGGACCATCCTGGCTGGCCTGCAGGCACCAAGTCGGCTGGCATGCTGTCACTCATGTGGCTCCATGGCCCTTCCTCTAGGCTTTCAAGTCCTTGTACATATTCAGGTGTTTTACCCGGGAAGGGTGGGAACATTTCAGCAGCAGCTGGCCTGGGGCTCAGCCCACGTTTACTCACAGATGCCTCGGCACGGACCCCCAGCTTTGCAATGAGGACGCTTGTTGCGTGGGGCCTGCTGGCTGAATGGGAGATGATTCCCCACCACTGACCAACTTCAGAATTGTTTACAACTGGAGCAAGTGCCCTGATACGGTTTTCCTCTGTGTAACTGGTGGGTTCTGTTTTTTTTTCTTTTTTTCGTTTTTGGTTCAAGGTAGGTTTTATTCCTCTTTTTTGTATTTACAGATATAAGCATGGAAATAATTTATTCATGTAAATACATGTATGTGAAGGGAAGAATATTTTTTCTGTTTTACTTTTTGCAATTTGAATTTTATTTTATTTTTTTATACAGCAGGTTCTTTTTGGTTATCTATTTTATACATATAAATGTATACATGCCAATCCCAATCTCTCAACTCCTCCCACCACCACCCCCCAACAGCTTTCCCCCCTTGGTGTCCATACGTTTGTTGTCTACATCTGTTGCTCTATTTCTGCCTTGCAAAACGGTTCATCTGTGCAATTTTTCTAGGTTCCACATATATGCATTAATAGACAAGATTTGTTTTTCTCTTTCTGACTTACTTCACTCTGTATGACAGTCTCTAGATCCATCAACGTCTCTACAAATGACCCAATTTCATTCCTTTTTATGGCTTAGTAATATTCCATTTTATATATGTACCACTTCTTTATGCATTCGTCTGTCTGTGGGCATTTAGGTTGCTTCCATTATCTGGATATTGTAAATAGTGATGCAATGAACATTGCGGTGAATGTCTCTTTTTGATTTATGGTTTTGTCTGGGTATATGCCCAGTAGTGGGATTGCTGTATCATATGGTAATTCTATTCTTAGTTTTATAAGAAACTCCATAATGTTCTCCACAGTGACTGTATCAATTTACATTCCCAACAATAGTGGAAGAGGGTTCCTTATCTCCACACCCTTTCCAGCATTTGTTGTTTGTAGATTTTCTGATGATGCCCATTCTAACAGGTGTGAGGTGATACACCATGGATGAGTCTATTTCGTTGAGCAAAGAGTAGGTCTTGTCTATTACATATTTGGCTTATGGAACGGTATGTGTGCTAATTTCAATCTCTGGTTTTATACAGCACCCCAACTCAACTTTCCCCTTAAGCAAGCATAAGTTTTTATCTAAATGTGAGACTCTGTTCGGTTTTGGAATTCAGTTTATGTGTAGCCAAGTTTACACTCTCTCTATTAGTGATATCTTATGATAATTATCTTTCTCTGTGTGACCTATTTCTCTTAGAATCATCATACTTAAATCCACTCAATTTGCTGCTACAGGCCTGATGACATTGATTTCATTGCTGAGTGATATTCTGTTGTACGTAAGTAGCACAACTCCTTTATCCATTTTTTTCTTTCTGGGATATTTAATTTGTACTGGACTCAAGGTTCTTGTAAACACAGCAGCCCTAAATTTTGTGTTGGCTGTGTCTTGTTGATTTTAATTTTCCTAAGCTATAGGGCCAAAAGTGGAAGTGCCCTAGGGTCTGTAGCTTTGTTTTTCAGATGTTTCAGGATACACCATACACATCTCCAGAGTGTCTGTTGGCAATTTACATCCCGCCCATCAGCATAACAAGGCTCCCTGTTCTCCATGGCCTGTCCTGTGTTTCTGGTTTTTACACTTTTTTCAGATGGCCCTTTTGACGAATGGGAAATGAGACTTCATTGTAGTGTGGATTTCCATTTCTCGAGTGCTTGGTTGGCCAAAAAGGGCATATGTGTTTTTTCCTGAATATATTCAGGAAAAAATGTTTACGCACTTTTGTCCAAGTGCATCACTGTCAAAGATCTGCCGCTTTTCACATGCTTTAAATGCAATTCCAATCTACCTCCTGAAATATGATTCCTGCAATTCTGCCTCGTTTTCAAGTCCTCTTTGCAGACTTACTTCCATATATTTTTGCCAATAGCTGTCATTTATAACTCTGCAGGTTTGTGAATTACAGTGCCCGTGATTTCCTTTCTTAACTCGTTTCCTTGAAAACTGGCCACAGAACCGCAGGTTTGCTTCAGGCCGTAATCAGGGTCCGGCACGGCACTCTGAGACTTTGGTTCATTCCACTTCCTGGTGGGAAATTAGAGTTAAATGTGCCCCTCCAGACACCTGCCTCACTCCTAGCCCCTTGGTGATGTGTGTCCTCTGGTTTGAGGCCACATGTGCTGGGTTCCTCACCTTTGGCTGATGTGGCCCCACTGGTGTGAGGACACTCCTGCCTGGTTCCCATCCCCTTGGTGATGTGGGCCCTCCGGTGAGATTCTGATCATGGTTGGGTTCCTCACACTTCTGTGAGGTGGGCCCTCTTCTCTGAGGTCACTCCTGCCTGGCTGGCACACCCCGCCTTGGCGACGTCGGCCCTCTGGTGGGATTTGGTGCCTGCTGGGTGTCTCCTCCCCTCGGTAATGAGGGCCCTCTGGCGTCAGGCCCTAACTCCTGGGCTCCCAATATTTTCTGATATGCGCCCTGTGGTTCGAGTACACTCCTGCCAGGTTCCCAACCCCATGGGAATGTGGGCCTTCTGCTCTGAGGTCCCAACCGTGGGTTGCTCAGTTTCATGATGAGGGCCCTCTGCTGCGAGTTCTCTCCGGCCTGGATCCCATAGCCTCGCTGCTCTTGGCCACCTGCTGGGAGGTTACAACTGCGGGATTCCTCACCTTTTTTCTTCTATGGGCCCTCTGTTTTGAGACTCCTCCTGCCTGCCTCACTCCCAGCCCCTTGGTGATGTGTGTCCTCTGGTTTGAGGCCACGTATGCTGGGTCCCTCGCCTTTCGATGATTTGGCCCCACCGGTGTGAGGACACTCCTGCCTGGTTCCTATCCCCTTGATGATGTGGGCCCTCTGGTGAGAGTCTGATCCTGGCTGGGTTCCTCACCCTTCTGTGAGGGGGGCCCTCTGCTGTGAGGTCACTCCTGCCTGGCTGGCACACCCCACCTGGGCAACATCGGCCCTCTTGTGGCAGTTGGAGCCTGCTGGGAACCTCCCCTCGGTGATGGGGGCCCTCTTGCCTCAGGCCCTAACTGCTGGGTACCCACATTTTCTGATACGTGCTAAGTGGTGCGAGGACACTCCTGCGAGGTTCCCATCCCCATGGGCATGTGGGCCTTCTGCTCTAAGGTCCCAACACCTGTGTTGTTCACCGTTTCATGATGTTGGCTCTCTGGTGTTAGTTCACCCAGGCCTAGATCCCATAGACTCTGTGCTCTGAGCCGACTGCTGGGAGGTTCCTACTGCTGGATTCCTTACCTCTTTTATTTTTTGGGTCCTGTGTTTTCATGCTCCTACTTCCTGACACACTTCCAGCCCATTTGTGATGTAGGTCCTCTGGTTTAAAGCCACATGTACCGGTTTCCTCACCTTTATTGATGTGGCCCCACTGGTGTGAGGACACTCCTGCCTGGTTCCCATCCCCTTGGTGATGGGGGCCCTCTGGTGAGAGTCTGATCCTGTCTGGATTCCTCACACTTCTGGGAGGTGGGCCCTCTGTTGTGAGGTCACTCCTGCCTGGCAGGCACACGTCACCTTGGCGATGTGGGCCTTCAGTTGGGAGTTGGTGCCTGCTGGGAGTCTCCTCCCCTCGGTAATTAGGGCCCTCTGGCGTCAGGCCCTAACTCATGGGCTCCCAAAATTTTCTGATGTGCGCCCTGTCGTGCGAGTACACTCCAGCCAGGGTCCCATCCCCATGGGGATGTGGGCTTTCTGCTCTGAGGTCCCAACGGCTGGGTTGCTCACAGTGTCAGAATGTGGGCCCTCTGCTGTGAGTTCACTCCGGCATGGATCCCATAGCCTCGGTGCTCTGGGCCACCTGCTTGGAGCTTCCAACTGCGGGGTTCCTCACCTTTTTTATTCTATGGGCGCTCTGTTGTGAGTCTCCTCCTCCATGCCTCACTCCCAGCCCTTTCGTGATGTGTGTCCCCTTGTTTGAGGCCACATGTGCTGTGTTCCTCACCTTTCGCTGATGTGGCCCCACTGGTGTGAGGACACTCCTGCCTGGTTTCCATCCCCTTGGTGATGTGGGCGCTCTGGTTAGAGTCTGATCCTCTTTGGGCTCCTCACACTTCTGTGAGGTGGGCCCTCTGCTGTGAGGTAACTCCTGCCTGGCTTGCTCCCATTGCCTTGGTGACGTCGGCCCTCTGGTGGCATTTGGAGCCTGCTGGTAGCCTCCTCTCCTCAGTGATGAGAGCCCTCTGGCGTCAGGCCATAACTGCTGGGTTCCCACATTTTCTGATACGTGCTAAGTTGTGCGAGGACACTCCTGCGAGGTTCCCATCCCCATGGGGATGTGGGCCTTCTGCTCTGAGGTCCAACTGGCTGGGTTGCTCACAGTTTCATGATGTGGGCCCTCTGCTGTGAGTTCACTGTGGCCTGGATCCCATAGACTCCATGCTCTGGGCCACCTGCTGGGAGGTTCAAACTGCTGGATTCCTCACCTTTTTTATTCTGTGGGCCCTGTGTTGTTAGGCTACTCCTGCCTGCCTCACTCGGAGCACCTTGGAAATGTGGGTCCTCTGGTTTAGGCCACATGTGCTGGGTTCCTCACCTTTCTATAATGTGGCCGCACTGGTGTGAGGACACTCCTGCCTTGTTCCGATCCCCTTGGTGATGTGGGCCCTCTGGTGAGAGTCTTATCCTGGCTGGGTTCCTCACCCTTCTGTGAGGTAGGCCCTCTGCTGTGAGGTCACTCCTGCCTGGCTGGCACACGTCAACTTGGCGACGTGGGCCCTCAGTTGGGAGTTGGTGCCTGCTGGGAGTCTCCTACCCTCGGTAATGAGGGCCCTCTGGCTTCAGACCCTAACTCCTGGGCTCCCAAAATTTTCTGATGTGCGCCCTGTGGTGCGAGTACACTCCTGCCAGGATCCCAACCCCATGGGAATGTGGGTCTTCTGCTCTGAGGTCCCAATGGTACGTTGTTCATTTTCATGATGAGGGCCCTCTGGTGTGAGTTCACTCTGGCATGGACCCAATAGCCTCGCTGCTCCTGGCCTCCTGCGGGGAGGTTCCCACTGCGGGATTCCTCACCTTTTTCCTTCTATGGGCCCTCTGTTTTGAGACTTCTCTTGCCTGCCTCACTCCCAGCCCCTTGGTGATGTGTGTCCTGTAGTTTGAGTCCACGTGTGCTGGGTCCGTCACATTTCGGTGATGTGGCCCCACTGGTGTGAGGACACTCCTGCCTGGTTTCCATTCCCTTGGTGATGTGGGCCCTCCGGTGAGAGTCTGATCCTCTTTGGGTTCCTCACACTTTTGTGTGGTTGGCCCTCTGCTCTGAGGTCACTCCTGCCTGGCTGGCACACCCCGCATTGGTGACGTCGGCCTTCTGGTAGCAGTTGGAGCTTGCTGGGAGCCTCCTCTCCTCAGTGATGAGGGCCCTCTGGCGTCCGGCCCTAACTGCTGGGCTCCCCACCTTTTCTGATGTGTGCCCACTGGTGCGATGACACTCCTGCTTGGTTCCCTTCCCCATGGGGATGTGGGCATTGTGCTCTGAGGTTACAACGGCTGGGTTGCTTACAGTATCACGATGAGTGCCCTCTGTTGTGAGTTCATCACTGCCTGGATCCCATAGCCTCGGTGCTCTGGGCCGCCTGCTGGGATGTTCCAACTGCTGGATTCCTCACCTTTTTTATACAATGGGCCATGTGTTTTGAGGTTAATCCTGCCTGCCTCGCTCCGAGACCCATGGTGATGTGGGTCCTCTGGTTTGAGGCCACATGTGCTGGGTACCTCAACTTTCGATGATGTGGCCCCACGGGTGTGAGGACACTCCTGCCTGGTTCCCAGCCCCTTGCTTATGTGGGCACTCTGGTGAGAGTCTGATCCTGACTGGGTTCCTTACCCTTCTGTGAGGTGGGCCCTCTGATGTGAGGTCACTCCTGCCTGGATGTCTCATGTCGCCTTGGCGACGTAGGCCCTCTGTTGGCCACTGAAGCATGCTGGGAGCCTCCTACCCTCTTTAATAAGGGCCCTGGAAGAAACACATATGCCCTTTTTGACCAAGTGCATCATTGTCGAGGTTCTGCCTCTTCTCCTATACTTTCAGAGGACTTCCCGTCTACCTCCTGAAATCGTATTCCTGGAATTCTGCCCCGTGTTCAAGTCCTCTTTGCAGCCTTATTTCAATATATTTTTGGACGATAGCTGTCATTTATAACTCTGCAGGTTTGTGAATTACAGTGCCCCTGAGCTCCTTTCTTCAACTCGCTTTCTTGTGAGCTGGCCGCAAAACCGCAGGATTGCTTCAGGCCCTAATCTGGTTCCGGCACGGCATGCTGAGCCTTTGGCTAATTCCTCTTCCTGGTGGGAAATGAGCGTTAAATTTGTTCGTGCAGACACCTACAGCTAATCTCTCATTGGTTCTCCCTATTCCTGTTCATCTTGCGCAGAAATTCCAAACTGTGCCAAACAGGAGGTTAAAGGCACTGACTCTCCAAGTGGGGAGAGTGTTAGTAAAGCGTCTGGAATGGTAAAACCGAGTACGAGGGGACGAAAACTGAGATGCATTTAAAAAGGTTTCCCAGTCACACGGTGGACCATATTCTGGGTTGCCCATGCATGTTTTACCTGAAGGAAGAATCCCTTCAACCTGGAGAGTTGGGACCCATGGAATGGGTACCATGCAGTATGACTTCAAAGGGTTGCCTTTGCTCACCGAACGTCACCAATGCTATCAGCCCGAAGTGTCCAGCCTTATGTCTCACTCAGCTCGGGGTGTAGATGTGGTAAATCCAGGTTGCATCACATGCCCTGAATGAATTATTTAAGAATTGCTCTCTATTTCACTGTCATTGTGTTTTGTTTTTGTAATTTATTTTGATAATGGGATTTATCGGATTTTCACTGCTGCGTTTATGCCGCTGTACACATGCTTGATTCTCTTATGGAGACATATAAATCCATGGGTTTTCAGATTCTTACTAGTCAGGTATATTCCTAGGCATTGAATATGGGGTGTTGAGTCCATTTCGTGGAGCAAGGAGTAGGTCCTGACTATTACATATTTGCTTATGGAAAGGTATCTGTGCTAATTTCAATCTCTGGTTTTATGCAGCACCACAACTCACCTTTCCCCTTAAGCAAGCATAAGTTGGTTTTCTAAATTTGAGACCCTTTTCTGTTTTGTAATTGAGTTCATGTGCAGCCATGTTTGCATTCCGTGTATTTGAGATATCTTATGGTGTATCTTTTTCTGTGTGACTTAGTTAACTTAGAATGATCGTACCTGAATCCACTCATTATGCCGCGACGGGCCTCATGACATAGATTTCATTGCTGAGTGATATTCCATTGTACGTACGTACAACAACTTCTTTATCCATTTTTGCTTTCTGGGATATTTCACTTGTACCGTAAATGAGGTTCTTGTAAGCAGAGCCGTCCAAAATTTATGGGTGGCTGTGTCTTTTTGATTTTAATTTCCCTAAGCTATAGAACCATAAGTTGAAGTGCCATAGGCTCCGTTGCTTAGTTTTTTAGGTGTTTGAGGAAACACCATACATTTCTCCAGAGTGGCTGTTGGCAATTTACATCCCGCCCATCAGCATAACAAGGCTCCCTGTTCTCCATGGCCTGTCCTGCCTTTCTGGATTTTTCACTTTTTTCAGATGTCCCTTTTGACAGGGGGGCAGTGAGACTTCATTGTAATGCAGATTTCTTTACAGGCTTGCTTGTTTGGCCAAAAAGGGCATATGTGTTTTTTCTTGAATATATGCAGGAAAAAACGCATACGCCCTTTTAGACCAAGTGCATCATTGTAGACTTTCTGTCTCTTTCCTTATGCTTTAAATGCAATTCCAGTCTGCCCCTGAAATCGTTTTCCTGCAATTCTGCCCCGCTTTCCAGTCCTCTTCGCAGCCTTCCTTCAATATATTTTTGGACGATAGCTGTCATTTATAACTCTGCAGGTTTGTGAATTACAGTGCCCCTGAGCTCCTTTCTTCAACTCGCTTTCTTGTGAGCTGGCCGCAAACCCGCAGGATTGCTTCAGGCCTTAATCAGGTTCCGGCATGGCATGCTGAGCCTTTGGTTAATTCTTCTTCCTGGTGGGAAATGAGCGTTAAATTTCCAGTGCAGACACCTACAGCTAGTCTCTCATTGGTTCTCCCTATTCCTGTTCATCTTGCGCAGAAATTGCAAACTGTGCCAAACAGGAGGTTAAAGGCACTGACTCTCCAAGTGGGGAGAGTGTTAGTAAAGGTCTGGAATGGTGAACCCGAGTAAAAGGGGACGAAAACTGAGATGCATTTGAAAACGTTTCCTGGTCACACGGTGCACCATACTGTGGGTTTCCCATGCACGTTTTAGCTGAAGGAAGAATCCCTTAAAACTGGACAGTTGGGACCCATGGAATGGGTACCATGCAGTATGACTTCAAAGGGTCTGCATTTGCTCATCGAACCTCACCAATGCTATCAGCCCGAAGTGTCCAACCTTATGTCTCACTCAGCTCTGGGTGTAGATGTGGTAAATCCAGGTTGCATCACATGCCCTGAATGAATTATTTAAGAATTGCTCTCTATTTCACTGTCATTGTGTTTTGTTTTTGTAATTCATTTTGATAATGGGATTTATTGGATTTTCTCTGCTGCGTTCATGCAGCTGTACACACGCTTGATTGTCTTACGGAGACATATAAATCCATGGGTTTGAAGATTCTTACTAGTCAGGTGTATTCCTAGGTGTTGAATATGAGGTGTTTAGTCCATTTCGTTGAGCAAGGGGTAGGTCTTGACTATTACATATTTGGCTTATGGAAAGGTATCTGTGCTAATTTCTATCTCTGCTTTTATGCAGCACCCCAACTCACTTTTCCCCTTAAGCAAACATAAGGTGGTTTTCTAAATTTGAGACCCTGTTCTGTTTTGTAATTCAGTTCATGTGTAGCCAAGTTTACATTCCGTGTATTAGTGATAACTTATGATGTTTCATTTTCTGTGTGACTTATTTCACTTAGAATCATCGTACCTGAATCCACTCATTATGCCGCGACGGGCCTGATGAAATAGATTTCATTGGTGAGTGATATTCCTTTGTACGTACGTACCACACTTCTTTATCCATTTTTCGCTTTCTGGGATATTTAACTTGTACCGTAGACGAGGTTCTTGTAAACAGAGCCGTAAACAGAAACTTTGGGGTGGCTGTGTGTTTTTGATTTTAATTTCCCTAAGCTATAGGAAAATAAGTGGTAATGCCGTAGGCTCCGTTGCTTTGTTTTTTAGGTTTCTGAGGAAACACCATACACATCTCCAGAGTGGCTGTTGGCAATTTACATCCCGCCCATCAGCATAACAAGGCTCCCTGTTCTCCATGGCCTGTCCTGTGTTTCTGGTTTTTACACTTTTTTCAGATGGCCCTTTTGAACGGGGGGCAGTGAGACTTCATTGTAGTGCAGATTTCTTTAACATGCTTGCTTGGTTGGCCAAAAAGGGCGTATGCGTTTTTTCCTGAATATATTCAGGAAAAAACGCATACGCCCTTTTTGGCCAAGTGCATCATTGTCGACGTTCTGCCTCTTTTCCTATGCTTTAAATGCAATTCCAGTCTACCCCCTGAAATCGTTTTCTTGCAATTCTGCCCCGCTTTCAAGTCCTCTTCGCAGCCTTCCTTCAATATATTTTTGGGTGATAGCTGTCATTTATAACTCTGCAGGTTTGTGAATTACAGTGTCCCTGAGCTCCTTTCTTCAACTCGCTTTCTTGTGAGCTGGCCGCAAACCCGCAGGATTGCTTCAGGCCCTAATCTGGTTCCGGCACGGCATGCTGAGCCTTTGGTTAATTCCTCTTCCTGGTGGGAAATGAGCGTTAAATTTGCCCGTGCAGACACCTTCACACGAGTCGTCATGGTGCCACTTTGCCCCGGTTATCTCTATGGAGTTTGGAGTTGGAGGGCCTCCTCACTCAAGGTCAGTGTGCCCATGGAGCCAACCCTGCAACTTCAGGGCATGGTTGGGTGTTAGGATCACCACGTGGGGTCCTTTTCCCTTAGGAGGGAGGTGGCCTTTTGGGCTGCTGATTTCCAGGTTTTCAGATACTGCCAGTATCTTGGCCAGATGTGGCGGTGGGCCAAGCCCCTTGGTGACCGTAGTTTATCCTACCTGGATCGCATTCTTGCATTGTTCCATTTCAAGTGGTCCCAGGTTTTGCACTAATACTCCAATGGCGATTCACCGTTCACCAGGAATGTAAAGGTCAAAGGGTTTAGCTAAATTAGGGAGTTCCAGGGCAACGGTCTGAATTGACTGCTCTTTCCATTCTTGAAAGGCCTCTTCTGCATTCTATTCAAAAGGATCATCATCTTTTCCTTTCAGTGTTTCATATAGAGGCCCAGCTAGTAGACTGTAGTTAGGGATCCAGAAGCAGCAAACCCTGGCCTCCCCAGGAACCCCTAAGCTGTCTTCTAGTTTCAGAAATGGGTAAGGCTGCAAATTGTTTCTTCCCTTTCCTGGGATGGGCTTCTCCGACCTTCTGTGAGAATGAAGCCCAGGCAGGTCACCGTAGTCTGTGATATTTGAGCTTTGTCTTGGACAACTTGTATCCTTTATTGGCTTGGTAGTTCAGAGGTCTCCTTAGTAGGGCTGGCGATCAGAATGTCGTCTGCATATTGAAGGAGTGTTTCCTTTTCCAGAGGTAGAACTTTTAGGTCTTTAGCTGAGCTTTCCCCAAAGATGGTGTGGGAATTTTTGAACCCTTGGGGCAACACGGCCCGGAAGTATTGTTTTAGTTGTATGTTGAGTCCTGCCACTCACAAGCCAAAATTTCTTGTGACTCTGGGACTAATAGAATACAAAAGAAGGCATCATTGAAGACTAATACAGAATACCATGTCCTGGTGGTTGGTAGAATGACCAGCAGGGTGTAGGATTTAGGAACTACTGGAGGTATATCCTCGGTGGCTTCACTGACTGTCCTGACATCCTTTACCAGGACTCCAGCAGCCCATGGGGCTCTCGAGGTCAGGCCAATCCCAGGATATGGAGCTCACCTGGGCAGGTACCCCACCCCCACCCCAGCCCATGGGGCTCTCGTGTTCAGGCCCCTCCCAGGATATGGGGTTCCCTGGGCAGGTTCCCCTGCAGCCCATGGGGCTCTCGTGGTCAGGCCCCTCCCAGGATACAGAGCTACCCTTGCAGGTACCATGGCAGGGCTGGGAACACAGGAACCGTGCATATGCCCTCATTGCAGAGCACTCCCAGCTCACCTGTCACTCAGATCTGACACAGAGCACCCCAGAGCAGGACTTGAACTAACAAACAGCAGCTCCGACAGGTCTGTGACCCTGGGCATCACTCTGTGTGGCCTCCCTCCACCTGGTCTTCCAGAGACTTCCACTGCACCCGGGGCACCAGGCCTCTGTCTCCACCCACCAGCCACCCCTCCTCTCCCTGACTCCTGGGTTCCTCTCATTAGGAGAGGGTTTTCTTGAAGTTGTCTCCCACTCATGGGCCAGATAATATAATTAGAAAACAAGCCAGAGCTGCAGCCCCTTGTCTATCCTGACTCTCAGGAGCCCACACCTGTTCCTTGGACCTGGCCGATTCAGCAAGTTCCAGTTTCTGCAACTGTGAGCCCCTGAGGGGTGATTATTGGCTGGCCTGGGAAGCCCGACCGTGCCGGCCAGCCCTCCCCAGGTGTGCCTGGGTTCAGATCAATATAAACACCGCTCCAGGCAGCAAGAGCCCCTGCAGCTGTGCCTGACGCCATTTTCTCTGCCCTGTCAGCAGTCTTGGGGCTGGACTGGTGGGAGGGAGTGAGAGGCCACGGCTTTGTGGGTGGCCCTGTGTGAGTGGGGCTCTGCTGGACTTTCTGCAGCAGTTGCCAAGATGCCACCTGCTAAAGAAGAGGATGTGTCACCCATACCTGCCGCTGGAATTTCTCCCTGGGCAGAGGTGAGTGAGGAAGAAAGCAGTGGGGGCCGGGACAGCAGGGGTATCTCAGGCAGGGAAATGGAAAACTTCCAGAAGAGCACCCAGGGCCAGGACCATCCTGGCTGGCCTGCAGGCACCAAGTCGGCTGGCATGCTGTCACTCATGTGGCTCCATGGCCCTTCCTCTAGGCTTTCAAGTCCTTGTACATATTCAGGTGTTTTACCCGGGAAGGGTGGGAACATTTCAGCAGCAGCTGGCCTGGGGCTCAGCCCACGTTTACTCACAGATGCCTCGGCACGGACCCCCAGCTTTGCAATGAGGACGCTTGTTGCGTGGGGCCTGCTGGCTGAATGGGAGATGATTCCCCACCACTGACCAACTTCAGAATTGTTTACAACTGGAGCAAGTGCCCTGATACGGTTTTCCTCTGTGTAACTGGTGGGTTCTGTTTTTTTTTCTTTTTTTCGTTTTTGGTTCAAGGTAGATTTTATTCCTCTTTTTTGTATTTACAGATATAAGCATGGAAATAATTTATTCATGTAAATACATGTATGTGAAGGGAAGAATATTTTTTCTGTTTTACTTTTTGCAATTTGAATTTTATTTTATTTTTTTATACAGCAGGTTCTTTTTGGTTATCTATTTTATACATATAAATGTATACATGCCAATCCCAATCTCTCAACTCCTCCCACCACCACCCCCCAACAGCTTTCCCCCCTTGGTGTCCATACGTTTGTTGTCTACATCTGTTGCTCTATTTCTGCCTTGCAAAACGGTTCATCTGTGCAATTTTTCTAGGTTCCACATATATGCATTAATAGACAAGATTTGTTTTTCTCTTTCTGACTTACTTCACTCTGTATGACAGTCTCTAGATCCATCAACGTCTCTACAAATGACCCAATTTCATTCCTTTTTATGGCTTAGTAATATTCCATTTTATATATGTACCACTTCTTTATGCATTCGTCTGTCTGTGGGCATTTAGGTTGCTTCCGTTATCTGGATATTGTAAATAGTGATGCAATGAACATTGCGGTGAATGTCTCTTTTTGATTTATGGTTTTGTCTGGGTATATGCCCAGTAGTGGGATTGCTGTATCATATGGTAATTCTATTCTTAGTTTTATAAGAAACTCCATAATGTTCTCCACAGTGACTGTATCAATTTACATTCCCAACAATAGTGGAAGAGGGTTCCTTATCTCCACACCCTTTCCAGCATTTGTTGTTTGTAGATTTTCTGATGATGCCCATTCTAACAGGTGTGAGGTGATACACCATGGATGAGTCTATTTCGTTGAGCAAAGAGTAGGTCTTGTCTATTACATATTTGGCTTATGGAACGGTATGTGTGCTAATTTCAATCTCTGGTTTTATACAGCACCCCAACTCAACTTTCCCCTTAAGCAAGCATAAGTTTTTATCTAAATGTGAGACTCTGTTCGGTTTTGGAATTCAGTTTATGTGTAGCCAAGTTTACACTCTCTCTATTAGTGATATCTTATGATAATTATCTTTCTCTGTGTGACCTATTTCTCTTAGAATCATCATACTTAAATCCACTCAATTTGCTGCTACAGGCCTGATGACATTGATTTCATTGCTGAGTGATATTCTGTTGTACGTAAGTAGCACAACTCCTTTATCCATTTTTTTCTTTCTGGGATATTTAATTTGTACTGGACTCAAGGTTCTTGTAAACACAGCAGCCCTAAATTTTGTGTTGGCTGTGTCTTGTTGATTTTAATTTTCCTAAGCTATAGGGCCAAAAGTGGAAGTGCCCTAGGGTCTGTAGCTTTGTTTTTCAGATGTTTCAGGATACACCATACACATCTCCAGAGTGTCTGTTGGCAATTTACATCCCGCCCATCAGCATAACAAGGCTCCCTGTTCTCCATGGCCTGTCCTGTGTTTCTGGTTTTTACACTTTTTTCAGATGGCCCTTTTGACGAATGGGAAATGAGACTTCATTGTAGTGTGGATTTCCATTTCTCGAGTGCTTGGTTGGCCAAAAAGGGCATATGTGTTTTTTCCTGAATATATTCAGGAAAAAATGTTTACGCACTTTTGTCCAAGTGCATCACTGTCAAAGATCTGCCGCTTTTCACATGCTTTAAATGCAATTCCAATCTACCTCCTGAAATATGATTCCTGCAATTCTGCCTCGTTTTCAAGTCCTCTTTGCAGACTTACTTCCATATATTTTTGCCAATAGCTGTCATTTATAACTCTGCAGGTTTGTGAATTACAGTGCCCGTGATTTCCTTTCTTAACTCGTTTCCTTGAAAACTGGCCACAGAACCGCAGGTTTGCTTCAGGCCGTAATCAGGGTCCGGCACGGCACTCTGAGACTTTGGTTCATTCCACTTCCTGGTGGGAAATTAGAGTTAAATGTGCCCCTCCAGACACCTGCCTCACTCCTAGCCCCTTGGTGATGTGTGTCCTCTGGTTTGAGGCCACATGTGCTGGGTTCCTCACCTTTGGCTGATGTGGCCCCACTGGTGTGAGGACACTCCTGCCTGGTTCCCATCCCCTTGGTGATGTGGGCCCTCCGGTGAGATTCTGATCATGGTTGGGTTCCTCACACTTCTGTGAGGTGGGCCCTCTTCTCTGAGGTCACTCCTGCCTGGCTGGCACACCCCGCCTTGGCGACGTCGGCCCTCTGGTGGGATTTGGTGCCTGCTGGGTGTCTCCTCCCCTCGGTAATGAGGGCCCTCTGGCGTCAGGCCCTAACTCCTGGGCTCCCAATATTTTCTGATATGCGCCCTGTGGTTCGAGTACACTCCTGCCAGGTTCCCAACCCCATGGGAATGTGGGCCTTCTGCTCTGAGGTCCCAACCGTGGGTTGCTCAGTTTCATGATGAGGGCCCTCTGCTGCGAGTTCTCTCCGGCCTGGATCCCATAGCCTCGCTGCTCTTGGCCACCTGCTGGGAGGTTACAACTGCGGGATTCCTCACCTTTTTTCTTCTATGGGCCCTCTGTTTTGAGACTCCTCCTGCCTGCCTCACTCCCAGCCCCTTGGTGATGTGTGTCCTCTGGTTTGAGGCCACGTATGCTGGGTCCCTCGCCTTTCGATGATGTGGCCCCAATGGTGTGGGGACACTCCTGCCTGGTTCCTATCCCCTTGATGATGTGGGCCCTCTGGTGAGAGTCTGATCCTGGCTGGGTTCCTCACCCTTCTGTGAGGGGGGCCCTCTGCTGTGAGGTCACTCCTGCCTGGCTGGCACACCCCACCTGGGCAACATCGGCCCTCTTGTGGCAGTTGGATCCTGCTGGGAACCTCCCCTCGGTGATGGGGGCCCTCTTGCCTCAGGCCCTAACTGCTGGGTACCCACATTTTCTGATACGTGCTAAGTGGTGCGAGGACACTCCTGCGAGGTTCCCATCCCCATGGGCATGTGGGCCTTCTGCTCTAAGGTCCCAACACCTGTGTTGTTCACCGTTTCATGATGTTGGCTCTCTGGTGTTAGTTCACCCAGGCCTAGATCCCATAGACTCTGTGCTCTGAGCGGCCTGCTGGGAGGTTCCTACTGCTGGATTCCTTACCTTTTTTATTCTTTGGGTCCTGTGTTTTCATGCTCCTACTTCCTGACTCACTCCCAGCCCATTTGTGATGTAGGTCCTCTGGTTTAAGGCCACATGTACCGGTTTCCTCACCTTTATTGATGTGGCCCCACTGGTGTGAGGACACTCCTGCCTGGTTCCCATCCCCTTGGTGATGGGGGCCCTCTGGTGAGAGTCTGATCCTGTCTGGATTCCTCACACTTCTGGGAGGTGGGCCCTCTGCTGTGAGGTCACTCCTGCCTGGCTGGCACACGTCACCTTGGCGATGTGGGCCCTTAGTTGGGAGTTGGTGCCTGCTGGGAGTCTCCTCCCCTCGGTAATGAGGGCCCTCTGGCGTCAGGCCCTAACTCATGGGCTCCCAAAATTTTCTGATGTGCGCCCTGTCGTGCGAGTACACTCCAGCCAGGGTCCCATCCCCATGGGGATGTGGGCTTTCTGCTCTGAGGTCCCAACGGCTGGGTTGCTCACAGTGTCAGAATGTGGGCCCTCTGCTGTGAGTTCACTCCGGCATGGATCCCATAGCCTCGGTGCTCTGGGCCACCTGCTTGGAGCTTCCAACTGCGGGGTTCCTCACCTGTTTTATTCTATGGGCGCTCTGTTGTGAGTCTCCTCCTGCATGCCTCACTCCCAGCCCTTTCGTGATGTGTGTCCCCTTGTTTGAGGCCACATGTGCTGTGTTCCTCACCTTTCGCTGATGTGGCCCCACTGGTGTGAGGACACTCCTGCCTGGTTTCCATCCCCTTGGTGATGTGGGCGCTCTGGTTAGAGTCTGATCCTGTTTGGGCTCCTCACACTTCTGTGAGGTGGGCCCTCTGCTGTGAGGTAACTCCTGCCTGGCTTGCTCCCATTGCCTTGGTGACGTCGGCCCTCTGGTGGCATTTGGAACCTGCTGGTAGCCTCCTCTCCTCCGTGATGAGGGCCCTCTGGCGTCAGGCCATAACTGCTGGGTTCCCACATTTTCTGATACGTGCTAAGTTGTGCGAGGTCACTCCTGCGAGGTTCCCATCCCCATGGGGATGTGGGCCTTCTGCTCTGAGGTCCCACTGGCTGGGTTGCTCACAGTTTCATGATGTGGGCCCTCTGCTGTGAGTTCACTGTGGCCTGGATCCCATAGACTCCATACTCTGGGCCACCTGCTGGGAGGTTCAAACTGCTGGATTCCTCACTTTTTTTATTCTGTGGGCCCTGTGTTGTTAGGCTACTCCTGCCTGCCTCACTCAGAGCACCTTGGAAATGTGGGTCCTCCGGTTTAGGCCACATGTGCTGGGTTCCTCACCTTTCTATAATGTGGCCACACTGGTGTGAGGACACTCCTGCCTTGTTCCGATCCCCTTGGTGATGTGGGCCCTCTGGTGAGAGTCTTATCCTGGCTGGGTTCCTCACACTTCTGTGAGGTAGGCCCTCAGCTGTGAGGTCACTCCTGCCTGGCTGTTGCACGTCACCTTGGCGACATGGTCCCTCTGTAGGGAGTTGGTGCCTGCTTGGGGTCTCCTCCCCTTGGTAATGAGGGCCCTCTGGCATCAGGCCCTAATTTCTGGGTTCCCAAAATTCTCTGATGTGCGCCCTGTGGTGCGAGTACACTTCTGCCAAGTTCCCAACCACATGGGAATGTGGGCCTTCTGCTCTAAGGTCCCAACGGCTGGGTTGCTCACAGTTTCATGATGAGGGCCCTCTGTTTTGAGTTCAGTCAGGCCTGGATCCCATAGCCTCTCTGCTCCTGGCCGCTTGCTGGGAGATTCCAACTGCGGGATTCCTCACCTTTTTTACGCAATGGGCCCTCTGTTTTGAGGCTCCTCCTGCCTGCCTCACTCCCAGCCCCTTGGTGATGTGTGTCCTGTAGTTTGAGGCCACGTGTGCTGGGTCCGTCACATTTCGGTGATGTGGCCCCACTGGTGTGAGGACACTCCTGCCTGGTTTCCATTCCCTTGGTGATGTGGGCCCTCTGGTGAGAGTCTGATCCTCTTTGGGTTCCTCACACTTTTGTGTGGTTGGCCCTCTGCTCTGAGGTCACTCCTGCCTGGCTGGCACACCCCGCATTGGCGACGTCGGCCCTCTGGTAGCAGTTGGAGCTTGCTGGGAGCCTCCTCTCCTCAGTGATGAGGGCCCTCTGGCATCCGGCCCTAACTGCTGGGCTCCCCACATTTTCTGTTGTGTGCCCACTGGTGCGATGACACTCCTGCTTGGTTCCCTTCCCCATGGGGATGTGGGCCTTGTGCTCTGAGGTCACAACGGCTGGGTTGCTTACAGTATCACGATGAGGGCTCTCTGTTGTGAGTTCATCACTGCCTGGATCCCATAGCCTCGGTGCTCTGGGCCGCCTGCTGGGATGTTCCAACTGCTGGATTCCTCACCTTTTTATACAATGGGCCATGTGTTTTGAGGTTAATCCTGCCTGCCTCGCTCTGAGACCCAAGGTGATGTGGGTCTTCTGGTTTGAGGCCACATGTGCTGGGTACCTCAACTTTCGATGATGTGGCCCCACGGGTGTGAGGACACTCTTGCCTGATTTCCAGCCCCTTGCTTATGTGGGCACTCTGGTGAGAGTCTGATCATGACTGGGTTCCTTACCCTTCTGTGAGGTGGGCGCTCTGATATGAGGTCACTCCTGCCTGGATGGCTCACGTCGCCTTGGCGACGTAGGCCCTCTGTTGGCCACTGAAGCATGCTGGGAGCCTCCTACCCTCTTTAATGAGGGCCCTGGAAGAAACGCATATGCCCTTTTTGACCAAGTGCATCATTGTCGAAGTTCTGCCTCTTCTCCTATACTTTCAGAGGACTTCCCGTCTACCTCCTGAAATCGTATTCCTGGAATTCTGCCCCGCGTTCAAGTCCTCTTTGCAGCCTTACTTCAATATATTTTTGGACGATAGCTGTCATTTATAACTCTGCAGGTTTGTGAATTACAGTGCCCCTGAGCTCCATTCTTCAACTCGCTTTCTTGTGAGCTGGCCGCAAAACCGCAGGATTGCTTCAGGCCCTAATCTGGTTCCGGCACGGCATGTTGAGCCTTTGGCTAATTCCTCTTCCTGATGGGAAATGAGCGTTAAATTTGCTCGTGCAGACACCTACAGCTAATCTCTTATTGGTTCTCCCTATTCCTGTTCATCTTGCGCAGAAATTCCAAACTGTGCCAAACAGGAGGTTAAAGGCACTGACTCTCCAATTGGGGAAAGAGTTAGTAAAGCGTCTGGAATGGTAAAACCGAGTATGAGGGGACGAAAACTGAGATGCCTTTAAAAAGGTTTCCCAGTCACACGGTGGACCATATTCTGGGTTTCCCATGCGTGTTTTACCTGAAGGAAGAATCCCTTAAACCTGGAGAGGTGGGACCCATGGAATGGGTACCATGCAGTATGACTTCAAAGGGCCTGCATTTTCTCACCGAACCTCACCAATGCTATCAGCCCAAAGTGTCGAACCTTATGTCTCACTCAGCTCTAGGTGTAGATGTGGTAAATCCAGGTTGCATCACAAGACCTGAATGAATTATTTAAGAATTGCTCTCTATTTCACTGTCATTGTGTTTGTTTTTGTAGTTTATTTTGATAATGGGATTTATCGGATTTTCTCTGCTGCATTCATGCAGCTGTACACACACTTGATTCTCTTACGGAGACATATAAATCCATGGGTTTGAAGATTCTTACTGGTCATGTGTAATCCTAGGACTTGAATATGGTGTGTTTAGTCCATTTCGTTGAGCAAGGTGTAGGTCTTGACTATTACATATTTGGCTTATGGAAAGGTATGTGTGCTAATTTCTATCTCTGGTTTTATGCAGCACCCCACCTCATCTTTCCCCATAAACAAGCATAAGTTGGTTTTCTAAATTTGAGACCCTGTTCTGTTTTGTAATTCAGTTCATGTGTAGCCAAGTTTACATTCCGTGTATTAGTGATATCTTATGATGTTTCATTTTCTGTGTGACTTATTTCACTTAGAATCATCGTACCTGGATCCACTCAATATGCCGCGACGGGCCTGATGACATAGATTTCATTGGTGAGTGATATTCCATTGTACGTACGTACCACAACTTCTTTAACCATTTTTCACATTCTGGGATATTTAACTTGTACCGTAGACGAGGTTCTTGTAAACAGAGCCGTCCCAAACTATGGGGTGGCTGTGTGTTTTGATTTTAATTTCCCTAAGCTATAGGACCATAAGTGGAAGTGCCATAGGCTCTGTTGCTTTGTTTCCTACGTGTTTCAGGAAACACCATACACTTCTCCAGAGTGGCTGTTTGCAATTTACATCCCCCCCATCAGCATAACAAGGCTCCCTGTTCTCCATGACCTGTCCTGCCTTTCTGGATTTTACACTTTTTCAGATGGCCCTTTTGACCGGGGGGCAGTGAGACTTCATTGTAGTGCAGATTTCATTTACATGCTTGCTTGCTTGGCCAAAAATGGCGTATGCATTTTTTCCTGAATATATTCAGGAAAAAAACGCATACGCCCTTTTTGTCCAGTGCATCATTGTCGACATTCTGCCTCATTTCCTATGCTTTAAGTGCAATTCCAGTCTACCCCCTGAAATCGTTTTCCTGAAATTCTGCCCCGCTTTCAAGTCCTCTTTGAAGACTTAATTCAATACATTTTTGGACGATAGCTCTCATTCATAACTCTGCAGGTTTGTGAATTACAGTGCCCCTGAGCTCGTTTCCTCAACTCGCTTTCTTGTGAGCTGGCCGAAAAACCGCAGGATTGCTTCAGGCCCTAATCTGTTTCCGGCAGGGCACGCTGAGCCTTTGGTTAATTCCTCTTCCTGGTGGGAAATGAGCGTTCCATTTGCCCGTGCAGACACCTACAGCTAGTCTCTCATTGGTTCTCCCTATTCCTGTTCATCTTGCGTAGAAATTGCAAACTGTGCCAAACAGGAGGTTAAAGGCACTGAGTCTCCAAGTGGGGAGAATATTAGTAAAGTGTCTGGAATGGTAAACCCGAGTACCAGGGTTCGAAAACTGAGATATATTTGAAAACGTTTCCCAATCACACGGTGGACAATACTCTGCGTTTCCCATGCATGTTTTAGCTGAAGGAAGAATCCCTTAAACTTGGAGAGCTGGGACCCATGGAATGGGTACCATGCAGTATGACTTCAAAGGGTCTGCGTTTGCTCACCGAGCCTCACAAATCCTATCAGCCCGAAGTGTCCAGCCTTATGTCTCACCCAGCTCTGGGTGTAGATGTGGTAAATCCAGGTTGCATCACAAGCCCTGAATGAATTATTTAAGAATTGCTCTCTATTTCACTGTCAATGTGTTTTGGTTTTGAAATTTATTTTGATAATGGGATTTTTTGGATTTTCACTGTTGCGTTTAGGCCGCTGTTCACACGCTTGATTTCCTTATGGAGACATATAAATCCATGGGTTTTAAGATCCTTACTTGTCAGGTATATTCCCAGGCGTTGAGTCCGTTTCGTTGAGTAAGGTGTAGGTCTTGTCTATTATATATTTGGCTTATGGAACGGTATCAGTGCTAATTTCAATCTCTGGTTTTATGCAGCACCCCAACTCACCTTTCCCCATAAGCAAGCATAAGTAGGTTTTCTAAATTTGAGACCCTGTTCTGTTGGTATTCAGTTCATATGTAGCCAAGTTTACATTCCGTGTATTAGTGATATCTTACGAGGTTTCTTTTTCTGTGTGACTTATTTCTCGTAGAATCATCATACCTGAATCCACTCATTATGCCGCTACGGGCCTGATGACGTAGATTTCATTGCTGAGTGATATTCCATTGTACTTGCGTACCACAACTTCTTTATGAATTTTTTGCTTTCTCGGATATTTAAGTTGTACAGTAGACGAGGTTCTTGTAAACAGAGCCGTCCCAAACTTTGAACTGGCTGTCTGTTTTTGATTTTAATTTCCCTAAGCTATAGGACCATAATTGGAAGTGACACAGGCTGTGTTGCTTTGTTTCCTACGTGTTTCAGGAAACACCATACACTTCTCCAGAGTGGCTGTTGGCAATTTACATCCCGCCCATCAGCATTACAAGGCTCCCTGTTCTCCATGACCTGTCGTGCCTTTCTGGATTTTACACATTTTTCAGATGGCCCTTTTGACCGGGGGGCAGTGAGACTTCATTGTAGTGAAGATTTCCTTTACACGCTTGCTTGGTTGGCGAAAAAGTGCGTATGCGTTTTTTCCTGAATGTATTCAGGAAAAAACGCATACGCCCTTTTTGGCCAAGTGCATCATTGTCGACATTCTGCCTCTTTTCCTATGCTTTAAGTGCAATTCCAGTCTACCCCGTGAAATCGTTTTCCTGAAATTTTGCCCCGCTTTCCAGTCCTCTTCGAAGACTTACTTCAGTACATTTTTGGACGATAGCTGTCATTCATAACTCTGCAAGTTTGTGAATTACAGTGCCCCTGAGCTCCTTTCTTCATCTCGCTTTCTTGTGAGCTGGCCGCAAAACCGCAGGATTGCTTCAGGCCCTAATCTGTGTCCGGCAGGGCAGGCTGAGCCATTGGTTAATTCCTCTTCCTGGTGGGAAATGAGCGTTCCATTTGCCCGTGCAGACACCTACAGCTAGTCTCTCATTGGTTCTCCCTATTCCTGTTCATCTTGCGCAGAAATTGCAAACTGTGTCAAACAGGAGGTTAAAGGCACTAACTCTCCAAGTGGGGAGAGTGTTAGTAAAGCGTCTGGAATGGTGAACCCGAGTACCAGCGGACGAAAACTGTGATGCATTTGAAAACGTTTCCCAATCACATGGCGGTCGAAACTTTGCGTTTCCCATGCATGTTTTAGCTGAAGGAAGAATCCCTTAAACCTGGAGAGTTGGGACCCATGGAATGGGTACCATGCAGGATGACTTCAAAGGGTCTGCGTTTGCTCACCGAACCTCACCAATGCTATCAGCCTGAAGTGTCCAGCCTTATGTCTCACCCAGCTCTGGGTGTAGATGTGGTAAATCCAGGTTGCATCACAAGCCCTGAATGAATGATTTAAGAATTGCTCTCTATTTCACTGTCATTGTGTTTTGTTTTTGAAATTTATTTTGATAATGGGATTTATCGGATTTTCACTGCTCCGTTTAGGCTGCTGTACACACGCTTGTTTTCCTTATGAAGACATATAAATCCATGCTTTTTAAGATTCTTATTTGTCAGGTATCTTCCCAGGCGTTGAATATGGGGTGTTGAGTCCATTTCGTTGAGCAAGGAGTAGGTCTTGTCTATTATATATTTGGCTTATGGAACGGTATCTGTGCTAATTTCAATCTCTGGTTTTATGCAGCACCCCAACTCACCTTTCCCCATAAGCAAGCGTAAGTTGGTTTTCTAAATTTGAGACCCTGTTCTGTTTTGTAATTCAGTTCATGTGTAGCCAAGTTTACATTCCGTTTATTAGTGATATCTTATAATGTTTCTTTTTCTGTGTGACTTATTTCTCGTAGACTCATCGTACCTGAATCCACTCATTATGCCGCTACGGGCCTGATGACATAGATTTCATTGCTGAGTGATATTCCATTGTACGTGCGTACCAAAACTTCTTTATCCATTTTATGCTTTCTCGGATATTTAACTTCTACCGTTGATGAGGTTCTTGTAAACAGAGCCATCCCAAACTTTGGGGTGGCTGTGTGTTTTTGATTTTAATTTCCCTAGGCTATAGGACCATAAGTGGAGGTGCCATAGGCTGTGTTGCTTTGTTTCCTACGTGTTTCAGGAAACACCATACACTTTTCCAGAGTGGCTGTTGGCAATTTAAATCCGCCCATCAGCATAACAAGGCTCCCTGTTCTCCATGACCTGTCCTGCCTTTCTGGATTTTACACTTTTTTCAGATGGCCCTTTTGACCGGGGGGCAGTGAGACTTCATTGTAGTGCAGATTTCCTTTACACGCTTGCTTGGTTGGCCAAAAAGGGCGTATGCGTTTTTTCCTGAATATATTCAGGAAAAAACGCATACGCCCTTTTTGGCCAAGTGCATCATTGTCAACATTCTGCCTCTTTTCCTATGCTTTAAGTGCAATTCCAGTCTACCCCCTGAAATCGTTTTCCTGAAATTCTGCCGCGCTTTCAAGTCCTCTTCGAAGACTTACTTCTATACATTTTTGGACGATAGCTGTCATTCATAACTCTGCAGGTTTGTGAATTACAGTGCCCCTGAGCTCCTTTCTTCAACTCGCTTTCTTGTGAGCTGGCCGCAAAACCGCAGGATTGCTTCAGGTCCTAATCTCTTTCCGGCAGGGCACGCTGAGCCTTTGGATAATTCCTCTTCCTGGTGGGAAATGAGCGTTCAATTGGCCCTTGCAAACACCTACAGCTAGTCTCTCATTGCTTCTCCCTATTCCTGTTCATCTTGCGCAGAAATTGCAAAGTGTGCCAAACAGGAGGTTAAATGCACTGACTCTCCAAGTGGGGAGAGTGTTAGTAAAGCATCTGGAATGGTGAACCCGAGTACCAGGGGACGGAAACTGAGATGCATTTGAAAACGTTTCCCAATCACACGGTGGACCATACTATGGGTTTCCCATGCATGTTTTAGCTGAAGGAAGAATCCCTTAAACATGGAAATTTGGGACCCATGGAATGGGTACCATGCAGTATGACTTCAAAGGGTCTGCGTTTGCTCACCGAAACTCACCAATGCTATCAGCCCGAAGTGTCCAGCCTTATGTCTCACCCAGCTCGGGGTGTAGATGTGGGAAATCCAGCTTGCATCACAAGCCCTGAATGAATTATTTAAGAATTGCTCTCTATTTCACTGTCATTTTGTTTTGTTTTTGAAATTTATTTTGATAATGGGATTTGTCGGATTTTCACTGCTGCGTTTAGGCCACTGTACACACGCTTGATTTCCTTATGGAGACATATAAATCCATAGGTTTTAAGATTCTTACTTGTCAGGTATCTTGCCAGGCGTTGAATACGGGGTGTTGAGTCCATTTCGTTTAGCAAGGAGTAGGTCTGGTCTATTATATATTTGGCTTATGGAACGGTATCTGTGCTAATTTCAATCTCTGGTTTTATGCAGCACCCCAACTCACCTTTCCCCATAAGCAAGCATAAGTTGGTTTTCTAAATTTGAGACCCTGTTCTGTTTGGTAATTCAGTTCATGGGTAGCCAAGTTTACATTCCGTGTATTAGTGATATCTTATGATGTTTCTTTTTCTGTGTGACTTATTTCTCGTAGAATCATCATACCTGAATCCACTCATTATGCCGCTACGGGTCTGATGACGTAGATTTCATTGCTGAGTGATATTCCATTGTACGTGCGTACCAGAACTTCTTTATCCATTTTTTCCTTTCTTGGATATTTTACTTGTACCGTAGACAAGGTTCTTGTAAACAGAGCCATCCAAAACTTTGGGGTGGCTGTGTGTTTGTGATTTTAATTTCCCTAAGCTATAGGACCATAAGTGGAAGTGACATAGGCTGTGTTGCTTTGTTTCCTACGTGTTTCAGGATACACCATACATTTCTCCAGAGTGGCTGTTGGCAATTTACATCCCGCCCATCAGCATAACAAGGCTCCCTTTTCTTCAAGACCTGTCCTGCCTTTCTGGATTTTACACTTTTTTCAGATGGCCCTTTTGACCGGGGGGCAGTGAGACTTCATTGTAGTGCAGATTTCCTTTACACGCTTGCTTGGTTGGCCAAAAAGGGCGTATGCGTTTTTTCCTGAATATATTCAGGAAAAAACGCATACGCCCTTTTTGGCCAAGTGCATCATTGTCGACATTCTGCCACTTTTCCTATGCATTAAGTGCAATTCCAGTCTACCCCCTGAAATCGTTTTCCTGAAATTCTGCCCCGCTTTCAAGTCCTCTTTGAAGACTTACTTCAGTACATTTTTGGACGATAGCTGTCATTCATAACTCTGCAGGTTTGTGAAATACAGTGCCCCTGAGCTCCTTTCTTCAACTCCTTTTCTTGTGAGCTGGCCGCAAAATCGCAGGATTGCTTCAGGCCCTAATATGTTTCTGGCCGGGCACGCTGAGCTTTTGGTAAATTCCTCTTCCTGGTGGGAAATGATCGTTCAGTTTGCAAGTGGAAGCACCAACAGCTAGTCTCTCATCGCTTCTCCCTATGCCTGTTCATCTTGCGCAGAAATTGCAAACTGTGCCAAACAGGAGGTTAAAGGCACTGACTCTCCAAGTGGGGAGAGTGTTAGTAAAGCGTCTGGAATGGTGAACCCGAGTACCAGGGGACGAAAACTGAGATGCATTTGAAAACGTTTCCCAATCACACGGCGGACGATAGTCTGGGTTTCCAATGCATGTTTTAGCTGAAGGAAGAATCCCTTAAACCTGGAGAGTTGGGACCCTTGGAATGGGTACCATGCAGTATGACTTCAAAGGGTCTGCGTTTGCTCACCGAACCTCACCAATGCTATCAGCCCGAAGTGTCCAGCCTTATGTCTCATCCAGCTCTGGGTGTAGATGTGGTAAATCCAGGTTGCATCACAAGCCCTGAATGAATTATTTAGGCATTGCTCTCTATTTCACTCTCATTGTGTTTTGTTTTTGAAATTCATTTTGATAATGGGATTTATCGGATTTTCACTGCTGCTTTTAGGCCACTGTACACACGCTTGATTTCCTTATGGAGACATATAAATCCATGGGTTTTAAGATTCTTACTTGTCAGGTATCTTCCCAGGCGTTGAATATAGGGTGTTGAGTCCATTTCGTTGAGCAAGGAGTAGGTTTTGTCTATTATATATTTGGCTTATGGAACGGTATCTGTGCTAATTTCAATCTCTGGTTTTATGCAGCATCCCAACTGACCTTTCCCCATAAGCAAGCATAAGTTGGTTTGCTAAATTTGAGACCCTTTTCTGTTTTGTAATTCAGTTCATGGGTAGCCAAGTTTACATTCCATGTATTAGTGATAACTTATGATGATTCTTTTTCTGTCTGAATTATTTCTCATAGAATCATCGTACCTGAATCCACACATTATGCCGCTACGTTCCTGATGACCTAGATTTCATTGCTGAGTGATATTCCATTGTACGTGCGTACCACAACTTCTTTATCCATTTTATGCTTTCTCGGATATTTAACTTCTACCGTTGATGAGGTTCTTGTAAACAGAGCCATCCCAAACTTTGGGGTGGCTGTGTGTTTTTGATTTTAATTTCCCTAGGCTATAGGACCATAAGTGGAGGTGCCATAGGCTGTGTTGCTTTGTTTCCTACGTGTTTCAGGAAACACCATACACTTTTCCAGAGTGGCTGTTGGCAATTTAAATCCGCCCATCAGCATAACAAGGCTCCCTGTTCTCCATGACCTGTCCTGCCTTTCTGGATTTTACACTTTTTTCCGATGGCCCTTTTGACCGGGGGGCAGTGAGACTTCATTGTCGTGCAGATTTCCATTACACGCTTGCTTGGTTGGCCAAAAAGTGCGTATGCGTTTTTTCCTGAATATATTCAGGAAAAAACGCATACTCCCTTTTAGGCCAAGTGCATCATTGTCAACATTCTGCCTCTTTTCCTATGCTTTAAGTGCAATTCCAGTCTACCCCCTGAAATCGTTTTCCTGAAATTCTGCCGCGCTTTCAAGTCCTCTTCGAAGACTTACTTCAATACATTTTTGGACGATAGCTGTCATTCATAACTCTGCAGGTTTGTGAATTACAGTGCCCCTGAGCTCCTTTCTTCAACTCGCTTTCTTGTGACCTGGCTGCAAAACCGCAGGATTGCTTCAGGTCCTAATCTCTTTCCGGCAGGGCACGCTGAGCCTTTGGATAATTCCTCTTCCTGGTGGGAAATGAGCGTTCAATTGGCCCTTGCAAACACCTACAGCTAGTCTCTCATTGCTTCTCCCTATTCCTGTTCATCTTGCGCAGAAATTGCAAAGTGTGCCAAACAGGAGGTTAAATGCACTGACTCTCCAAGTGGGGAGTGTGTTAGTAAAGCGTCTGGAATGGTGAACCCGAGTACCAGGGGACGGAAACTGAGATGCATTTGAAAACGTTTCCCAATCACACGGTGGACCATACTATGGGGTTCCCATGCATGTTTTAGCTGAAGGAAGAATCCCTTAAACCTGGAAATTTGGGACCCATGGAATGGGTACCATGCAGTATGACTTCAAAGGGTCTGCGTTTGCTCACCCAACCTCACCAATGCTATCAGCCCGATGTGTCCAGCCTTATGTCTCACCCAGCTCTGGGTGTAGATGTGGTAAATCCAGGTTGCATCACAAGCCCTGAATGAATTATTTAAGAATTGCTCTCTATTTCAGTGTCATTGTGTTTTGTTTTTGAAATTTATTTTGATAATGGGATTTATCGGATTTTCACTGCTGCGTTTAGGCCGCTGTACACACGCTTGATTTCCTTATGGAGACATATAAATCCATGGGTTTTAAGATTCTTACTTGTGAGGTATCTTGCCAGGCGTTGAATATGGGGTGTTGTGTCCATTTCGTTGAGCAAGGGGTAGTGCTTGTCTATTATATATTTGGCTTATGGAACGGTATTTGTGCTAATTTCAATCTCTGGTTTTATGCAGCACCCCAACTCACCTTTCCCCATAAGCAAGCATAAGTTGGTTTTCTCAATTCGAGACCCTGTTCTGTTTTGTAATTCAGTTCATGTGTAGCCAACTTTACATTCCGTGTATTAGTGATACCTTATGATGTTTCTTTTTCTGTGTGACTTATTTCTCGTAGAATCATCGTACCTGAATCCACTCATTATGCCGCTACGGGACTGATGACGTAGATTTCATTGCTGAGTGATATTCCATTGTACGTGCGTACCACAACTTCTTTATCCATTTTTTGCTTTCTGGGATATTTTACTTGTACCGTAGACGAGGTTCTTGTAAACAGAGCCGTCCCAAACTCTGGGGTGGCTGTGTGTTTTTGATTTTAATTTCCCTAAGCTATAGGACCGTAAGTGGAAGTGCCATAGGCTGTGTTGCTTTGTTTCCTACGTGTTTCTGGAAACACCATACACTTCTCCAGAGTGGTTGTTGCCAATTTACATCCCGCCCATCAGCATGACAAGGCTCCCTGTTCTCCATGACCTGTCCTGACTTTCTGGATTTTACATTTTTTTCAGATGGCCCTTTTGACCGGGGGGCAGTGAGACTTCATTGTAGAGCAGATTTCCATTACACGCTTGCTTGGTTGGCCAAAAAGGGCGTATGCGTTTTTTCCTGAATATATTCAGGAAAAAACGCATACGCCCTTTTTGGCCAAGTGCATCATTGTCGACATTCTGCCTCTTTTCCTATGCTTTTAGTACAATTCCAGTCTACCCCCTGAAATCGTTTTCCTGAAATTCTGCCCCGCTTTCAAGTCCTCTTCGAAGACTTACTTCAATACATTTTTGGACGATAGCTGTCATTCATAACTCTGCATGTTTGTGAATTACAGTGCCCCTGAGCTCATTTCTTCAACTCGCTTTCTTCTGAGCTGGCCGCAAAACCGCAGGATTGCTTCAGGCCCTAATCTGTTTCCGGCAGGGCACGCTGAGCCTTTGGTTAATTCCTCTTCCTGGTGGAAAATGAGCGTTCCACATGCCCGTGCAGACACCTACATCTAGTCTCTCATTGCTTCTCCCTATTCCTGTTCATCTTGCGCAGAAATTGCAAACTGTGCCAAACAGGAGGTTAATGGCACTGACTCTCCAAGTGGGGAGAGTGTTAGTAAAGCGTTCAAATGTTGAACCCGAGTGCCAGGGGACGAAAACTGAGATGCATTTGAAAACGTTTCCCAATCACACGGTGGACCATACTCTGGGTTTCCCATGCATGTTTTAGCTGAAGGAAGAATCCCTTAAACCTGGAGAGTTGGGACCCTTGGAATGGGTACCATGCAGTATGACTTCAAAGGGTCTGCGTTTGCTCACGGAACCTCACCAATGCTATCAGCCCGAAGTGTCCAGCCTTATGTCTCATCCAGCTCTGGGTGTAGATGTGGTAAATCCAGGTTGCATCACAAGCCCTGAATGAATTATTTAGGCATTGCTCTCTATTTCACTCTCATTGTGTTTTGTTTTTGAAATTCATTTTGATAATGGGATTTATCGGATTTTCACTGCTGCTTTTAGGCCACTGTACACACGCTTGATTTCCTTATGGAGACATATAAATCCATGGGTTTTAAGATTCTTACTTGTCAGGTATCTTCCCAGGCGTTGAATATAGGGTGTTGAGTCCATTTCGTTGAGCAAGGAGTAGGTTTTTTCTATTATATATTTGGCTTATGGAACGGTATCTGTGCTAATTTCAATCTCTGGTTTTATGCAGCATCCCAACTGACCTTTCCCCATAAGCAAGCATAAGTTGGTTTGCTAAATTTCAGACCCTTTTCTGTTTTGTAATTCAGTTCATGGGTAGCCAAGTTTACATTCTGTGTATTAGTGATAACTTATGATGATTCTTTTTCTGTCTGAATTATTTCTCATAGAATCATCGTACCTGAATCCACACATTATGCCGCTACGTTCCTGATGACCTAGATTTCATTGCTGAGTGATATTCCATTGTACGTGCGTACCACAACTTCTTTATCCATTTTATGCTTTCTCGGATATTTAACTTCTACCGTAGATGAGGTTCTTGTAAACAGAGCCATCCCAAACTTTGGGGTGGCTGTGTGTTTTTGATTTTAATTTCCCTAAGCTATAGGACCATAAGTGGAAGTGCCATAGGCTGTGTTGCTTTGTTTCCTACGTGTTTCAGGAAACACCATACACTTTTCCAGAGTGGCTGTTGCCAATTTAAATCCGCCCATCAGCATAACAAGGCTCCCTGTTCTCCATGACCTGTCCTGCCTTTCTGGATTTTACACTTTTTTCCGATGGCCCTTTTGACCGGGGGGCAGTGAGACTTCATTGTAGTGCAGATTTCCTTTACACGCTTGCTTGGTTGGCCAAAAAGGGCGTATGCGTTTTTTCCTGAATATATTCAGGAAAAAACGCATACGCCCTTTTTGCCCAAGTGCATCATTGTCAACATTCTGCCTCTTTTCCTATGCTTTAAGTGCAATTCCAGTCTACCCCCTGAAATCGTTTTCCTGAAATTCTGCCCCGCTTTCAAGTCCTCTTCGAAGACTTACTTCTATACATTTTTGGACGATAGCTGTCATTCATAACTATGCAGGTTTGTGAATTACAGTGCCCCTGAGCTCCTTTCTTCAACTCGCTTTCTTGTGAGCTGGCCGCAAAACCGCAGGATTGCTTCAGGCCCTAATCTCTTTCCGACAGGGCACGCTGAGCCTTTGGTTAATTCCTCTTCCTGGTGGGAAATGAGCGTTCCATTTGCCCGTGCAGACACCTACAGCTAGTCTCTCATTGCTTCTCCCTATTCCTGTTCATCTTGCGCAGAAATTGCAAACTTTGCCAAACAGGACGTTAAATGCACTGACTCTCCAAGTGGGGACAGTGTTAGTAAAGCGTCTGGAATGCTGAACCCGAGTACCAGGGGATGGAAACTGAGATGCATTTGAAAACGTTTCCCAATCACACGGCGGACGATAGTCTGGGTTTCCCATGCATGTTTTCGCTGAAGGAAGAATCCCTTAAACCTGGAGAGTTGGGAACCATGGAATGGGTACCATGCAGTATGATTTCAAAGGGTCTGCGTTTGCTCACCGAACCTCACCAATGCTATCAGCCCGAAGTGTCCAGCCTTATGTCTCACCCAGCTCTGGGTGTAGATGTGGTAAATCCAGGTTGCATCACAAGCCCTGAATGAATTATTTAAGAATTGCTCTCTATTTCACTGTCATTGTGTTTTGTTTTTGAAATTTATTTTGATAATGGGATTTATCGGATTTTCACTGCTGCGTTTAGGCCGCTGTACACACGCTTGATTTCCTTATGGAGACATATAAATCCATGGGTTTTAAGATTCTTACTTGTGAGGTATCTTGCCAGGCGTTGAATATGGGGTGTTGAGTCCATTTCGTTGAGCAAGGAGTAGTGCTTGTCTATTATATATTTGGCTTATGGAACGGTATCTGTGCTAATTTCAATCTCTGGTTTTATGCAGCACCCCAACTCACCTTTCCCCATAAGCAAGCATAAATTGGTTTTCTAAATTTCAGACCCTGTTCTGTTTTGTAATTCAGTTCATGTGTAGCCAACTTTACATTCCGTGTATTAGTGATATCTTATGATGTTTCTATTTCTGTATGACTTATTTCTCGTAGAATCATCGTACCTGAATCCACTCATTATGCCGCTACGGGCCTGATGACGTAGATTTCATTGCTGAGTGATATTCCATTGTACGTGCGTACCACAACTTCTTTATCCATTTTTTGCTTTCTGGGATATTTTACTTGTACCGTAGACGAGGTTCTTGTAAACAGAGCCGTCCCAAACTCTGGGGTGGCTGTGTGTTTTTGATTTTAATTTCCCTAAGCTATAGGACCATAAGTGGAAGTGCCATAGGCTGTGTTGCTTTGTTTCCTACGTGTTTCTGGAAACACCATACACTTCTCCAGAGTGGTTGTTGCCAATTTACATCCCGCCCATCAGCATGACAAGGCTCCCTGTTCTCCATGACCTGTCCTGACTTTCTGGATTTTACATTTTTTTCAGATGGCCCTTTTGACCGGGGGGCAGTGAGACTTCATTTTAGTGCAGATTTCCATTACACGCTTGCTTGGTTGGCCAAAAAGTGCCTATGCGTTTTTTCCTGAATATATTCAGGAAAAAACGCATACGCCCTTTTTGGCCAAGTGCATCATTGTCGACATTCTGCCTCTTTTCCTATGCTTTTAGTACAATTCCAGTCTACCCCCTGAAATCGTTTTCCTGAAATTCTGCCCCGCTTTCAAGTCCTCTTCAAAGACTTACTTCAATACATTTTTGGACGATAGCTGTCATTCATAACTCTGCAGGTTTGTGAATTACAGTGCCCTGAGCTCATTTCTTCAACTCGCTTTCTTGTGAGCTGGCCGCAAAACCGCAGGATTGCTTCAGGCCCTAATATGTTTCCGGGGTGGCATGCTGAGCCTTTGGTTAATTCCTCTTCCTGGTGGGAAATGAGTGTTCCATTTGCCCGTGCAGACACCTACATCTAGTCTCTCATTGCTTCTCCCTATTCCTGTTCATCTTGCGCAGAAATTGCAAAGTGTGCCAAACAGGAGGTTAAATGCACTGACTCTCCAAGTGGGGAGAGTGTTAGTAAAGCGTTCAAATGTTGAACCCGAGTACCAGGGGACGAAAACTGAGATGCATTTGTAAACGTTTCCCAATCACACGGTGGACCATACTCTGGGTTTCCCATGCATGTTTTAGCTGAAGGAAGAATCCCTTAAACCTGGAGAGTTGGGACCCATGGAATGGGTACCATGCAGTATGACTTCAAAGGGTCTGCGTTTGCTCACCGAACCTCACCAATGCTATCAGCCTGAAGTATCCAGCCTTATGTCTCATCCAGCTCTGGGTGTAGATGTGGGAAATCCAGGTTGCATCACAAGCCCTGAATGAATTATTTAAGCATTGCTCTGTATTTCACTCTCAATGTGTTTTGTTTTTGAAATTCATTTTGATAATGGGATTTATCGTATTTTCACTGCTGCTTTTAGGCCACTGTACACACGCTTGATTTCCTTATGGAGACATATAAATCCATGGGTTTTAAGATTCTTTCTTGTCAGGTATCTTCCCAGGCGTTGAATATAGGGTGTTGAGTCCATTTCGTTGAGCAAGGAGTAGGTTTTGTCTATTATATATTTGGCTTATGGAACGGTATCTGTGCTAATTTCAATCTCTGGTTTTATGCAGCATCCCAACTGACCTTTCCCCATAGGCAAGCATAAGTTGGTTTGCTAAATTTGAGACCCTGTTCTGTTTTGTAATTCAGTTCATGGGTAGCCAAGTTTACATTCCGTGTATTAGTGTTAACTTATGATGTTTCTTTTTCTGTCTGACTTATTTCTCATAGAATCATCGTACCTGAATCCACACATTATGCCGCTACGTTCCTGATGACATAGATTTCATTGCTGAGTGATATTCCATTGTACGTGCGTACCACAACTTCTTTATCCATTTTATGCTTTCTCGGATATTTAACTTCTACAGTAGATGAGGTTCTTGTAAACAGAGCCATCCCAAACTTTGGGGTGGCTGTGTGTTTTTGATTTTAATTTCCCTAAGCTATAGGACCATAAGTGGAAGTGCCATAGGCTGTGTTGCTTTGTTTCCTACGTGTTTCAGGAAACACCATACACTTTTCCAGAGTGGCTGTTGGCAATTTAAATCCGCCCATCAGCATAACAAGGCTCCCTGTTCTTCATGACCTGTCCTGCCTTTCTGGATTTTACACTTTTTTCCGATGGCCCTTTTGACCGGGGGGCAGTGAGACTTCATTGTAGTGCAGATTTCCTTTACACGCTTGCTTGGTTGGCCAAAAAGTGCGTATGCGTTTTTTCCTGAATATATTCAGTAAAAAACGCATACGCCCTTTTTGGCCAAGTGCATCATTGTCAACATTCTGCCTCTTTTCCTAGGCTTTAAGTGCAATTCCAGTCTACCCCCTGAAATCGTTTTCCTGAAATTCTGCCCCGCTTTCAAGTCCTCTTCGAAGACTTACTTCTATACATTTTTGGACGATAGCTGTCATTCATATCTCTGCAGGTTTGTGAATTACAGTGCCCCTGAGCTCATTTCTTCAACTCGCTTTCTAGTGAGCTGGCCGCAAAACCGCAGGATTGCTTCAGGCCCTATTCTGTTTCCGGCAGGTCACGCTGAGCCTTTGGTTAATTCCTCTTCCTGGTGGGAAATGAGCGTTCCATTTGCCCGTGCAGACACCTACAGCTAGTCTCTCATTGCTTCTCCCTATTCCTGTTCATCTTGCGCAGAAATTGCAAACTGTGCCAAACAGGAGGTTAAAGGCACTGACTCTCCAAGTGGGGAGAGTGTTAGTAAAGCGTCTGGAATGGTGAACCCGAGTACCAGGGGACGAAAACTGAGATGCATTTGAAAACGTTTCCTGGTCACACATTGCACAGTACTGTGGGTTTCCCATGCATGTTTTAGCTGAAGGAAGAATCTCTTAAACCTGGAGAGTTGGGACCCATGGAATGGGTACCATGCAGTATGACTTCAAAGGGTCTGCGTTTGCTCACCGAACGTCACCAATGCTATTAGCCCGAAGTGTCCAGCCTTATGTCTCACCCAGCTCTGGATGTAGATGTGGTAAATCCAGGTTGCATCACAAGCCCTGAATGAATTATTTAAGAATTGCTCTCTATTTCACTGTCATTGTGTTTTGTTTTTGAAATTCATTTTGATAATGGGATTTATCGGATGTTCACTGCTGCGTTTAGGCCGCTGTACAGACACTTGATTTCCTTATGGAGACATATAAATCCATGTGTTTTAAGATTCTTACTTGTCAAGTATCTTCCCAGGCGTTGAATATGGGGTGTTGAGTCCATTTCGTTGAGCAAGGAGTAGGTCTTGTCTATTATATATTTGGCTTATGGAACGGTATCTGTGCTAATTTCAATCTCTGGTTTTATGCAGCACCCCAACTCACCTTTCCCCATAAGCAAGCATAAGTTGGTTTTCTAAATTTGAGACCCTGTTCTGTTTTGTAATTCAGTTTATGTGTAGCCAAGTTTACATTCCGTGTATTAGTGATATCTTATGATATTTCTTTTTCTGTGTGACTTATTTCTCGTAGAATCATCGTACCTGTATCCACTCATTATGCCGCTACGGGCCTGATGACGTAGATTTCATTGCTGAGTGATATTCCATTGTACGTGCGTACCACAACATCTTTATGCATTTTTTGCTTTCTGGGATATTTAACTTGTACCGTCGACGAGGTTGTTGTAAACAGAGCCATCCCAAACTTTGGGGTTGCTGTGTGTTTTTGATTTTAATTTCCCTAAGCTATAGGACCATAAGTGGAAGTGCCATAGGCTGTGTTGCTTTGTTTCCTACGTGTTTCAGGAAACACCATACACTTCTCCAGAGTGGTTGTTGGCAATTTACATCCCGCCCATCAACATAACAAGGCTCCCTGTTCTCCATGACCTGTCCTGCCTTTCTGGATTTTACACTTTTTTCAGATGGCCCCTTTGACCGGGGGGCAGTGAGACTTCATTGTAGTGCAGATTTCCATTACACGCTTGCTTGGTTGGCCAAAAAGGGCGTATGCGTTTTTTCCTGAATATATTCAGGAAAAAACGCATACGCCCTTTTTGGCCAAGTGCATCATTGTCGACATTCTGCCTCTTTTCCTATGCTTTAAGTGCAATTCCAGTCTACCCCGTGAAATCGTTTTCCTGAAATTGTGCTCCGCTTTCCAGTCCTCTTCGAAGACTTACTTCAGTACATTTTTGGACGATAGCTGTCATTCATAACTATGCAGGTTTGTGAATTACAGTGCCCCTGAGCTCCTTTCTTCAACTCGCTTTCCTGTGAGCTGGCCGCAAAACCGCAGGATTGCTTCAGGCCCTAATCTCTTTCGGACAGGGCACGCTGAGCCTTTGGTTAATTCCTCTTCCTGGTGGGAAATGAGCGTTCCATTTGCCCGTGCAGACACCTACAGCTAGTCTCTCATTGCTTCTCCCTATTCCTGTTCATCTTGCGCTGAAATTGCAAACTGTGCCAAACAGGAGGTTAAATGCACTGACTCTCCAAGTGGGGAGAGTGTTAGTAAAGTGTCTGGAATGCTGAACCCGAGTACCAGGGGATGGAAACTGAGATGCATTTGAAAACGTTTCCCAATCACACGGCGGACGATAGTCTGGGTTTCCCATGCATGTTTTCGCTGAAGGAAGAATCCCTTAAACCTGGAGAGTTGGGACCCATGGAATGGGTACCATCCAGTATGATTTCAAAGGGTCTGCGTTTGCTCACCGAACCTCACCAATGTTATCAGCCCGAAGTGTCCAGCCTTATGTCTCACCCAGCTCTGGGTGTAGATGTGGTAAATCCAGGTTGCATCACAAGCCCTGAATGAATTATTTAAGAATTGCTCTCTATTTCACTGTCATTGTGTTTTGTTTTTGAAATTTATTTTGATAATGGGCTTTATCGGATTTTCACTGCTGCGTTTAGGCCGCTGTACACACGCTTGATTTCCTTATGGAGACATATAAATCCATGGGTTTTAAGATTCTTACTTGTGAGGTATCTTGCCAGGCGTTGAATATGGGGTGTTGAGTCCATTTCGTTGAGCAAGGGGTAGTGCTTGTCTATTATATATTTGGCTTACGGAACGGTATCTGTGCTAATTTCAATCTCTGGTTTTATGCAGCACCCCAACTCACCTTTCCCCATAAGCAAGCATAAGTTGGTTTTCTAAATTTGAGACCCTGTTCTGTTTTGTAATTCAGTTCATGTGTAGCCAACTTTACATTCCGTGTATTAGTGATATCTTATGATGTTTCTTTTTCTGTGTGACTTATTTCTCGTAGAATCATCGTACCTGAATCCACTCATTATGCCGCTATGGGCCTGATGACGTAGATTTCATTGCTGAGTGATATTCCATTGTACGTGCGTACCACAACTTCTTTATCCGTTTTTTGCTTTCTCGGATATTTAACTTGTACCGTAGACGAGGTTGTTGTACACAGAGCCGTCCCGAAATTTGGGGTGGCTGTGTCTTTTTGATTTTAATTTCCCTAACCTATAGTACCATAAGTGGAAGTGCCATAGGCTGTGTTGTTTTGTTTCCTACGTGTCTCAGGTAACACCATACACTTCTCCAGAGTGGCTGTTGGCAATTTATATGCCGCCCATCAGCGTAACAAGGCTCCCTGTTCTCCATGACCTGTCCTGCCTTTCTGGATTTTACACTTTTTTCAGATGGCAATTTTGACCGGGGGGCAGAGAGACTTCATTGTAGTGCAGATTTCCTTTACACACTTGCTTGGTTGGACAAAAAGGGCGTATCCGTTTTTTCCTGAATATATTCTGGAAAAAATGCATCCGCCCTTTTTTGCCAAGTGCATCATTGTCTACATTCTGCCTCTTTTCCTATGCTTTAAGTGCAATTCCAGTCTACGCCCTGAAATCGTTTTTCTGAAATTCTGCCCCGCTTTCAAGTCCTCTTCGAAGACTTACTTCAATACATTTTTGGACGATAGCTGTCATTCATAACTCTGCAGGTTTGTGAATTACAGTGCCCCTGAGCTCCTTTCTTCAACTCGCTTTCTTGTGAGCTGGCTGCAAAACCGCAGGATTGCTTCAGGCCCTAATCTGTTTCTGGCAGGGGATGCTGAGCCTTTGTTTAATTCCCCTTCCTGGTGGGAAATGAGTGTTACATTTGCCCATGCAGACACCTACAGCTAGTCTCTCATTGGTTATCCCTATTCCTTTTCATCTTGCACAGAAATTGCAAACTGTGCGAAACAGGAGTTTGAAGGTACTGACTCTCCAACTGGGGAGAGTGTTAGTAAAGCGTCTGGAATGATGAACCCGAGTACCAGGGGACGAAAACTGAGATGCATTTGAAAACGTTTCCCAATCACACAGTGCACCATACTCTGGGTTTCCCATGCATGTTTTAGCTGAAGGAAGTATCCCTTAAACCTGGAGAGTTGGGACCCATGGAATGGGTACAATACAGTATGACTTCAAAGGGTCTGCGTTTGCTCACCGAACCTCAACAATGCTATCAGCCCGAAAGGTCCAGCCTTATGTCTCACCCAGCTCTGGGTGTAGATGTGGTAAATCCAGATTGCATCACAAGCCCTGAATGAATTATTTAAGAATTCCTCTCTATTTCACTGTCATTGTGTTTTGTTTTTGAAATTTATTTTGATAATGGGATTTATCGGATTTTCACTGCTGCGTTTAGGCCGCTGTACACACGCTTGATTTCCTTATGGAGACATATAAATCCATGGGTTTTAAGATTCTTACTTGTCAGGTATCTTCCCAGGCGTTGAATATGGGGTGTTGAGTCCATTTCGTTGAGCAAGGAGTAGGTCTTTTCTATTATATATTTCGCTTATGGAAAGGTATCTGTGCTAATTTCAATCTCTGGTTTTATGCAGCACCCCAACTCACCTTTCCCCATAAGCAAGCATAAGTTGGTTTTCTAAATTTGAGACCCTGTTCTGTTTCGTAATTCAGTTCATGTGTAGTCAAATTTACATTCCGTGTATTAGTGATATCTTATGATGTTTCTTTTTCTGTGTGACTTATTTCTCGTAAAATCATCATACCTGAATCCACTCATTATGCCGCTACGGGCCTGATGACGTAGATTTCATTGCTGAGTGATATTCCATTGTACGTGCGTACCACAACTTCTTTATTCATTTTTTGGTTTCTCGGATATTTAACTTGTACCTTAGACGAGGTTCTTGTAAACAGAGCCATCCCAAACATTGGCGTGGCTGTGTGTTTTTGAATTTAATTACCCTAAGCTGTAGGACCATAAGTGGAAGTGCCATAGGCTGTGTTGCTTTGTTTCCTACGTGTTTCAGGAAACACAATACACTTCTCCAGAGTGGCTGTTGGCAATTTACATCCCGCCCATCAGCATAACAAGGCTCCCTGTTCTCCATGACCTGTCCTGCCTTTATGGATTTTAAACTTTTTTCAGATGACCCTTTGGACCGTGGGGCAGTGAGACTTCATTGTAGTGCAGATTTCTTTACACGCTTGCTTGGTTGGACAAAAAGGGCCTATGCGTTTTTTCCTGAATATATTTAGGAAAAAACGCATACGCCCTTTTAGGCCAAGTCCATCATTGTCGACATTCTGCCTCTTTTCCTATGCTTTAAGTGCAATTCCAGTCTACCCCCTGAAATGGTTTTCCTGAAATTCTACCCCGCTTTCAATTCCTCTTTGAAGACTTACTTCAGTACATTTTTGGACGATAGCTGTCATTCATAACTCTGCAGGTTTGTGAATTAGAGTGCCCCTGAGCTCCTTTCTTCAACTCGCTTTCTTGTGAGCTGGTCGCAAAACCGCAGGATTCCTTCAAGCCCTAATATGTTTCCGGGCGGGCACGCTGAGCCTTTCGTTAATTCCTCTTCCTGGTGGGAAATGATCGTTCAATTTGCCCGTGAAGGCACCAACAGCTAGTCTCTCATCGCTTCTACCTATGCCTGTTCATCTTGCGCAGAAATTGCAAACTGTGCCAAACAGGAGGTTAAAGGCACTGACTCTCCAAGTGGGGAGAGTGTTAGTAAAGCGTCTGGAATGGTGAACCCGAGTACCAGGGGCGAAAACTGAGATGCATTTGAAAACGTTTCCCAATCACACGGTGGACCATACTGTGGGTTTCCCATGCATGTTTTAGCTGAAGGAAGAATCCCTTAAACCTGGAGAGTTGGGACCCATGGAATGGGTACCATGCAGTATGACTTCAAAGGGTCTGCGTCTGGTCACCGAACCTCACCAATGCTATTAGCCCGAAGTGTCCAGCCTTATGTCTCACCCAGCTCTGGGTGTAGATGTGGTAAATCCAGGTTTCATGACAAGCCCTGAATGAATTATTTAAGAATTGCTGTCTATTTCACTGTCATTGTGTTTGTTTATGAAATTTATGTTGATAATGGGATTTATCGGATTTTCACTGCTGCGTTGAGGCCACTGTACACACGCTTGATTTCCTTATGGAGACATATAAATCCATGGGTTTTCAGATTCTTACTTGTCAGGTATATTCCCAGGCGTTGAATATGGGGTGTTGAGTCCATTTCGTTGAGCAAGGAGTAGGTCTTGTCTATTATATATTTGGCTTATGGAACGGTATCTGTTCTAATTTCAATCTCTGGTTTTATGCAGCACCCCAACTCACCTTTCCCCATAAGGAAGCATAAGTTGGTTTTCTAAATTTGAGACCCTGTTCTGTTTTGTAATTCAGTTCATGTGTAGCCAAGTTTACGTTCCGTGTATTAGTGATATCTTATGATGTTTCTTTTTCAGTGTGACTTATTTCTCGTAGAATCATCGTACTTGAATCCATTCTTTATGCCGCTACGGGCATGATGACGTACATTTCATTGCTGAGTGATATTCCATTGTACGTGCGTACCACAACATCTTTATGCATTTTTTGCTTTCTCGGATATTTAACTTGTACCGTAGACGAGGATCTTGTCAACAGAGCCGTCCCAAACTTTGGGGTGGCTGTGTGTTTTTGGTTTTAAATTCGCTAAGGTATAGGACCATAAGTGGAAGTGCCATAGGCTGTGTTGCTTTGTTTCCTACATGTTTCAGGAAACACTATACACTTCTCAAGAGTGGCTGTTGGCAATTTACATAACGCCCATCAGCATAACAAGGCTCCCTGTTCTCCATGACCTGTCCTGCCTTTCTGGATTTTACACTTTTTTCAGATGCCCCTTTTGACCAGGGGTCAGGGAGACTACATTTTAGTGCCTATTGCCTTTACACGCTTGCTTGGTTGGCCAAAAAGGGCATATGCGTTTTTTCCTGAATATATTCAGGAAAAAACGCATACGCCGTTTTTTGCCAAGTGCATCATTGTCGACATTCTGCCTCTTTTCCTATGCTTTAAGTGCAATTCCAGTCTACCCCCTGAAATCGTTTTCCTGAAATTCTGCCCCGCTTTCAAGTCCTCTTTGAAGACTTACTTCAGTACATTTTTGGACGATAGGTGTCATTCTTAACTCTGCAGGTTTTTGAATTACAGTGACCCTGAGCTCCTTTCTTCAACTCGCTTTCTTGTGAGGTGGCCGCAAAACCGCAGGATTTCTTCAGGCCCTAATCTGTTTCCGGCAGGGCACGCTGAGCCTTTGGTTAATTCCTCTTCCTGGTGGGAAATGAGCGTTCCATTTGCCCGTGCAAACACCTACAGCTAGTCTCTCATTTGTTCTTCCTATTCCTGTTCATCTTGCGCAGAAATTGCAAACTGTGCCAAACAGGAGTTTAAAGGCACTGACTCTCCAAGTGGGGGAGTGTTAGTAAAGTGTCTGGAATGGTGAACCCGAGTGCCAGGGGACGAAAACTGAGATGCATTTGAAAACCTTTCCCAATCACACGGTGAACCATACTCTGGGTTTCCCATGCATGTTTAAGCTGAAGGAAGAATCCCTTAAACCTGGAGAGTTGGGACCCTTGGAATGGGAACCATGCAGTATGACTTCAAAGGGTCTGCTTTTGCTCACTGAACCTCACCAATGCTATCAGCCCGAAGTGTCCAGCCTTATGTCTCACGCAGCTCTGGGTGTAGATATGGTAAATCCAGGTTGCATGACAAGCCCTGAATGAATTATTTAAGAATTGCTCTCTATTTCAATGTCATTGTGTTTTGTTTTTGAAATTTATGTTGATAATGGGATTTATCGGATTTTCACTGCTGCGTTCTTGCAGCTGTACACACACTTGATTCTCTTACGCAGACATATAAATCCATGGGTTTCAAGATTCTTACTAGTCATGTGTAATCCTAGAAGTTGAATATGTTGTGTTTAGTCCATTTCTTTGAGCAAGGTGTAGGTCTTGACTATTACATATTTAGCTTATGGAAAGGTATGTGTGCTAATTTCTATCTCTGGTTTTATGCAGCACCCCACCTCACCTTTCCCCATAAGCAAGCATAAGTTGGTTTTCTAAATTTGAGACCCTGTTCTGTTTTGTAATTCAGTTCATGTGTAGCCAAGTTTACATTCCGTGTATTAGTGATATCTTATGATGTTTCATTTTCTGTGTGACTTATTTCACTTAGAATCATCGTACCTGGATCCACTCAATATGCCGCGACGGGCCTGATGACATAGATTTCATTGGTGAGTGATATTCCATTGTACGTACGTACCACAACTTCTTTAACCATTTTTCACATTCTGGGATATTTAACTTGAACCGTAGACGAAGTTCTTGTAAACAGAGCCGTCCCAAACTTTGGGGTGGCTGTGTGTTTTTGATTTTAATTTCCCTAAGCTATAGGACCATAAGTGGAAGTGCCATAGGCTCTGTTGCTTTGTTTCCTACGTGTTTCAGGAAACCCCATACACTTCTCCAGAGTGGCTGTTGGCAATTGACATCCCCCCCATCAGCATAACAAGGCTCCCTGTTCTCCATGACCTGTCCTGCCTTTCTGGATTTTACACTTTTTCAGATGTCCCTTTTGACCGGGGGGCAGTGAGACTTCATTGTAGTGCACATTTCATTTACATGCTTGCTTGCTTGGCCAAAAATGGCGTATGCGTTTTTTCCTGAATATATTCAGGAAAAAACGCATACGCCCTTTTTGGGCAAGTGCATCATTGTCGACATTCTGCCTCTATTCCTATGCTTTAAGTGCAATTCCAGTCTACCCCCTGAAATCGTTTTCCTGAAATTCTGCCCCGCTTTCAAGTCCTCTTCGAAGACTTACTTCAGTATATTTTTGGACTATAGCTGTCATTCATAACTCTGCAGGTTTGTGAATTACAGTGACCCTGAGCTCATTTCTTCAACTCGCTTTCTTGTGAGCTGGCCGTAATACCGCAGGATTGCTTCAGGCCCTAATCTGTTTCCGGCTGGACACGCTGAGCCTTTGGTTAATTCTGCTTCCTGGTGGGAAATGAACGTTCCATTTGCCCGGTCAGACACCTACAGCTAGTCTCTCATTTGTTCTCCCTATTCCTGTTCATCTTGCGCAGAAATTGCAAACTGTGCCAAACAGGAAATTATAGGCACTGACTCTCCAAGTCGGGAGAGTGTTAGTAAAGGGTCTGGAATTGCGAACACGAGTACCAGTGTTCGAAAACTGAGATGCATTTGAAAACGTTTCCCAATCACACAGTGGACCATACTTTGTGTTTCCCATGCATGTTTTAGCTGAGGGAATAATCCCTTAAACCTGGAGAGTTGGGACCCATAGAATGGGTACCATGCAGTATGACTTCAAAGGGTCTGCGTTTGCTCACCGAACCTCACCAATGCTATCAGCCTGAAGTGTCCACCCTTATGTCTCACGCAGCTCTGGGTGTAGATGTGGTAAATCCAGGTTGCATGACAAGCCCTGAATGAATTATTTAAGAATTGTTCTCTATTTCAATGTCATTGTGTTTTGTTTTTGATATTTATGTTGATAATGGGATTTATCGGATTTTCACTGCTGCGTTCATGCAGCTGTACACACACTTGATTCTCTTACGCAGACATATAAATCCATGGGTTTGAAGATTCTTACCAGTCATGTGTAATCCTAGGAGTTGAATATGGTGTGTTTAGTCCATTTCTTTGAGCAAGGTGTAGGTCTTGACTATTACATATTTAGCTTATGGAAAGGTATGTGTGCTAATTTCTATCTCTGGTTTTATGCAGCACCCCACCTCACCTTTCCCCATAAGCAAGCATAAGTTGGTTTTCTAAATTTGAGACCCTGTTCTGTTTTGTAATTCAGTTCATGTGTAGCCAAGTTTACATTCCGTGTATTAGTGATATCTTATGATGTTTCATTTTCTGTGTGACATATTTCACTTAGAATCATCATACCTGAATCCACTCATTATGCCACGACGGACCTGATGAAATAGATTTCATTAGTGTGTGATATTCCATTGTACGTATGTACGACACTTCTTTATCCATTTTTCGCTTTCTGGGATATTTAACTTGTACCGTAGACGAGGTACTTGTAACAGAGCCGTAAACAGAAATTTTGGGGTGGCGGTGTGTTTTTGATTTTAATTTCCCTAAGCTAGAGGACCATAAGTGGTAATGCCGTAGGCTCTGTTGCTTTGTTTTTTAGGTTTTTGAGGAAACACCATACACTTCTCCAGAGTGGCTGTTGGCAATTTACATCCCGCCCATCAGCATAACAAGGCTCCCTGTTCTCCATGGCCTGTCCTGTGTTTCTGGTTTTCACACTTTTTTCAGATGGCCCTTTTGACGAATGGGAAATGAGACTTCATTGTAGTGCGGATTTCCATTGCTGGAGTGCTTGGTTGGCCAAAAAGGGCATATGCGTTTTTTCCTGAATATATTCAGGAAAAAATGTTTACGCACTTTTGTCCAAGTGCATCAGTGTCAAAGATCTGCCGCTTTTCACATGCTTTAAATGCAATTCCAATCTACCTCCTGAAATATGATTCCTGCAATTCTGCCTCGTTTTCAAGTCCTCTTTGCAGACTTACTTCAATATATTTTTGCCAATAGCTGTCATTTATATCTCTGCAGGTTTGTGAATTACAGTGCCCGTGATTTCCTTTCTTAACTCGTTTCCTTGAAAGCTGGCCACAGAACCGCAGGTTTGCTTTAGGCCATAATCAGGGTCCATCACGGCACTCTGAGCCTTTGGTGAATTCCTCTTCCTGGTGGGAAATTAGAGTTAAATGTGCCCCGCCGGACACCTGCCTCACTCCCAGCCCCTTGCTTATGTGTGTCCTGTAGTTTGAGGCCACATGTGCTGGGTTCCTCACCTTTGGCTGATGTGGCCCCACTGGTGTGAGGACACTCCTGCCTGGTTCCCATCCCCTTGGTGATGTGGACCCTCCGGTGAGAGTCTGATCCTGGCTGGGTTCCTCACACTTCTGAGAGGTGGGCCCTCTTCTCTGAGGTCACTCCAGCCTGGCTGGCCCACCCCGCCTTGACGACGTCGGCTCTCTCGTGGGAGTTGGTGCCTGCTGCGAGTCTCCTCCCCTTGGTAATGAGGGCCCTCTGGCGTCAGGCCCTAACTCCTGGCCTCCCAAAATTTTCTGATGTGCGCCCTGTGGTGCGAGTACACTCCTGCCAGGTTCCCAACACCATGGGAATGTGGGCCTTCTGCTCTGAGGTCCCAACCGTGGGTTGCTCAGTTTCATGATGAGGGCCCTCTGGTGTGAGTTCACTCCGGCCTGGATCCCATAGCCTCGCTGCTCCTGGCCACCTGCGGGGAGGTTACAACTGCGGGATTCCTCACCTTTTTTCTTCTATGGACCCTCTGTTTTGAGACTCCTCCTGCCTGCCTCACTCCCAGCCCCTTGGTGATGTGTGTCCTCTGGTTTGAGGCCACGTGTGCTGGGTCCCTCACCTTTCGATGATGTGGCCCCACTGGTGTGAGGACACTCTTGCCTGGTTCCTATCCCCTTGAAGATGTGGGCTCTCTGGTGAGAGTCTGATCCTGGCTGGGTTCCTCACCCTTCTGTGAGGTGGGCCCTCTGCTGTGAGGTCACTCCTGCCTGGCTGGCACACCCCGCCTGGGCAACATCGGCCCTCTTGTGGCAGTTGGAGCATGCTGGGAGCCTCCTCCCCTCGGTGATGAGGGCCCTCTTGCGTCAGGCCCTAACTGCTGGGTACCCACATTTTCTGATACGTGCTAAGTGGTGCGAGGACACTCCTGCGAGGTTCCCATCCCCATGGGGATGTGGGCCTTCTGCTCTGAGGTCCCAATGGCTGGGTTGCTCACAGTTTCATGATGTGGGCCCTCTGCTGTGAGTTCACTGCAGCCTGGATCACATAGACTCGGTGCTCTGGGCCGCCTGCTGGGAGGTTCCCACTGCAGGATTCCTCACCGTTTTTATTCTATTGGCCCTGTGTTGTGAGGCTACTCATGCCTGCCTCAATCCGAGCCCCTTGGAGATGTGGGTCCTCTGGTTTAGGCCTCATGTGCTGGTTTCCTCACCTTTCTATGATGTGGTCACCCTGGTGTGAAGACAGTCCTGCCTGGTTCTGATGCCCTTGGTGATGTGGGCCCTCTGGTGAGAGTCTTACCCTGGCTGGGTTCCTCACCCTTCTGTGAGGTAGGCCCTCTGCTGTGAGGTCACTCCTGCCTGGCTGTCACACGTCACCTTGTCGACATGGGCCCTCAGTTGGGAGTTGGTGCCTGCTTGGAGTCTCCTCCCCTTGGTAATGAGGGCCCTCTGGCGTCAGACCCTAACTTCTGGGCTCCCAAAATTCTCTGATGTGTGCCCTGAGGTGCGAGTACACTTATGCCATGTTCCCAACCACATAGGAATGTGGGCCTTCTGCTCTGAGGTCCCAAAGCCTGGGTTGCTCACAGTTTCATGATGAGGGCCCTCTGTTTTGAGTTCAGTCAGGTCTGGATCCCATAGCCTCGCTGCTCCTGGCCGCCTGCTGGGAGGTTCCAACTGCGGGATTCCTCACCTTTTTTCTTCTATGGGCCCTCTGTTTTGAGACTCCTCCTGCCTGCCTCACTCCCAGCCCCTTGGTGATGTGTGTCCTCTGGTTTGAGGCCACGTGTGCTGGGTCACTCACATTTCGTTGATGAGGTCCCACTGGTGTGAGGACACTCCAGCCTGGTTCCCATTCTCTTGGTGATGTGGGCCCTCTGGTGAGAGTCTGACCCTCCTTGGGTTCCTCACACTTTTGTGAGGTGGGCCCTCTGCTCTGAGGTCACTCTTGCCTGGCTGGCACACCCCGCATTGGCGACGGCGGCCCACTGGTAGCAGTTGGAGCCTGCTGGGAGCCTCCTCTCCTCGGTGATGAGAGCCCTCTGGTGTCAGGCCCTAACTGCTGGGCTCCCCACATTTTCTGATGTGTGCCCACTGGTGCGATGACACTCCTACTTGGTTCCCTTCCCCATGGGGATGTGGGCCTTGTGCTCTGAGGTCACAACGGCTGGTTTGCTCACAGTTTCATGATGAGGGCCCTCTGTTGTGAGTTCATCACTGCCTGGATCCCATAGCCTCGGTGCTCTGGGCCGCCTGCTGGGATGTTCCAACTGCTGGATTCCTCACCTTTCTTATAAAATGGGCCATGTGTTTTGAGGTTAATCCTGCCTGCCTCGCTCCGAGACCCATGGTGATGTGGGTCCTCTGGTTTGAGGCCACATGTGCTGGGTACCTCAACTTTCGATGATGTGGCCCCACGGGTGTGAGGACACTCCTGCCTGGTTCCCAGCCCCTTGCTTATGTGGGCACTCTGGTGAGAGTCTGATCTTGACTGGGTTCCTTACCCTTCTGTGAGGTGGGCCCTCTGATGTGAGGTCACTCCTGCCTGGATGGCTCATGTCGCCTTGGTGACGTAGGCCCTCTGTTGGCCACTGAAGCATGCTGGGAGCCTCCTACCCTCTTTAATAAGGGCCCTGGAAGAAACGCATATGCCCTTTTTGACCAAGTGCATCATTGTCGAGGTTCTGCCTCTTCTCCTATACTTTCAGAGGACTTCCCGTCTACCTCCTGAAATCGTATTCCTGGAATTCTGCCCCGCGTTCAAGTCCTCTTTGCAGCCTTACTTCAATATATTTTTGGACGATAGCTGTCATTTATAACTCTGCAGGTTTGTGAATTACAGTGCCCCTGAGCTCCTTTCTTCAACTCGCTTTCTTGTGAGCTGGCCGCAAAACCGCAGGATTGCTTCAGGCCCTAATCTGGTTCCGACACGGCATGCTGAGCCTTTGGCTAATTCCTCTTCCTGGTGGGAAATGAGCGTTAAATTTGTTCGTGCAGACACCTACAGCTAATCTCTCTTTGGTTCTCCCTATTCCTGTTCATCTTGCGCAGAAATTCCAAACTGTGCCAAACAGGAGGTTAAAGGCACTGACTCTCCAAGTGGGGAGAGTGTTAGTAAAGCGTCTGGAATGGTAAAACCGAGTACGAGGGGACGAAAACTGAGACGCATTTAAAAAGATTTCCCGGTCACACGGTGGACCATATTCTGGGTTGCCCATGCATGTTTTACCTGAAGGAAGAATCCCTTCAACCTGGAGAGTTGGGACCCATGGAATGGGTACCACGCAGTATGACTTCAAAGGGTTGCCTTTGCTCACCGAACGTCACCAATGCTATCAGCCCGAAGTGTCCAGCCTTATGTCTCACTCAGCTCGGGGTGTAGATGTGGTAAATCCACGTTGCATCACAAGCCCTGAATGAATTATTTAAGAATTGCTCTCTATTTCACTGTCATTGTGTTTTGTTTTTGTAATTTATTTTGATAATGGGATTTATCGGATTTTCACTGCTGCGTTTATGCCGCTGTACACATGCTTGATTCTCTTATGGAGACATATAAATCCATGGGTTTTCAGATTCTTACTAGTCAGGTATATTCCTAGGCATTGAATATGGGGTGTTGAGTCCATTTCGTGGAGCAAGGAGTAGGTCCTGACTATTACATATTTGCTTATGGAAAGGTATCTGTGCTAATTTCAATCTCTGGTTTTATGCAGCACCACAACTCACCTTTCCCCTTAAGCAAGCATAAGGTGGTTTTCTAAATTTGAGACCCTTTTCTGTTTTGTAATTGAGTTCATGTGCAGCCATGTTTGCATTCCGTGTATTTGAGATATCTTATGGTGTTTCTTTTTCTGTGTGACTTAGTTAACTTAGAATGATCGTACCTGAATCCACTCATTATGCCGCGACGGGCCTCATGACATAGATTTCATTGCTGAGTGATATTCCATTGTACGTACGTACAACAACTTCTTTATCCATTTTTTGCTTTCTGGGATATTTCACTTGGACCGTAAATGAGGTTCTTGTAAGCAGAGCCGTCCAAAATTTATGGGTGGATGTGTCTTTTTGATTTTAATTTCCCTAAGCTATAGAACCATAAGTGGAAGTGCCGTAGGCTCCGTTGCTTAGTTTTTTAGGTGTTTGAGGAAACACCATACACTTCTCCAGAGTGGCTGTTGACAAGTTACATCCCGCCCATCAGCATAACAAGGCTCCCTGTTCTCCATGGCCTGTCCTGCCTTTCTGGATTTTTCACTTTTTTCAGATGTCCCTTTAGACAGGGGGGCAGTGAGACTTCATTGTAATGCAGATTTCTTTACAGGCTTGCTTGTTTGGCCAAAAAGGGCGTATGTGTTTTTTCTTGAATATATTCAGGAAAAAACGCATACGCCCTTTTTGACCAAGTGCATCATTGTCGACTTTCTGTCTCTTTCCTTATGCTTTAAATGCAATTCCAGTCTGCCCCTGAACTCGTTTTCCTGCAATTCTGCCCCGCTTTCAAGTCCTCTACGCAGCCTTTCTTCAATACATTTTGGACAATAGGTGACATTTATAACTCTGCAGGTTTGTGAATGACAGTGCGCCTGAGCTCCTTTCTTCTACTCGCTTTCTTGTGAGCTGGCCGCAAACCCGCAGGATTGCTTCATGCCCTAATCTGGTTCCGGCACAGCATGCTGATCCTTTGGTAAATTCCTCTTCCTGGTGGGAAATGAGTGTTATATTTGAACGTGCAGACACCTAGAGCTAGTCTCTCATTGGTTCTCCCTATTCTTGTTCATCTTGCGCAGAAATTGCAAACTGTGCCAAACAGGAGGTTAAAGGCACTGACTCTCTAAGTGGGGAGAGTATTAGTAAAGGGTCTTCAATCGTGAACCCGAGTAAAAGGGGACGAAAACTGAGATGCATTTGAAAAGGTTTCCCGGTCACACGGTGCACCATACTGTGGGTTTCCCATGCATGATTTAGCTGAAGGAAGAATCCCTTAAACCTGGAGAGTTGGGACCCATGGAATGGGTACCATGCAGTATGACTTCAAAGGGCCTGCATTTTCTCAACGAACCTCACCAATGCTATCAGGCCGAAGTGTACAGCCTTATGTCTCACTCAGCTCTGGTTGTAGATGTGGTAAATCCAGGTTGCATCACAAGCCCTGAATGAATTATTTAAGAATTGCTCTCTATTTCACTGTCATTGTGTTTGTTTTTGTAATTCATTTTGATAATGGGATTTATCGGATTTTCTCTGCTGCATTCATGCCGCTGTACACACACTTGAGTCTCTTATGGAGACATATAAATCCATGGGTTTGAAGATACTTACTAGTCAGGTGTATTCCTAGGCGTTGAATATGGGGTGTTTAGTCCATTTCGTTGATCAAGGGCTAGGTCTTGACTATTACATATTTGGCTTATGGAAAGGTATCTGTGCTAATTTCTATCTCTGGTTTTATGCAGCACCCCAACTCACTTTTCCCCTTAAGCAAGCATAAGGTGGTTTTCTAAATTTGAGACCCTGTTCTGTTTTGTAATTCAGTTCATGTGTAGCCAAGTTTACATTCCGTGTATTAGTGATATCTTATGATGTTTCATTTTCTGTGTGACTTATTTCACTTAGAATCATCGTACCTGAATCCACTCATTATGCCACGATGGGCCTGATGACATAGATTTCATTGCTGAGTAATATTCCATTGAATGTGTGTACCACAACTTCTTTATCCATTTTTCACATTCTGGGATATTTAACTTGTACCGTAGACGAGATTCCTGTAAACAGAGCCGTCTGAAACTTTGGGGTGGCTGTCTGTTTTTGATTTTAATTTCCGTGATCTATAAGACCATAAGTGGAAGTGCCGTAGTCTCTGTTGCTTTGTTTCTTAGGTGTTTCAGGAAACACCATACACTTCTCCAGAGTGGCTGTTGGCAATTTACATCCCGCCCATCAGCATAACAGGGCTCCCTGTTCTCCATGGCCTGTGCTGTCTTTCTGGATTTTACACTTTTTTCAGATGGCCCTTTTGACCTGGGGGCAGTGAGACTTCTTTGTAGTGCAGATTTCTTCAACATGCTGGCTTGGTTGGCCATAAAGGGCGTATGCGTTTTTTCCTGAATATATTCAGGAAAAAACGCATACGACCTTTTTGGCCAAGTGCATCATTGTCGACGTTCTGCCTCTTTTCCTATGCTTTAAATGCAATTCCAGTCTACCCCCTGAAATCGTTTTCCTGCAATTCTGCCCCGCTTTCCAGTCCTCTTCGCAGCCTTCCTTCAATATATTTTTGGACGATAGCTGTCATTTATAACTCTGCAGGTTTGTGAATTACAGTGCCCCTGAGCTCCTTTCTTCAACTCGCTTTCTTGTGAGCTGGCCGCAAACCCGCAGGAATGCTTCAGGCCCTAATCTGGTTCCGGCACGGCATGCTGAGCCTTTGGTTAATTCCTCTTCCTGGTGGGAAATGAGCGTTCCATTTGCCCGTCCAGACACCTACAGCTAGTCTCTCATTGGTTCTCCCTATTCCTGTTCATCTTGCGCAGAAATTGCAAACTGTGCCAAACAGGAGGTTAAAGGCACTGACTCTCCAAGTGGGGAGAGTGTTAGTAAACGGTCTGGAATGGTGAACCCGAGTAAAAGGGGACGAAAACTGAGATGCATTTGAAAACGTTTCCCGGTCACACAGTGCACTGTACTGTGGGTTTCCCATGCATGTTTTAGCTGAAGGAAGAATCCCTTAAACCTGGAGAGTTGGGACCCATGGAATGGGTACCATGCAGTATGACTTCAAAGGGTCTGCATTTGCTCATCGAACCTCACCAATGCTATCAGCCCGAAGTGTCCAGCCTTATGTCTCACTCAGCTCTGGGTGTAGATGTGGTAAATCCAGGTTGCATCACAAGCCGTGAATGAATTATTTAAGAATTGCTCTCTATTTCACTGTCATTGTGTTTGTTTTTGTAATTCATTTTGATAATGGGTTTTATCGGATTTTCTCTGCTGCATTCATGCCGCTGTACACACACTTGAGTCTCTTACGGAGACATATAAATCCATGGGTTTGAAGGTTCTTACTAGTCATGTGTAATCCTAGGCGTTGAATATGGGGTGTTTAGTCCATTTCGTTGAGCAAGGGCTAGGTCTTGACTATTACATATTTGGCTTATGGAAAGGTATCTGTGCTAATTTCTATCTCTGGTTTTATGCAGCACCACAACTCACCTTTCCCCTTAAGCAAGCATAAGTTGGTTTTCTAAATTTGAGACCCTGTTCTGTTTTGTAATTCAGTTCATGTGTAGCCAAGTTTACATTCCGTGTATTAGTGATATCTTATGATGTTTCATTTTCTGTGTGACTTATTTCACTTAGAATCATCGTACGTGAATCCACTCATTATGCCGCGACGGGCCTGATGACATAGATTTCATTGGTGAGTGATATTCCTTTGTACGTACGTACCACACTTCTTTATCCATTTTTCGCTTTCTGGGATATTTAACTTGTACCGTAGACGAGGTTCTTGTAAACAGAGCCGTAAACAGAAACTTTGCGGTGGCTGTGTGTTTTTGATTTTAATTTCCCTAAGCTATAGGAAAAAAAGTGGTAATGCCGTAGGCTCCGTTGCTTTGTTTTTTAGGTTTTTGAGGAAACACCATACACATCTCCAGAGTGGCTGTTGGCAATTTACATCCCGCCCATCAGCATAACAAGTCTCCCTGTTCTCCATGGCCTGTGCTGCCTTTCTGGATTTTACACTTTTTTCAGATGGCCCTTTTGAACGGGGGGCAGTGAGACTTCATTGTAGTGCAGATTTCTTTAACATGCTTGCTTGGTTGGCCAAAAAGGGCGTATGCGTTTTTTCCTGAATATATTCAGGAAAAAACGCATACGCCCTTTTTGGCCAAGTGCATCATTGTCGACGTTCTGCCTCTTTTCCTATGCTTTAAATGCAATTCCAGTCTACCCCTTGAAATCGTTTTCTTGCAATTCTGCCCCGCTTTCAAGTCCTCTTCGCAGCCTTCCTTCAATATATTTTTGGGTGATAGCTGTCATTTATAACTCTGCAGGTTTGTGAATTACAGTGTCCCTGAGCTCCTTTCTTCAACTCGCTTTCTTGTGAGCTGGCCGCAAACCCGCAGGATTGCTTCAGGCCCAAATCTGGTTCCGGCACGGCATGCTGAGACTTTGGTTAATTCCTCTTCCTGGTGGGAAATGAGCGTTAAATTTGCCCGTGCAGACACCTTCACACGAGTCTTCATGGTGCCACTTTGCCCCGGTTATCTCGATGGAGGTTGGAGTTGGAGGGCCTCCTCGCTCAAGGTCAGTGTGCCCATGGAGCCAACCCTGCAACTTCAGGGCATGGTTGGGTGTTAGGATCACCACGTGGGGTCCTTTTCCCTTAGGAGGGAGGTGGCCTTTTGGGCTGCTGATTTCCAGGTTTTCAGATACTGCCAGTATCTTGGCCAGATGTGGCGGTGGGCCAAGCCCCTTGGTGACCGTAGTTTATCCTACCTGGATCGCATTCTTGCATTGTTCCATTTCAAGTGGTCCCAGGTTTTGCACTAATACTCCAATGGCGATTCACCGTTCACCAGGAATGTAAAGGTCAAAGGGTTTAGCTAAATTAGGGAGTTCCAGGGCAAGGGTCTGAATTGACTGCTCTTTCCATTCTTGAAAGGCCACTTCTCCATTCTATTCAAAAGGATCATCATCTTTTCCTTTCAGTGTTTCATATAGAGGCCCAGCTAGTAGACTGTAGTTAGGGATCCAGAAGCAGCAAACCCTGGCCTCCCCAGGAGCCCCTAAGCTGTCTTCTAGTTTCAGAAATGGGTAAGGCTGTAAATTGTTTCTTCCCTTTCCTGGGATGGGCTTCTCCGACCTTCTGTGAGAATGAAGCCCAGGCAGGTCACCGTAGTCTGTGATATTTGAGCTTTGTCTTGGACAACTTGTATCCTTTATTGGCTTGGTAGTTCAGAGGTCTCCTTAGTAGGGCTGGCGATCAGAATGTCGTCTGCATATTGAAGGAGTGTTTCCTTTTCCAGAGGTAGAACTTTTAGTTCTTTAGCTGAGCTTTCCCCAAAGATGGTGTGGGAATTTTTGAACCTTTGGGGCAACACGGCCCGGAAGTATTGTTTTAGTTGTATGTTGAGTCCTGCCACTCACAAGCCAAAATTTCTTGTGACTCTGGGACTAATAGAATACAAAAGAAGGCATCATTGAAGACTAATACAGAATACCATGTCCTGGTGGTTGGTAGAATGACCAGCAGGGTGTAGGATTTAGGAACTACTGGAGGTATATCCTCGGTGGCTTCACTGACTGTACTGACATCATTTACCAGGACTCCAGCAGCCCATGGGGCTCTCGAGGTCAGGCCAATCCCAGGATATGGGGTTCCGTGGGCAGGTTCCCCTCAGCCCATGGGGCTCTCGTGGTCAGGCCCCTCCCAGGATACAGAGCTACCCTTGCAGGTACCATGGCAGGGCTGGGAACACAGGAACCGTGCATATCGCCCTCATTGCAGAGCACTCCCAGCTCACCTGTCACTCAGATCTGACACAGAGCACCTCAGAGCAGGACTTGAACTAACAAACAGCAGCTCCGACAGGTCTGTGACCCTGGGCATCACTCTGTGTGGCCTCCCTCCACCTGGTCTTCCAGAGACTTCCACTGCACCCGGGGCACCAGGCCTCTGTCTCCACCCACCAGCCACCCCTCCTCTCCCTGACTCCTGGGTTCCTCTCATTAGGAGAGGGTTTTCTTGAAGTTATCTCCCACTCATGGGCCAGATAATATAATTAGAAAACAAGCCAGAGCTGCAGCCCCTTGTCTATCCTGACTCTCAGGAGCCCACACCTGTTCCTTGGACCTGGCCGATTCAGCAAGTTCCAGTTTCTGCAACTGTGAGCCCCTGAGGGGTGATTATTGGCTGGCCTGGGAAGCCCGACCGTGCCGGCCAGACCTCCCCAGGTGTGCCTGGGTTCAGATCAATATAAACACCGCTCCAGGCAGCAAGAGCCCCTGCAGCTGTGCCTGACGCCAATTTCTCTGCCCTGTCAGCACTCTTGGGGCTGGACTGGTGGGAGGGAGTGAGAGGCCACGGCTTTGTGGGTGGCCCAGTGTGAGTGGGGCTCTGCTGGACTTTCTGCAGCAGTTGCCAAGATGCCACCTGCTAAAGAAGAGGATGTGTCACCCATACCTGCCGCTGGAATTTCTCCCTGGGCAGAGGTGAGTGAGGAAGAAAGCAGTGGGGGCCGGGACAGCAGGGGTATCTCAGGCAGGGAAATGGAAAGCTTCCAGAAGAGCACCCAGGGCCAGGACCATCCTGGCTGGCCTGCAGGCACCAAGTCGGCTGGCATGCTGTCACTCATGTGGCTCCATGGCCCTTCCTCTAGGCTTTCAAGTCCTTGTACATATTCAGGTGTTTTACCTGGGAAGGGTGGGAACATTTCAGCAGCAGCTGGCCTGGGGCTCAGCCCACGTTTACTCACAGATGCCTCGGCACGGTCCCCCAGCTTTGCAATGAGGACGCTTGTTGCGTGGGGCCTGCTGGCTGAATGGGAGATGATTCCCCACCACTGACCAACTTCAGAATTGTTTACAACTGGAGCAAGTGCCCTGATACGGTTTTCCTCTGTGTAACTGGTGGGTTCTGTTTTTTTTTCTTTTTTTCGTTTTTGGTTCAAGGTAGATTTTATTCCTCTTTTTTGTATTTACAGATATAAGCATGGAAATAATTTATTCATATAAATACATGTATGTGAAGGGAAGAATATTTTTTCTGTTTTACTTTTTGTAATTTGAATTTTATTTTATTTTTTTATACAGCAGGTTCTTTTTGGTTATCTATTTTATACATATAAAGGTATACATGCCAATCCCAATCTCTCAACTCCTCCCACCACCACACCCCAACAGCTTTCCCCCCTTGGTGTCCATACGTTTGTTGTCTACATCTGTTGCTCTATTTCTGCCTGGCAAAACGGTTCATCTGTACAATTTTTCTAGGTTCCACATATATGCATTAATAGACAAGATTTGTTTTTCTCTTTCTGACTTACTTCACTCTGTATGACAGTCTCTAGATCCATCAACGTCTCTACAAATGACCCAATTTCATTCCTTTTTATGGCTTAGTAATATTCCATTTTATATATGTACCACATCTTTATGCATTCGTCTGTCTGTGGGCATTTAGGTTGCTTCCATTACCTGGATATTGTAAATAGTGATGCAATGAACATTGCGGTGAATGTCTCTTTTTGATTTATGGTTTTGTCTGGGTATATGCCCAGTAGTGGGATTGCTGTATCATATGGTAATTCTATTCTTAGTTTTATAAGAAACTCCATAATGTTCTCCACAGTGACTGTATCAATTTACATTCCCAACAATAGTGGAAGAGGGTTCCTTATCTCCACACCCTTTCCAGCATTTGTTGTTTGTAGATTTTCTGATAATGCCCATTCTAACAGGTGTGAGGTGATACACCATGGATGAGTCTATTTCGTTGAGCAAAGAGTAGGTCTTGTCTATTACATATTTGGCTTATGGAACGGTATGTGTGCTAATTTCAATCTCTGGTTTTATACAGCACCCCAACTCAACTTTCCCCTTAAGCAAGCATAAGTTTTTATCTAAATGTGAGACTCTGTTCGGTTTTGGAATTCAGTTTATGTGTAGCCAAGTTTACACTCTCTCTATTAGTGATATCTTATGATAATTATCTTTCTCTGTGTGACCTATTTCTCTTAGAATCATCATACTTAAATCCACTCAATTTGGTGCTACAGGCCTGATGACTTTGATTTCATTGCTGAGTGATATTCCGTTGTACGTAAGTAGCACAACTCCTTTATCCATTTTTTTCTTTCTGGGATATTTAATTTGTACTGGACTCAAGGTTCTTGTAAACACAGCAGCCCTAAATTTTGTGTTGGCTGTGTCTTGTTGATTTTAATTTTCCTAAGCTATAGGGCCAAAAGTGGAAGTGCCCTAGGGTCTGTAGCTTTGTTTTTCAGATGTTTCAGGATACACCATAAACATCTCCAGAGTGTCTGTTGGCAATTTACATCCCGCCCATCAGCATAACAAGGCTCCCTGTTCTCCATGGCCTGTCCTGTGTTTCTGGTTTTTACACTTTTTACAGATGGCCCTTTTGACGAATGGGAAATGAGACTTCATTGTAGTGCGGATTTCCATTTCTCGAGTGCTTGGTTGGCCAAAAAGGGCATATGTGTTTTTTCCTGAATATATTCAGGAAAAAATGTTTACGCACTTTTGTCCAAGTGCATCACTGTCAAAGATCTGCCGCTTTTCACATGCTTTAAATGCAATTCCAATCTACCTCCTGAAATATGATTCCTGCAATTCTGCCTCGTTTTCAAGTCCTCTTTGCAGACTTACTTCCATATAATTTTGCCAATAACTGTCATTTATAACACTGCAGGTTTGTGAATTACAGTGCCCGTGATTTCCTTTCTTAACTCGTTTCCTTGAAAACTGGCCACAGAACCGCAGGTATGCTTCAGGCCGTAATCAGGGTCCGGCACGGCACTCTGAGACTTTGGTTCATTCCACTTCCTGGTGGGAAATTAGAGTTAAATGTGCCCCTCCAGACACCTGCCTCACTCCTAGCCCCTTGGTGATGTGTGTCCTCTGGTTTGAGGCCACATGTGCTGGGTTCCTCACCTTTGGCTGATGTGGCCCCACTGGTGTGAGGACACTCCTACCTGGTTCCCATCCCCTTGGTGATGTGGGCCCTCCGGTGAGAGTCTGATCCTGGTTGGGTTCCTCACACTTCTGTGAGGTGGGCCCTCTTCTCTGAGGTCACTCCTGCCTGGCTAGCACACCCCGCCTTGGCGACGTCGGCTCTCTGGTGGGATTTGGTGCCTGCTGGGTGTCTCCTCCCCTCGGTAATGAGGGCTCTCTGGCGTCAGGCCCTAACTCCTGGGCTCCCAATATTTTCTGATATGCGCCCTGTGGTTCGAGTACACTCCTGCCAGGTTCCCAACCCCATGGGAATGTGGGCCTTCTGCTCTGAGGTCCCAACCGTGGGTTGCTCAGTTTCATGATGAGGGCCCTCTGCTGTGAGTTCACTGCAGCCTGGATCACATAGACTCGGTGCTCTGGGCCGCCTGCTGGGAGGTTCCCACTGCAGGATTCCTCACCGTTTTTATTCTATTGGCCCTGTGTTGTGAGGCTACTCATGCCTGCCTCAATCCGAGCCCCTTGGAGATGTGGGTCCTCTGGTTTAGGCCTCATGTGCTGGTTTCCTCACCTTTCTATGATGTGGTCACCCTGGTGTGAAGACAGTCCTGCCTGGTTCTGATCCCCTTGGTGATGTGGGCCCTCTGGTGAGAGTCTTACCCTGGCTGGGTTCCTCACCCTTCTGTGAGGTAGGCCCTCTGCTGTGAGGTCACTCCTGCCTGGCTGTCACACGTCACCTTGTCGACATGGGCCCTCAGTTGGGAGTTGGTGCCTGCTTGGAGTCTCCTCCCCTTGGTAATGAGGGCCCTCTGGCGTCAGACCCTAACTTCTGGGCTCCCAAAATTCTCTGATGTGTGCCCTGAGGTGCGAGTACACTTATGCCATGTTCCCAACCACATAGGAATGTGGGCCTTCTGCTCTGAGGTCCCAAAGCCTGGGTTGCTCACAGTTTCATGATGAGGGCCCTCTGTTTTGAGTTCAGTCAGGCCTGGATCCCATAGCCTCGCTGCTCCTGGCCGCCTGCTGGGAGGTTCCAACTGCGGGATTCCTCACCTTTTTTCTTCTATGGGCCCTCTGTTTTGAGACTCCTCCTGCCTGCCTCACTCCCAGCCCCTTGGTGATGTGTGTCCTCTGGTTTGAGGCCACGTGTGCTGGGTCACTCACATTTCGTTGATGAGGTCCCACTGGTGTGAGGACACTCCAGCCTGGTTCCCATTCTCTTGGTGATGTGGGCCCTCTGGTGAGAGTCTGATCCTCCTTGGGTTCCTCACACTTTTGTGAGGTGGGCCCTCTGCTCTGAGGTCACTCTTGCCTGGCTGGCACACCCCGCATTGGCGACGGCGGCCCACTGGTAGCAGTTGGAGCCTGCTGGGAGCCTCCTCTCCTCGGTGATGAGAGCCCTCTGGTGTCAGGCCCTAACTGCTGGGCTCCCCACATTTTCTGATGTGTGCCCACTGGTGCGATGACACTCCTACTTGGTTCCCTTCCCCATGGGGATGTGGGCCTTGTGCTCTGAGGTCACAACGGCTGGTTTGCTCACAGTTTCATGATGAGGGCCCTCTGTTGTGAGTTCATCACTGCCTGGATCCCATAGCCTCGGTGCTCTGGGCCGCCTGCTGGGATGTTCCAACTGCTGGATTCCTCACCTTTTTTATACAATGGGCCATGTGTTGTGAGGTTAATCCTGCCTGCCTCGCTCCAAGACCCATGGTGATGTGGGTCCTCTGGTTTGAGGCCACATTTTCTTGTTACCTCAACTTTTGATGATATGGCCCCACGGGTGTGATGACACTCCTGCCTGGTTCACAGCCCCTTGCTGATGTGGGCACTCTGGTGAGAGTCTGATCCTGGCTGGGTTCCTTACCCTTCTGTGAGGTGGGCCCTCTGATGTGAGGTCACTCCTGCCTGGCTGGCTCACGTCGCCTTGATGATGTGGGCCCTCTGTTGGCCACTAAAGCATTCTGGGAGCCTCCTACCCTCTTTAATGAGGGCCCTGGAAAAAACGCATATGCACATTTTGACCAAGTGCATCATTGTCCAGGATCTACCTCTTCTCCTATGCTTTCAGAGCACTTCCCGTCTACGTCCTGAAATCATATTCCAGGAATACTGCCCCGCTTTCAAGTCCTCCTCGCAGCCTTACTTCAATATATTTTTGTATGATACCTGTCATTAATAACTCTGCAGGTTTGTTAAATACAGTGTCCCTGAGCTCCTTTCTTCAACATGCTTTCTTGTGAGCTGGCCGCAAAACCGCAGGATTGCTTCAGGCCGTAATCTGGTTTCGGCACGGCACGCTGAGCCTTTGGTAAATTCCTCTTTCTGGTGAGAAATGAGCATTCAATTTGCCCGTGGAGACACCTACAGCTAGTCTCTCATTGGTTCTCCCTATTCCTGTTCATCTTGTGCAGAAATTGCAAACTGTGCCAAACAGGAGGTTAAAGGCACTGACTCTCCAAGTGGGTAGAGGGTTAGTAAAGCATCTGGAATGGTGAACCCGAGTACCAGGGAACGAAACCTGAGAGCCATTTAAAATGGTTTCCCAGTCTCACAGTGGACAATACTCTGGGTTTCCCATGCATGTTTTAGCTGAAGGAAGAATCCCTTAAACCTGGAGAGTTGGGACCCATTGAATGGGTACCATGCAGTATGACTTCAAAGGGTCTGCGTTTGCTCACCGAACCTCACCAATGCTATCAGCCCGAAGTGTCCAGCCTTATGTCTCACCCAGCTCTGGATGTAGATGTGGTAAATCCAGGTTGCATCACAAGCCCTGAATGAATTATTTAAGAATTGCTCTCTATTTCACTGTCATTGTGTTTTGTTTTTGAAATTCATTTTGATAATGGGATTTATCGGATGTTCACTGCTGCGTTTAGGCCGCTGTACAGACGCTTGATTTCCTTATGGAGACATATAAATCCATGGGTTTTAAGATTCTTACTTGTCAGGTATCTTGCCAGGCGTTGAATATGGGGTGTTGAGTCCATTTCGTTGAGCAAGGAGTAGGTCTTGTCTATTATATATTTGGCTTATAGAACGGTATCTGTGCTAATTTCAATCTCTGGTTTTATGCAGCACCCCAACTCACCTTTCCCCATAAGCAAGCATAAGTTGGTTTTCTCAATTTGAGACCCTGTTCTGTTTTGTAATTCAGTTCATGTGTAGCCAAGTTTACATTCCGTGTATTAGTGATATCTTATGATGTTTCTTTTTCTGTGTGACTTATTTCCCGTAGAATCATCATACCTGAATCCACTCATTATGCCGCTACGGGCCTGATGACGTAGATTTCATTGCTGAGTGATATTCCATTGTACGTGCGTACCACAACTTCTTTATCCATTTTTTACTTTCTGGGATATTTTACTTGTACCGTAGACGAGGTTCTTGTAAACAGAGCCGTCCCAAACTCTGGGGTGGCTGTGTGTTTTTGATTTTAATTTCCCTCAGCTATAGGACCATAAGTGGAAGTGCCATAGGCTGTGTTGCTTTGTTTCCTACGTGTTTCTGGAAACACCATACACTTCTCCAGAGTGGTTGTTGGCAATTTACATCCCGCCCATCAGCATGACAAGGCTCCCTGTTCTCCATGACCTGTCCTGCCTTTCTGGATTTTACACTTTTTTCAGATGGCCCTTTTGACCGGGGGGGCAGTGAGACTTCATTGTAGTGCAGATTTCCTTTACACGCTTGCTTGGTTGGCCAAAAAGGGCGTATGCGTTTTTTCCTGAATATATTCAGGAAAAAACGCATACGCCCTTTTTGGCCAAGTGCATCGTTGTCGACATTCTGCCTCTTTTCCTATGCTTTTAGTACAATTCCAGTCTACCCCCTGAAATCGTTTTCCTGAAATTCTGCCCCGCTTTCAAGTCCTCTTCGAAGACTTACTTCAATACATTTTTGGACGATAGCTGTCATTCATAACTCTGCATGTTTGTGAATTACAGTGCCCCTGAGCTCATTTCTTCAACTCGCTTTCTTGTGAGCTGGCCGCAAAACCGCAGGATTGCTTCAGGCCCTCATCTGTTTCCAGCAGGGCACGCTGAGCCTTTGGTTAATTCCTCTTCCTGGTGGGAAATGAGCGTTCCATTTGCCCGTGCAGACACCTACATCTAGTCTCTCATTGCTTCTCCCTATTCCTGTTCATCTTGCGCAGAAATTGCAAACTGTGCCAAACAGGAGGTTAATGGCACTGACTCTCCAAGTGGGGAGAGTGTTAGTAAACCGTTCAAATGTTGAACCCGAGTACCAGGGGACGAAAACTGAGATGCATTTGAAAAGGTTTCCCAATCACACGGTGGACCATACTCTGGGTTTCCCATGCATGTTTTAGCTGAAGGAAGAATCCCTTAAACCTGGAGAGTTGGGACCCTTGGAATGGGTACCATGCAGTATGACTTCAAACTGTCTGCGTTTGCTCACCGAACCTCACCAATGCTATCAGCCCGAAGTGTCCAGTCTTATGTCTCATCCAGCTCTGGGTGTAGATGTGGTAAATCCAGGTTGCATCACAAGCCCTGAATGAATTATTTAAGCATTGCTCTCTATTTCACTCTCATTGTGTTTTGTTTTTGAAATTCATTTTGATAATGGGATTTATCGGATTTTCACTGCTGCTTTTAGGCCACTGTACACACGCTTGATTTCCTTATGGAGACATATAAATCCATGGGTTTTAAGATTCTTACTTGTCAGGTATCTTCCCAGGCGTTGAATATAGGGTGTTGAGTCCATTTCGTTGAGCAAGGAGTAGGTTTTGTCTATTATATATTTGGCTTATGGAACGGTATCTGTGCTAATTTCAATCTCTGGTTTTATGCAGCATCCCAACTGACCTTTCCCCATAAGCAAGCATAAGTTGGTTTGCTAAATTTGAGACCCTTTTCTGTTTTGTAATTCAGTTCATGGGTAGCCAAGTTTACATTCCGTGTATTAGTGATAACTTATGATGTTTCTTTTTCTGTCTGACTTATTTCTCATAGAATCATCGTACCTGAATCCACACATTATGCCGCTACGTTCCTGATGACGTAGATTTCATTGCTGAGTGATATTCCATTGTACGTGCGTACCACAACTTCTTTATCCATTTTATGCTTTCTCGGATATTTAACTTCTACCGTAGATGAGGTTCTTGTAAACAGAGCCATCCCAAACTTTGGGGTGGCTGTGTGTTTTTGATTTTAATTTCCCTAAGCTATAGGACCATAAGTGGAAGTGCCATAGGCTGTGTTGCTTTGTTTCCTACGTGTTTCAGGAAACACCATACACTTTTCCAGAGTGGCTGTTGCCAATTTAAATCCGCCCATCAGCATAACAAGGCTCCCTGTTCTCCATGACCTGTCCTGCCTTTCTGGATTTTACACTTTTTTCCGATGGCCCTTTTGACCGGGGGGCAGTGAGACTTCATTGTAGTGCAGATTTCCTTTACACGCTTGCTTGGTTGGCCAAAAAGTGCGTATGCGTTTTTTCCTGAATATATTCAGGAAAAAACGCATACGCCCTTTTTGGCCAAGTGCATCATTGTCAACATTCTGCCTCTTTTCCTATGCTTTAAGTGCAATTCCAGTCTACCCCCTGAAATCGTTTTCCTGAAATTCTGCCCCGCTTTCAAGTCCTCTTTGTAGACTTACTTCAGTAGATTTTTGGAAGATAGCTGTCATTCATAACTCTGCAGGTTTGTGAATTACAGTGCCCCTGAGCTCCTTTCTTCAACTCCTTTTCTTTTGAGCTGGCCGGAAAATCGCAGGATTGCTTCAGGCCCTAATATGTTTCTGGCCGTGCACGCTGAGCCTTTGGTTAATTCCTCTTCCTGGTGGGAAATGATCGTTCAATTTGCCCGTGCAGACACCAACAGCTAGTCTCTCATTGCTTCTCCCTATGCCTGTTCATCTCGCGCAGAAATTGCAAACTGTGCCAAACAGGAGGTTAAAGGCACTGACTCTCCAAGTGGGGAGAGTGTTAGTAAAGCGTCTGGAATGGTGAACCCGAGTACCAGGGGCGAAAACTGAGATGCATTTGAAAACGTTTCCCAATCACACGGTGGACCATACTCTGGGTTTCCCATGCATGTTTTAGCTGAAGGAAGAATCCCTTAAACCTGGAGAGTTGGGACCCATTGAATGGGTACCATGCAGTATGACTTCAAAGGGTCTGCGTTTGCTCACCGAACCTCACCAATGCTATCAGCCCGAAGTGTCCAGCCTTATGTCTCACCCAGCTCTGGATGTAGATGTGGTAAATCCAGGTTGCATCACAAGCCCTGAATGAATTATTTAAGAATTGCTCTCTATTTCACTGTCATTGTGATTTGTTTTTGAAATTCATTTTGATAATGGGATTTATCGGATGTTCACTGCTGCGTTTAGGCCGCTGTACAGACGCTTGATTTCCTTATGGAGACATATAAATCCATGGGTTTTAAGATTCTTACTTGTCAGGTATCTTGCCAGGCGTTGAATATGGGGTGTTGAGTCCATTTCGTTGAGCAAGGAGTAGGTCTTGTCTATTATATATTTGGCTTATAGAACGGTATCTGTGCTAATTTCAATCTCTGGTTTTATGCAGCACCCCAACTCACCTTTCCCCATAAGCAAGCATAAGTTGGTTTTCTCAATTTGAGACCCTGTTCTGTTTTGTAATTCAGGTCATGTGTAGCCAAGTTTACATTCCGTGTATTAGTGATATCTTATGATGTTTCTTTTTCTGTGTGACTTATTTCCCGTAGAATCATCATACCTGAATCCACTCATTATGCCGCTACGGGCCTGATGACGTAGATTTCATTGCTGAGTGATATTCCATTGTACGTGCGTACCACAACTTCTTTATCCATTTTTTACTTTCTGGGATATTTTACTTGTACCGTAGACGAGGTTCTTGTAAACAGAGCCGTCCCAAACTCTGGGGTGGCTGTGTGTTTTTGATTTTAATTTCCCTCAGCTATAGGACCATAAGTGGAAGTGCCATAGGCTGTGTTGCTTTGTTTCCTACGTGTTTCTGGAAACACCATACACTTCTCCAGAGTGGTTGTTGGCAATTTACATCCCGCCCATCAGCATGACAAGGCTCCCTGTTCTCCATGACCTGTCCTGCCTTTCTGGATTTTACACTTTTTTCAGATGGCCCTTTTGACCGGGGGGGCAGTGAGACTTCATTGTAGTGCAGATTTCCTTTACACGCTTGCTTGGTTGGCCAAAAAGGGCGTATGCGTTTTTTCCTGAATATATTCAGGAAAAAACGCATACGCCCTTTTTGGCCAAGTGCATCGTTGTCGACATTCTGCCTCTTTTCCTATGCTTTTAGTACAATTCCAGTCTACCCCCTGAAATCGTTTTCCTGAAATTCTGCCCCGCTTTCAAGTCCTCTTCGAAGACTTACTTCAATACATTTTTGGACGATAGCTGTCATTCATAACTCTTCATGTTTGTGAATTACAGTGCCCCTGAGCTCATTTCTTCAACTCGCTTTCTTGTGAGCTGGCCGCAAAACCGCAGGATTGCTTCAGGCCCTAATCTGTTTCCAGCAGGGCACGCTGAGCCTTTGGTTAATTCCTCTTCCTGGTGGGAAATGAGCGTTCCATTTGCCCGTGCAGACACCTACATCTAGTCTCTCATTGCTTCTCCCTATTCCTGTTCATCTTGCGCAGAAATTGCAAACTGTGCCAAACAGGAGGTTAATGGCACTGACTCTCCAAGTGGGGAGAGTGTTAGTAAACCGTTCAAATGTTGAACCCGAGTACCAGGGGACGAAAACTGAGATGCATTTGAAAAGGTTTCCCAATCACACGGTGGACCATACTCTGGGTTTCCCATGCATGTTTTAGCTGAAGGAAGAATCCCTTAAACCTGGAGAGTTGGGACCCTTGGAATGGGTACCATGCAGTATGACTTCAAAGGGTCTGCGTTTGCTCACCGAACCTCACCAATGCTATCAGCCCGAAGTGTCCAGTCTTATGTCTCATCCAGCTCTGGGTGTAGATGTGGTAAATCCAGGTTGCATCACAAGCCCTGAATGAATTATTTAAGCATTGCTCTCTATTTCACTCTCATTGTGTTTTGTTTTTGAAATTCATTTTGATAATGGGATTTATCGGATTTTCACTGCTGCTTTTAGGCCACTGTACACACGCTTGATTTCCTTATGGAGACATATAAATCCATGGGTTTTAAGATTCTTACTTGTCAGGTATCTTCCCAGGCGTTGAATATAGGGTGTTGAGTCCATTTCGTTGAGCAAGGAGTAGGTTTTGTCTATTATATATTTGGCTTATGGAACGGTATCTGTGCTAATTTCAATCTCTGGTTTTATGCAGCATCCCAACTGACCTTTCCCCATAAGCAAGCATAAGTTGGTTTGCTAAATTTGAGACCCTTTTCTGTTTTGTAATTCAGTTCATGGGTAGCCAAGTTTACATTCCGTGTATTAGTGATAACTTATGATGTTTCTTTTTCTGTCTGACTTATTTCTCATAGAATCATCGTACCTGAATCCACACATTATGCCGCTACGTTCCTGATGACGTAGATTTCATTGCTGAGTGATATTCCATTGTACGTGCGTACCACAACTTCTTTATCCATTTTATGCTTTCTCGGATATTTAACTTCTACCGTAGATGAGGTTCTTGTAAACAGAGCCATCCCAAACTTTGGGGTGGCTGTGTGTTTTTGATTTTAATTTCCCTAAGCTATAGGACCATAAGTGGAAGTGCCATAGGCTGTGTTGCTTTGTTTCCTACGTGTTTCAGGAAACACCATACACTTTTCCAGAGTGGCTGTTGCCAATTTAAATCCGCCCATCAGCATAACAAGGCTCCCTGTTCTCCATGACCTGTCCTGCCTTTCTGGATTTTACACTTTTTTCCGATGGCCCTTTTGACCGGGGGGCAGTGAGACTTCATTGTAGTGCAGATTTCCTTTACACGCTTGCTTGGTTGGCCAAAAAGTGCGTATGCGTTTTTTCCTGAATATATTCAGGAAAAAACGCATACGCCCTTTTTGGCCAAGTGCATCATTGTCAACATTCTGCCTCTTTTCCTATGCTTTAAGTGCAATTCCAGTCTACCCCCTGAAATCGTTTTCCTGAAATTCTGCCCCGCTTTCAAGTCCTCTTTGTAGACTTACTTCAGTAGATTTTTGGAAGATAGCTGTCATTCATAACTCTGCAGGTTTGTGAATTACAGTGCCCCTGAGCTCCTTTCTTCAACTCCTTTTCTTGTGAGCTGGCCGGAAAATCGCAGGATTGCTTCAGGCCCTAATATGTTTCTGGCCGTGCACGCTGAGCCTTTGGTTAATTCCTCTTCCTGGTGGGAAATGATCGTTCAATTTGCCCGTGCAGACACCAACAGCTAGTCTCTCATTGCTTCTCCCTATGCCTGTTCATCTCGCGCAGAAATTGCAAACTGTGCCAAACAGGAGGTTAAAGGCACTGACTCTCCAAGTGGGGAGAGTGTTAGTAAAGCGTCTGGAATGGTGAACCCGAGTACCAGGGGCGAAAACTGAGATGCATTTGAAAACGTTTCCCAATCACACGGTGGACCATACTCTGGGTTTCCCATGCATGTTTTAGCTGAAGGAAGAATCCCTTAAACCTGGAGAGTTGGGACCCATTGAATGGGTACCATGCAGTATGACTTCAAAGGGTCTGCGTTTGCTCACCGAACCTCACCAATGCTATCAGCCCGAAGTGTCCAGCCTTATGTCTCACCCAGCTCTGGATGTAGATGTGGTAAATCCAGGTTGCATCACAAGCCCTGAATGAATTATTTAAGAATTGCTCTCTATTTCACTGTCATTGTGTTTTGTTTTTGAAATTCATTTTGAAAATGGGATTTATCGGATGTTCACTGCTGCGTTTAGGCCGCTGTACAGACGCTTGATTTCCTTATGGAGACATATAAATCCATGGGTTTTAAGATTCTTACTTGTCAGGTATCTTGCCAGGCGTTGAATATGGGGTGTTGAGTCCATTTCGTTGAGCAAGGAGTAGGTCTTGTCTATTATATATTTGGCTTATAGAACGGTATCTGTGCTAATTTCAATCTCTGGTTTTATGCAGCACCCCAACTCACCTTTCCCCATAAGCAAGCATAAGTTGGTTTTCTCAATTTGAGACCCTGTTCTGTTTTGTAATTCAGTTCATGGGTAGCCAAGTTTAAATTCCGTGTATTAGTGATATCTTATGCTGTTTCTTTTTCTGTGTGACTTATTTCTCGTAGAATCATCATACCTGAATCCACTCATTATGCCGCTACGGGCCTGATGACGTAGATTTCATTGCTGAGTGATATTCCATTGTACGGGCGTACCAGAACTTCTTTATCCATTTTTTCCTTTCTCGGTTATTTAACTTGTACCGTAGATGAGGTTCTTGTAAACAGAGCCATCCCAAACTTTGGGGTGGCTGTGTGTTTGTGATTTTAATTTCCCTAAGCTATAGGACCATAAGTGGAAGTGACATAGGCTGTGTTGCTTTGTTTCCTACGTGTTTCAGGATACACCATACATTTCTCCAGAGTGGCTGTTGGCAATTTACATCCCGCCCATCAGCATAACAAGGCTCCCTGTTCTCCAAGACCTGTCCTGCCTTTCTGGATTTTACACTTTTTTCGGATAGCCCTTTTGACCGGGGGGCAGTGAGACTTTATTGTAGTGCAGATTTCCTTTACACGCTTGCTTGGTTGGCCAAAAAGGGCGTATGCGTTTTTTCCTGAATATATTCAGGAAAAAACGCATACGCCCTTTTTGGCCAAGTGCATCATTGTCGACATTCTGCCTCTTTTCCTATGCTTTAAGTGCAATTCCAGTCTACCCCCTGAAATCGTTTTCCTGAAATTCTGCCCCGCTTTCAAGTCCTCTTTGTAGACTTACTTCAGTAGATTTTTGGACGATAGCTGTCATTCATAACTCTGCAGGTTTGTGAATTACAGTGCCCCTGAGCTCCTTTCTTCAACTCCTTTTCTTGTGAGCTGGCCGCAAAATCGCAGGATTGCTTCAGGCCCTAATATGTTTCCGGCCGGGCACGCTGAGCCTTTGGTTAATTCCTCTTCCTGGTGGGAAATGATCGTTCAATTTGCCCGTGCAGACACCAACAGCTAGTCTCTCATTGCTTCTCCCTATGCCTGTTCATCTTGCGCAGAAATTGCAAACTGTGCCAAACAGGAGGTTAAAGGCACTGACTCTCCAAGTGGGGAGAGTGTTAGTAAAGCGTCTGGAATGGTGAACCCGAGTACCAGGGGACGAAAACTGAGATGCATTTGAAAACGTTTCCCAATTACACGGCGGACGATAGTCTGGGTTTCCCATGCATGTTTTAGCTGAAGGAAGAATCCCTTAAACCTGGAGAGTTGGGACCCATGGAATGGGTACCATGCAGTATGACTTCAAAGGGTCTGCGTCTGCTCACCGAACCTCACCAATGCTATCAGCCCGAAGTGTCCAGCCTTATGTCTCATCCAGCTCTGGGTGTAGATGTGGTAAATCCAGGTTGCATTACAAGCCCTGAATGAATTATTTAGGCATTGCTCTCTATTTCACTCTCATTGTGTTTTGTTTTTGAAATTCATTTTGATAATGGGATTTATCGGATGTTCACTGCTGCGTTTAGGCCGCTGTACAGACGCTTGATTTCCTTATGGAGACATATAAATCCATGGGTTTTAAGATTCTTACTTGTCAGGTATATTCCCAGGCGTTGAGTCCGTTTCGTTGAGCAAGGTGTAGGTCTTGTCTATTATATATTTGGCTTATGGAACGGTATCTGTTCTAATTTCAATCTCTGGTTTTATACAGCACCCCAACTCACCTTTCCCCATAAGCAAGCATAAGTTGGTTTTCTAAATTTGAGACCCTGTTCTGTTTTGTAATTCAGTTCATGTGTAGTCAAGTTTACATTCCGTGTATTAGTGATATCGTATGATGTTTCTTATTCTGTGTGACTTATTTCCCGTAGAATCATCGTACTTGGATCCACTCATTATGCCGCTACCGGCCTGATGACGGAGATTTCATTGCTGAGTGATATTCCATTATACGTGAGTACAACAACTTCTTTATCCATTCTTTGCTTTTTCGGATAGTTAACTTATACCGTAGACGAGGTTCTTGTAAACAGAGCCGTCCCAAACTTTGGGGTGGTTGTGTGTTTTTGATTTTAATTTCCCTAAGCTATAGGACCATAAGTGGAAGTGCCATAGGCTGTTTTGCTTTGTTTCCTACGTGTTTCAGGAAACAGCATACACTTCTCCCGAGTGGCTCTTGGCAATTCATATCCCGCACATCAGCATAACAAAGCTCCCTGTTCTCTATGACCTGTCCTGCCTTTCTGGATTTTACACTTTTTTCAGATGGCCCTTTTGACCGGGGGGCAGTGAGACTTCATTGTAGTGCAGATTTCCTTTACACGCTTGCTTGGTTGGCCAAAAAGGGTGTATACGTTTTTTCCTGATTCAGGAAAAAACGCATACACCCTTTCTGGCCAAGTGCATCATTGTCGACATTCTGCCTCTTATCCTATGCTTTAACTGCAATTCCAGGCTACCCCCTGAAATCGTTTTCCGGAAATTCTGCCCCGCTTTCAAGTCCTCTTCGAAGACTTACTTCTATACATTTTTGGACGATAGCTGTCATTCATAACTCTGCAGGTTTGTCAATTACAGTGCCCCTGAGCTCCTTTCTTCAACTCGCTTTCTTGTGAGCTGGCCGCAAAACCGCAGGATTGCTTCAGGCCCTAATCTCTTTCCGGCAGGGCACGCTGAGCCTTTGGATAATTCCTCTTCCTGGTGGGAAATGAGCGTTCAATTGGCCCGTGCAAACACCTACAGCTAGTCTCTCATTGCTTCTCCCTCTTCCTGTTCATCTTGCGCAGAAATTGCAAAGTGTGCCAAACAGGAGTTTAAATGCACTGACTCTCCAAGTGGGGAGAGTGTTAGTAAAGCGTCTGGAATGGTGAACCCGAGTACCAGGGGACGGAAACTGAGATGCATTTGAAAACGTTTCCCAATCACACGGTGGACCATACTATGGGTTTCCCATGCATGTTTTAGCTGAAGGAAGAATCCCTTAAACCTGGAAATTTGGGACCCATGGAATGGATACCATGCAGTATGACTTCAAAGGGTCTGCGTTTGCTCACCGAACCTCACCAATGCTATCAGCCTGAAGTGTCCAGCCTTTTGTCTCACCCAGCTCGGGGTGTAGATGTGGGAAATCCAGGTTGCATCACAAGCCCTGAATGAATTATTTAAGAATTGCTCTCTATTTCACTGTCATTTTGTTTTGTTTCTGAAATTTATTTTGATAATGGGATTTATCGGATTTTCACTGCTGCGTTTAGGCCGCTGTACACACGCTTGATTTCCTTATGGAGACATATAAATCCATGGGTTTTAAGATTCTTACTTGTCAGGTATCTTGCCAGGCGTTGAATATGGGGTGTTGAGTCCATTTCGTTGAGCAAGGAGTAGGTCTGGTCTATTATATATTTGGCTTTTGGAACGGTATCTGTGCTAATTTCAATCTCTGGTTTTATGCAGCACCCCAACTCACCTTTCCCCATAAGCAAGCATAAGTTGGTTTTCTAAATTTGAGACCCTGTTCTGTTTTGTAATTCAGTTCATGGGTAGCCAAGTTTAAATTCCGTGTATTAGTGATATCTTATGCTGTTTCTTTTTCTGTGTGACTTATTTCTCGTAGAATCATCATACCTGAATCCACTCATTATGCCGCTACGGGCCTGATGACGTAGATTTCATTGCTGAGTGATATTCCATTGTACGGGCGTACCAGAACTTCTTTATCCATTTTTTCCTTTCTCGGTTATTTAACTTGTACCGTAGATGAGGTTCTTGTAAACAGAGCCATCCCAAACTTTGGGGTGGCTGTGTGTTTGTGATTTTAATTTCCCTAAGCTATAGGACCATAAGTGGAAGTGACATAGGCTGTGTTGCTTTGTTTCCTACGTGTTTCAGGATACACCATACATTTCTCCAGAGTGGCTGTTGGCAATTTACATCCCGCCCATCAGCATAACAAGGCTCCCTGTTCTCCAAGACCTGTTCTGCCTTTCTGGATTTTACACTTTTTTCGGATAGCCCTTTTGACCGGGGGGCAGTGAGACTTTATTGTAGTGCAGATTTCCTTTACACGCTTGCTTGGTTGGCCAAAAAGGGCGTATGCGTTTTTTCCTGAATATATTCAGGAAAAAACGCATACGCCCTTTTTGGCCAAGTGCATCATTGTCGACATTCTGCCTCTTTTCCTATGCTTTAAGTGCAATTCCAGTCTACCCCCTGAAATCGTTTTCCTGAAATTCTGCCCCGCTTTCAAGTCCTCTTTGTAGACTTACTTCAGTAGATTTTTGGACGATAGCTGTCATTCATAACTCTGCAGGTTTGTGAATTACAGTGCCCCTGAGCTCCTTTCTTCAACTCCTTTTCTTGTGAGCTGGCCGCAAAATCGCAGGATTGCTTCAGGCCCTAATATGTTTCCGGCCGGGCACGCTGAGCCTTTGGTTAATTCCTCTTCCTGGTGGGAAATGATCGTTCAATTTGCCCGTGCAGACACCAACAGCTAGTCTCTCATTGCTTCTCCCTATGCCTGTTCATCTTGCGCAGAAATTGCAAACTGTGCCAAACAGGAGGTTAAAGGCACTGACTCTCCAAGTGGGGAGAGTGTTAGTAAAGCGTCTGGAATGGTGAACCCGAGTACCAGGGGACGAAAAGTGAGATGCATTTTAAAACGTTTCCAAATCACACGGCGGACGATAGTCTGGGTTTCCAATGCATGTTTTACCTGAAGGAAGAATCCCTTAAACCTGGAGAGTTGGGACCCATGGAATGGGTACCATGCAGTATGACTTCAAAGGGTCTGCGTCTGCTCACCGAACCTCACCAATGCTATCAGCCCGAAGTGTCCAGCCTTATGTCTCACCCAGCTCTGGGTGTAGATGTGGGAAATCCAGGTTGCATCAAAAGCCCTGAATGAATTATTTAAGAATTGCTCTCTATTTCACTGTCATTGTGTTTTGTTTTTGAAATTTATTTTGATAATGGGATTTATCGGATTTTCACTGCTGCGTTTAGGCCGCTGTACACACGCTTGATTTCCTTATGGAGACATATAAATCCATGGGTTTTAAGATTCTTACTTGTCAGGTATCTTGCCAGGTGTTGAATATGGGGTGTTGAGTCCATTTCGTTAGCAAGGAGTAGTGCTTGTCTATTATATATTTGGCTTATGGAACGGTATCTGTGCTAATTTCAATCTCTGGTTTTATGCAGCACCCCAACTCACCTTTCCCCATAAGCAAGCATAAGTTGGTTTTCTCAATTCGAGACCCTGTTCTGTTTTGTAATTCAGTTCATGGGTAGCCAAGTTACATTCCGTGTATTAGTGATATCTTATGATGTTTCTTTTTGTGTGTGACTTATTTCCCGAAGGATCATCATACCTGAATCCACTCATTATGCCGCTACGGGCCTGATGACGTAGATTTCATTGCTGAGTGATATTCCATTGTACGTGCGTACCACAACTTCTTTATCCATTTTTTACTTTCTGGGATATTTTACTTGTACCGTAGACGAGGTTCTTGTAAACAGAGCCGTCCCAAACTCTGGGGTGGCTGTGTGTTTTTGATTTTAATTTCCCTCAGTTATAGGACCATAAGTGGAAGTGCCATAGGCTGTGTTGCTTTGTTTCCTACGTGTTTCTGGAAACACCATACACTTCTCCAGAGTGGTTGTTGGCAATTTACATCCCGCCCATCAGCATGACAAGGCTCCCTGTTCTCCATGACCTGTCCTGCCTTTCTGGATTTTACACTTTTTTCAGATGGCCCTTTTGACCGGGGGGGCAGTGAGACTTCATTGTAGTGCAGATTTCCTTTACACGCTTGCTTGGTTGGCCAAAAAGGGCGTATGCGTTTTTTCCTGAATATATTCAGGAAAAAACGCATACGCCCTTTTTGGCCAAGTGCATCGTTGTCGACATTCTGCCTCTTTTCCTATGCTTTTAGTACAATTCCAGTCTACCCCCTGAAATCGTTTTCCTGAAATTCTGCCCCGCTTTCAAGTCCTCTTCGAAGACTTACTTCAATACATTTTTGAACGATAGCTGTCATTCATAACTCTGCAGGTTTGTGAATTACAGTGCCCCTGAGCTCATGTCTTCAACTCGCTTTCTTGTGAGCTGGCCGCAAAACCGCAGGATTACTTCAGGCCATAATCTCTTTCCGGCAGGGCATGCTGAGCCTTTGTTTAATTCCTCTTCCTGGTCGGAAATGAGCGTTCCTTTTGCCCGTGCAGGGACCTACAGCTAGTCTCTCATTGGTTCTCCCTATTCCTATACATCTTGCGCAGAAATTGCAAACTGTGCCAAACAGGAGGTTAATGGCACTGACTCTCCAAGTGGGGAGAGTGTTAGTAAAGCGTCTGGGATGGTGTACCCGAGTACCAGGGGACGAAAACTGAGATGCATTTGAAAAGGTTTCCCGGTCACACAGTGCACTGTATTGTGGGTTTCCCATGCATGTTTTAGCTGAAGGAAGAATCCCTTAAACCTTGAGAGTTGGGACCCATGGAATGGGTACCATGCAGTATGACTTCAAAGGGTCTGCGTTTGCTCACCGAACCTCACCAATGCTATCAGCCCGAAGTGTCCAGCCTTATGTCTCATCCAGCTCTGGGTGTAGATGTGGTAAATCCAGGTTGCATCACAAGCCCTGAATGAATTATTTAAGCATTGCTCTCTATTTCACTCTCATTGTGTTTTGTTTTTGAAATTCATTTTGATAATGGGATTTATCGGATTTTCACTGCTGCTTTTAGGCCACTGTACACACGCTTGATTTCCTTATGGAGACATATAAATCCATGGGTTTTAAGATTCTAACTTGTCAGGTATCTTCCCAGGCGTTGAATATAGGGTGTTGAGTCCATTTCGTTGAGCAAGGAGTAGGTTTTGTCTATTATATATTTGGCTTATGGAACGGTATCTGTGCTAATTTCAATCTCTGGTTTTATGCAGCATCCCAACTGACCTTTCCCCATAAGCAAGCATAAGTTGGTTTGCTAAATTTGAGACCCTTTTCTGTTTTTAATTCAGTTCATGGGTAGCCAAGTTTACATTCCGTGTATTAGTGATAACTTATGATGTTTCTTTTTCTGTCTGACTTATTTCTCATAGAATCATCGTACCTGAATCCACACATTATGCCGCTACGTTCCTGATGACATAGATTTCATTGCTGAGTGATATTCCATTGTACGTGCGTACCACAACTTCTTTATCCATTTTATGCTTTCTCGGATATTTAACTTCTACCGTAGATGAGGTTCTTGTAAACAGAGCCATCCCAAACTTTGGGGCGGCTGTGTGTTTTTGATTTTAATTTCCCTAAGCTATAGGACCATAAGTGGAAGTGCCATAGGCTGTGTTGCTTTGTTTCCTACGTGTTTCAGGATACACCATACATTTCTCCAGTGTGGCTGTTGGCAATTTACATCCCGCCCATCAGCATAACAAGGCTCCCTGTTCTCCATGACCTGTCCTGCCTTTCTGGATTTTACTCTTTTTTCCGATGGCCCTTTTGACCGGTGGGCAGTGAGACTTCATTGTAGTGCAGATTTCCTTTACACGCTTGCTTGGTTGGCCAAAAAGGGCGTATGCGTTTTTTCCTGAATATATTCAGGAAAAAACGCATACGCCCTTTTTGGCCAAGTGCATCATTGTCGACATTCTGCCTCTTTTCCTATGCTTTAAGTGCAATTCCAGTCTACCCCCTGAAACCGTTTTCCTGAAATTCTGCCCCGCTTTCAAGTCCTCTTTGTAGACTTACTTCAGTAGATTTTTGGACGATAGCTGTCATTCATAACTCTGCAGGTTTGTGAATTACAGTGCCCCTGAGCTCCTTTCTTCAACTCCTTTTCTTGTGAGCTGGCCGCAAAATCGCAGGATTGCTTCAGGCCCTAATATATTTCCGGCCGGGCACGCTGAGCCTTTGGTTAATTCCTCTTCCTGGTGGGAAATGATCGTTCAATTTGCCCGTGCAGACACCAACAGCTAGTCTCTCATTGCTTCTCCCTATGCCTGTTCATCTTGCGCAGAAATTGCAAACTGTGCCAAACAGGAGGTTAAAGGCACTGACTCTCCAAGTGGGGAGAGTGTTAGTAAAGCGTCTGGAATGGTGAACCCGAGTACCAGGGGACGAAAAGTGAGATGCATTTTAAAACGTTTCCAAATCACACGGCGGACGATAGTCTGGGTTTCCAATGCATGTTTTACCTGAAGGAAGAATCCCTTAAACCTGGAGAGTTGGGACCCATGGAATGGGTACCATGCAGTATGACTTCAAAGGGTCTGCGTTTGCTCACCGAACCTCACCAATGCTATCAGCCCGAAGTGTCCAGCCTTATGTCTCACCCAGCTCTGGGTGTAGATGTGGGAAATCCAGGTTGCATCAAAAGCCCTGAATGAATTATTTAAGAATTGCTCTCTATTTCACTGTCATTGTGTTTTGTTTTTGAAATTTATTTTGATAATGGGATTTATCGGATTTTCACTGCTGCGTTTAGGCCGCTGTACACACGCTTGATTTCCTTATGGAGACATATAAATCCATGGGTTTTAAGATTCTTACTTGTCAGGTATCTTGCCAGGTGTTGAATATGGGGTGTTGAGTCCATTTCGTTGAGCAAGTAGTAGGTCTTTTGTATAATATATTTGGCTTATGGAACGGTACCTGTGCTAATTTCAATCTCTGGTTTTATGCAGCACCCAACTCACCTTTCCCCATAAGCAAGCATAAGTTGGTTTTCTAAATTTGAGACCCTGTTCTGTTTTGTAATTCAGTTCATGTGTAGCCAACTTTACATTCCGTGTATTAGTGATATCTTATGATGTTTCTTTTTCTGTGTGACTTATTTCTCGTAGAATCATCGTACCTGAATCCACTCATTATGCCGCTACGAGCCTGATGACGTAGATTTCATTGCTGAGTGATATTCCATTGTACGTGCGTACCACAACTTCTTTATCCATTTTTTGCTTTCTCGGATATTTAACTTGTACCGTAGACGAGGTTCTTGTAAACAGAGCCGTCCCAAACTTTGGGGTGGCTGTGTGTTTTTGATTTTAATTTCCCTAAGCTATAGGACCATAAGTGGAAGTGCCATAGGCTGTGATGCTTTGTTTCCTACGTGTTTCAGGATACACCATACATTTCTCCAGAGTGGCTGTTGGCAACTTACATCCCGCCCATCAGCATAACAAGGCTCCCTGTTCTCCATGACCTGTCCAGCCTTTCTGGATTTTACACTTTTTTCAGATGGCCCTTTTCACCGGGGGGCAGTGAGACTTAATTGTAGTGCAGATTTCATTTACACGCTTGCTTGGTTGGCCAAAAAGTGCGTATGCGTTTATTCCTGAATATATTATGGAAAAAACGCATACGCCCTTTTTCGCCAAGTGCATCATTGTCGACATTCTGCCTCTTCTCCTATGCTTTAAGTGCAATTCCAGTCTACCCCCTGAAATCTTTTTCCTGAAATTCTGCCCCGCTTTCAAGTCCTCTTCGAAGTCTTACTTCAGTACATTTTTGGACGATACCTGTCATTCATAACTCTGCAGGTTTGTCAATTACAGTGCCCCTGAGCTCCTTTCTTCAACTCGTTTCCTTGTGAGCTGGCTGCAAAACAGCAGGATTGCTTCAGGCCCTAATCTGTTTCCGGCAGGGCATGCTGAGCCTTTCATTAATTCCTCTTCCTTGTGGGAAATGAGCGTTCAATTTGCCCGTGCAGACACCAACAGCTAGTCTCTCATTGGTTCTCCCTATTCCTGTTCATCTTACGCAGAAATTGCAAACTGTGCCAAACAGGAGGTTAAAGGCAATGACTCTCCAAGTGGGGAGAGTGTTAGTAAAGCGTCTGGAATGGTGAACCCGAGTACCAGGGGACGAAAACTGAGATGCATTTGAAAACGTTTCCCAATTACACGGCGGACGATAGTCTGGGTTTCCCATGCATGTTTTAGCTGAAGGAAGAATCCCTTAAACATGGAGAGTTGGGACCCATGGAATGGGTACCATGCAGTATGACTTCAAAGGGTCTGCGTCTGCTCACCGAACCTCACCAATGCTATCAGCCCGAAGTGTCCAGCCTTATGTCTCATCCAGCTCTGGGTGTAGATGTGGTAAATCCAGGTTGCATTACAAGCCCTGAATGAATTATTTAGGCATTGCTCTCTATTTCACTCTCATTGTGTTTTGTTTTTGAAATTCATTTTGATAATGGGATTTATCGGATGTTCACTGCTGCATTTACGCCGCTGTACAGACGCTTGATTTCCTTATGGAGACATATAAATCCATGGGTTTTAAGATTCTTACTTGTCAGGTATATTCCCAGGCGTTGAGTCCGTTTCGTTGAGCAAGGTGTAGGTCTTGTCTATTATATATTTGGCTTATGGAACGGTATCTGTGCTAATTTCAATCTCTGGTTTTATACAGCACCCCAACTCACCTTTCCCCATAAGCAAGCATAAGTTGGTTTTCTAAATTTGAGACCCTGTTCTGTATTGTAATTCAGTTCATGTGTAGTCAAGTTTACATTCCGTGTATTAGTGATATCGTATGATGTTTCTTATTCTGTGTGACTTATTTCCCGTAGAATCATCGTACTTGGATCCACTCATTATGCCGCTACCGGCCTGATGACGGAGATTTCATTGCTGAGTGATATTCCATTGTACGTGAGTACAACAACTTCTTTATCCATTCTTTGCTTTTTCGGATAGTTAACTTATACCGTAGACGAGGTTCTTGTAAACAGAGCCGTCCCAAACTTTGGGGTGGTTGTGTGTTTTTGATTTTAATTTCCCTAAGCTATAGGACCATAAGTGGAAGTGCCATAGGCTGTTTTGCTTTGTTTCCTACGTGTTTCAGGAAACAGCATACACTTCTCCCAAGTGGCTGTTGGCAATTCATATCCCGCACATCAGCATAACAAAGCTCCCTGTTCTCTATGACCTGTCCTGCCTTTCTGGATTTTACACTTTTTTCAGATGGCCCTTTTGACCGGTGGGCAGTGAGACTTCATTGTAGTGCAGATTTCCTTTACACGCTTGCTTGGTTGGCCAAAAAGGGTGTATACGTTTTTTCCTGATTCAGGAAAAAACGCATACACCCTTTTTGGCCAAGTGCATCATTGTCGACATTCTGCCTCTTTTCCTATGCTTTAACTGCAATTCCAGGCTACCCCCTGAAATCGTTTTCCTGAAATTCTGCCCCGCTTTCAAGTCCTCTTCGAAGACTTACTTCAATACATTTTTGGACGATAGCTGTCATTCATAACTCTGCAGGTTTGTGAATTACAGTGCCCCTGAGCACCTTTCCTCAACACGCTTTATTGTGAGCTGGCCGCAAAACGGCAGAATTGCTTCAGGCCCTAATCTGTTTCTGGCAGGGCACGCTGAGCCTTTGGTTAATTCCTCTTCCTGGTGGGAAATGAGCGTTCCATTTGCCCGTGCAGACACCTACAGCTAGTCTCTCATTGGTTCTCCCTATTCCTGTTCATCTTGCGCAGAAATTGCAAACTGTGCCAAACAGGAGGTTAAAGTCCCTGACTCTCCAAGTGGGGAGAGTGTTAGTAAAGCGTCTGGAATGGTGAACCCGAGTACCAGGGTTCGAAAACTGAGATGCATTTGAAAACGTTTCCCAATCACACGGTGGACCATACTCTGGGTTTCCCATGCATGTTTTAGCTGAAGGAAGAATCCCTTAAACGTGGAGAGTTGGGACCCATGGAATGGGTTCCATGCAGTATGACTTCAAAGGGTCTGCGTTTGCTCACCGAACCTCACCAATGCTATCAGCCCGAAGTGTCCAGCCTTATGTCTCACCCAGCTTTGGGTGTAGATGTGGTAAATCCAGGTTGCATCACAAGCCCTGAATGAATTATTTAAGAATTGCTCTCTATTTCACTGTCATTGTGTTTTGTTTTTGAAATTTATTTTGATAATGGGATTTATCGGATTTTCACTGCTGCGTTTAGGCCGCTGTACACACGCTTGATTTCCTTATGGAGACATAAAAATCCATGGGTTTTAAGATTCTAACTTGTCAGGTATATTCCCAGGCGTTGAATATAGGGTGTTGAGTCCATTTCGTTGAGCAAGGAGTAGGTTTTGTCTATTATATATTTGGCTTATGGAACGGTATCTGTGCTAATTTCAATCTCTGGTTTTATGCAGCATCCCAACTGACCTTTCCCCATAAGCAAGCATAAGTTGGTTTGCTAAATTTGAGACCCTTTTCTGTTTTTAATTCAGTTCATGGGTAGCCAAGTTTACATTCCGTGTATTAGTGATAACTTATGATGTTTCTTTTTCTGTCTGACTTATTTCTCATAGAATCATCGTACCTGAATCCACACATTATGCCGCTACGTTCCTGATGACATAGATTTCATTGCTGAGTGATATTCCATTGTACGTGCGTACCACAACTTCTTTATCCATTTTATGCTTTCTCGGATATTTAACTTCTACCGTAGATGAGGTTCTTGTAAACAGAGCCATCCCAAACTTTGGGGCGGCTGTGTGTTTTTGATTTTAATTTCCCTAAGCTATAGGACCATAAGTGGAAGTGCCATAGGCTGTGTTGCTTTGTTTCCTACGTGTTTCAGGATACACCATACATTTCTCCAGTGTGGCTGTTGGCAATTTACATCCCGCCCATCAGCATAACAAGGCTCCCTGTTCTCCATGACCTGTCCTGCCTTTCTGGATTTTACACTTTTTTCCGATGGCCCTTTTGACCGGGGGGCAGTGAGACTTCATTGTAGTGCAGATTTCCTTTACACGCTTGCTTGGTTGGCCAAAAAGGGCGTATGCGTTTTTTCCTGAATATATTCAGGAAAAAACGCATACGCCCTTTTTGGCCAAGTGCATCATTGTCAACATTCTGCCTCTTTTCCTATGCTTTAAGTGCAATTCCAGTCTACCCCCTGAAATCGTTTTCCTGAAATTCTGCCCCGCTTTCAAGTCCTCTTCGAAGACTTACTTCTATACATTTTTGGACGATAGCTGTCATTCATAACTCTGCAGGTTTGTCAATTACAGTGCCCCTGAGCTCCTTTCTTCAACTCGCTTTCTTGTGAGCTGGCCGCAAAACCGCAGGATTGCTTCAGGCCCTAATCTCTTTCCGGCAGGGCACGCTGAGCCTTTGGATAATTCCTCTTCCTGGTGGGAAATGAGCGTTCAATTGGCCCTTGCAAACACCTACAGCTAGTCTCTCATTGCTTTTCTCCCTATTCCTGTTCATCTTGCGCAGAAATTGCAAAGTGTGCCAAACAGGAGGTTAAATGCACTGACTCTCCAAGTGGGGAGAGTGTTAGTAAAGCGTCTGGAATGGTGAACCTGAGTACCAGGGGACGGAAACTGAGATGCATTTGAAAACGTTTCCCAATCACACGGTGGACCATACTATGGGTTTCCCATGCATGTTTTAGCTGAAGGAAGAATCCCTTAAACCTGGAAATTTGGGACCCATGGAATGGATACCATGCAGTATGACTTCAAAGGGTCTGCGTTTGCTCACCGAACCTCACCAATGCTATCAGCCTGAAGTGTCCAGCCTTTTGTCTCACCCAGCTCGGGGTGTAGATGTGGGAAATCCAGGTTGCATCACAAGCCCTGAATGAATTATTTAAGAATTGCTCTCTATTTCACTGTCATTTTGTTTTGTTTCTGAAATTTATTTTGATAATGGGATTTATCGGATTTTCACTGCTGCGTTTAGGCCGCTGTACACACGCTTGATTTCCTTATGGAGACATATAAATCCATGGGTTTTAAGATTCTTACTTGTCAGGTATCTTGCCAGGCGTTGAATATGGGGTGTTGAGTCCATTTCGTTGAGCAAGGAGTAGGTCTGGTCTATTATATATTTGGCTTATGGAACGGTATCTGTGCTAATTTCAATCTCTGGTTTTATGCAGCACCCCAACTCACCTTTCCCCATAAGCAAGCATAAGTTGGTTTTCTAAATTTGAGACCCTGTTCTGTTTTGTAATTCAGTTCATGGGTAGCCAAGTTTAAATTCCGTGTATTAGTGATATCTTATGCTGTTTCTTTTTCTGTGTGACATATTTCTCGTAGAATCATCATACCTGAATCCACTCATTATGCCGCTACGGGCCTGATGACGTAGATTTCATTGCTGAGTGATATTCCATTGTACGGGCGTACCAGAACTTCTTTATCCATTTTTTCCTTTCTCGGTTATTTAACTTGTACCGTAGATGAGGTTCTTGTAAACAGAGCCATCCCAAACTTTGGGGTGGCTGTGTGTTTGTGATTTTAATTTCCCTAAGCTATAGGACCATAAGTGGAAGTGACATAGGCTGTGTTGCTTTGTTTCCTACGTGTTTCAGGATACACCATACATTTCTCCAGAGTGGCTGTTGGCAATTTACATCCCGCCCATCAGCATAACAAGGCTCCCTGTTCTCCAAGACCTGTCCTGCCTTTCTGGATTTTACACTTTTTTCAGATAGCCCTTTTGACCGGGGGGCAGTGAGACTTTATTGTAGTGCAGATTTCCTTTACACGCTTGCTTGGTTGGCCAAAAAGGGCGTATGCGTTTTTTCCTGAATATATTCAGGAAAAAACGCATACGCCCTTTTTGGCCAAGTGCATCATTGTCGACATTCTGCCTCTTTTCCTATGCTTTAAGTGCAATTCCAGTCTACCCCCTGAAATCGTTTTCCTGAAATTCTGCCCCGCTTTCAAGTCCTCTTTGTAGACTTACTTCAGTAGATTTTTGGACGATAGCTGTCATTCATAACTCTGCAGATTTGTGAATTACAGTGCCCCTGAGCTCCTTTCTTCAACTCCTTTTCTTGTGAGCTGGCCGCAAAATCGCAGGATTGCTTCAGGCCCTAATATATTTCCGGCCGGGCACGCTGAGCCTTTGGTTAATTCCTCTTCCTGGTGGGAAATGATCGTTCAATTTGCCCGTCCAGACACCAACAGCTAGTCTCTCATTGCTTCTCCCTATGCCTGTTCATCTTGCGCAGAAATTGCAAACTGTGCCAAACAGGAGGTTAAAGGCACTGACTCTCCAAGTGGGGAGAGTGTTAGTAAAGCGTCTGGAATGGTGAACCCGAGTACCAGGGGACGAAAAGTGAGATGCATTTTAAAACGTTTCCAAATCACACGGCGGACGATAGTCTGGGTTTCCAATGCATGTTTTACCTGAAGGAAGAATCCCTTAAACCTGGAGAGTTGGGACCCATGGAATGGGTACCATGCAGTATGACTTCAAAGGGTCTGCGTTTGCTCACCGAACCTCACCAATGCTATCAGCCCGAAGTGTCCAGCCTTATGTCTCACCCAGCTCTGGGTGTAGATGTGGGAAATCCAGGTTGCATCAAAAGCCCTGAATGAATTATTTAAGAATTGCTCTCTATTTCACTGTCATTGTGTTTTGTTTTTGAAATTTATTTTGATAATGGGATTTATCGGATTTTCACTGCTGCATTTAGGCCGCTGTACACACGCTTGATTTCCTTATGGAGACATATAAATCCATGGGTTTTAAGATTCTTACTTGTCAGGTATCTTGCCAGGTGTTGAATATGGGGTGTTGAGTCCATTTCGTTAGCAAGGAGTAGTGCTTGTCTATTATATATTTGGCTTATGGAACGGTATCTGTGCTAATTTCAATCTCTGGTTTTATGCAGCACCCCAACTCACCTTTCCCCATAAGCAAGCATAAGTTGGTTTTCTCAATTTGAGACCCTGTTCTGTTTTGTAATTCAGTTCATGGGTAGCCAAGTTACATTCCGTGTATTAGTGATATCTTATGATGTTTCTTTTTCTGTGTGACTTATTTCCCGAAGAATCATCATACCTGAATCCACTCATTATGCCGCTACGGGCCTGATGACGTAGATTTCATTGCTGAGTGATATTCCATTGTACGTGCGTACCACAACTTCTTTATCCATTTTTTACTTTCTGGGATATTTTACTTGTACCGTAGACGAGGTTCTTGTAAACAGAGCCGTCCCAAACTCTGGGGTGGCTGTGTGTTTTTGATTTTAATTTCCCTCAGTTATAGGACCATAAGTGGAAGTGCCATAGGCTGTGTTGCTTTGTTTCCTACGTGTTTCTGGAAACACCATACACTTCTCCAGAGTGGTTGTTGGCAATTTACATCCCGCCCATCAGCATGACAAGGCTCCCTGTTCTCCATGACCTGTCCTGCCTTTCTGGATTTTACACTTTTTTCAGATGGCCCTTTTGACCGGGGGGGCAGTGAGACTTCATTGTAGTGCAGATTTCCTTTACACGCTTGCTTGGTTGGCCAAAAAGGGTGTATGCGTTTTTTCCTGAATATATTCAGGGAAAAACGCATACGCCCTTTTTGGCCAAGTGCATCGTTGTCGACATTCTGCCTCTTTTCCTATGCTTTTAGTACAATTCCAGTCTACCCCCTGAAATCGTTTTCCTGAAATTCTGCCCCGCTTTCAAGTCCTCTTCGAAGACTTACTTCAATACATTTTTGAACGATAGCTGTCATTCATAACTCTGCAGGTTTGTGAATTACAGTGCCCCTGAGCTCAGGTCTTCAACTCGCTTTCTTGTGAGCTGGCTGCAAAACCGCAGGGTTACTTCAGGCCCTAATCCCTTTCCGGCAGGGCATGCTGAGCCTTTGTTTAATTCCTCTTCCTGGTCGGAAATGAGCGTTCCTTTTGCCCGTGCAGGGACCTACAGCTAGTCTCTCATTGGTTCTCCCTATTCCTATACATCTTGCGCAGAAATTGCAAACTGTGCCAAACAGGAGGTTAATGGCACTGACTCTCCAAGTGGGGAGAGTGTTAGTAAAGCTTCTGGGATGGTGTACCCGAGTACCAGGGGACGAAAACTGAGATGCATTTGAAAAGGTTTCCCGGTCACACAGTGCACTGTATTGTGGGTTTCCCATGCATGTTTTAGCTGAAGGAAGAATCCCTTAAACCTGGAGAGTTGGGACCCATGGAATGGGTACCATGCAGTATGACTTCAAAGGGTCTGCGTTTGCTCACCGAACCTCACCAATGCTATCAGCCCGAAGTGTCCAGCCTTATGTCTCATCCAGCTCTGGGTGTAGATGTGGTAAATCCAGGTTGCATCACAAGCCCTGAATGAATTATTTAAGCATTGCTCTCTATTTCACTCTCATTGTGTTTTGTTTTTGAAATTCATTTTGATAATGGGATTTATCGGATTTTCACTGCTGCTTTTAGGCCACTGTACACACGCTTGATTTCCTTATGGAGACATATAAATCCATGGGTTTTAAGATTCTAACTTGTCAGGTATCTTCCCAGGCGTTGAATATAGGGTGTTGAGTCCATTTCGTTGAGCAAGGAGTAGGTTTTGTCTATTATATATTTGGCTTATGGAACGGTATCTGTGCTAATTTAAATCTCTGGTTTTATGCAGCATCCCAACTGACCTTTCCCCATAAGCAAGCATAAGTTGGTTTGCTAAATTTGAGACCCTTTTCTGTTTTTAATTCAGTTCATGGGTAGCCAAGTTTACATTCCGTGTATTAGTGATAACTTATGATGTTTCTTTTTCTGTCTGACTTATTTCTCATAGAGTCATCGTACCTGAATCCACACATTATGCCGCTACATTCCTGATGACATAGATTTCATTGCTGAGTGATATTCCATTGTACGTGCGTACCACAACTTCTTTATCCATTTTATGCTTTCTCGGATATTTAACTTCTACCGTAGATGAGGTTCTTGTAAACAGAGCCATCCCAAACTTTGGGGCGGCTGTGTGTTTTTGATTTTAATTTCCCTAAGCTATAGGACCATAAGTGGAAGTGCCATAGGCTGTGTTGCTTTGTCTCCTACGTGTTTCAGGATACACCATACATTTCTCCAGTGTGGCTGTTGGCAATTTACATCCCGCCCATCAGCATAACAAGGCTCCCTGTTCTCCATGACCTGTCCTGCCTTTCTGGATTTTACACTTTTTTCCGATGGCCCTTTTGACCGGGGGGCAGTGAGACTTCATTGTAGTGCAGATTTCCTTTACATGCTTGCTTGGTTGGCCAAAAAGGGCGTATGCGTTTTTTCCTGAATATATTCAGGAAAAAACGCATACGCCCTTTTTGGCCAAGTGCATCATTGTCAACATTCTGCCTCTTTTCCTATGCTTTAAGTGCAATTCCTGTCTACCCCCTGACATCGTTTTCCTGAAATTCTGCCCCGCTTTCAAGTCCTCTTCGAAGACTTACTTCTATACATTTTTGGACGATAGCTGTCATTCATAACTCTACAGGTTTGTCAATTACAGTGCCCCTGAGCTCCTTTCTTCAACTCGCTTTCTTGTGAGCTGGCCGCAAAACCGCAGGATTGCTTCAGGCCCTAATCTCTTTCCGGCAGGGCACGCTGAGCCTTTGGATAATTCCTCTTCCTGGTGGGAAATGAGCGTTCAATTGGCCCGTGCAAACACCTACAGCTAGTCTCTCATTGCTTCTCCCTATTCCTGTTCATCTTGCGCAGAAATTGCAAAGTGTGCCAAACAGGAGGTTAAATGCACTGACTCTCCAAGTGGGGAGAGTGTTAGTAAAGCGTCTGGAATGGTGAACCCGAGTACCAGGGGACGGAAACTGAGATGCATTTGAAAACGTTTCCCAATCACACGGTGGACCATACTATGGGTTTCCCATGCATGTTTTAGCTGAAGGAAGAATCCCTTAAACCTGGAAATTTGGGACCCATGGAATGGGCACCATGCAGTATGACTTCAAAGGGTCTGCGTTTGCTCACCGAACCTCACCAATGCTATCAGCCCGAAGTGTCCAGCATTATGTCTCACCCAGCTCTGGGTGTAGATGTGGGAAATCCAGGTTGCATCACAAGCCCTGAATGAATTATTTAAGAATTGCTCTCTATTTCACTGTCATTTTGTTTTGTTTTTGAAATTTATTTTGATAATGGGATTTATCGGATTTTCACTGCTGCGTTTAGGCCGCTGTACACACGCTTGATTTCCTTATGGAGACATATAAATCCATGGGTTTTAAGATTCTTACTTGTCAGGTATCTTGCCAGGCGTTGAATATGGGGTGTTGAGTCCATTTCGTTAGCAAGGAGTAGTGCTTGTCTATTATATATTTGGCTTATGGAACGGTATCTGTGCTAATTTCAATCTCTGGTTTTATGCAGCACCCCAACTCACCTTTCCCCATAAGCAAGCATAAGTTGGTTTTCTCAATTTGAGACCCTGTTCTGTTTTGTAATTCAGTTCATGGGTAGCCAAGTTACATTCCGTGTATTAGTGATATCTTATGATGTTTCTTTTTCTGTGTGACTTATTTCCCGTAGAATCATCATACCTGAATCCACTCATTATGCCGCTACGGGCCTGATGACGTAGATTTCATTGCTGAGTGATATTCCATTGTACGTGCGTACCACAACTTCTTTATCCATTTTTTACTTTCTGGGATATTTTACTTGTACCGTAGACGAGGTTCTTGTAAACAGAGCCGTCCCAAACTCTGGGGTGGCTGTGTGTTTTTGATTTTAATTTCCCTCAGCTATAGGACCATAAGTGGAAGTGCCATAGGCTGTGTTGCTTTGTTTCCTACGTGTTTCTGGAAACACCATACACTTCTCCAGAGTGGTTGTTGGCAATTTACATCCCGCCCATCAGCATGACAAGGCTCCCTGTTCTCCATGACCTGTCCTGCCTTTCTGGATTTTACACTTTTCTCAGATGGCCCTTTTGACCGGGGGGGCAGTGAGACTTCATTGTAGTGCAGATTTCCTTTACACGCTTGCTTGGTTGGCCAAAAAGGGCGTATGCGTTTTTTCCTGAATATATTCAGGAAAAAACGCATACGCCCTTTTTGGCCAAGTGCATCGTTGTCGACATTCTGCCTCTTTTCCTATGCTTTTAGTACAATTCCAGTCTACCCCCTGAAATCGTTTTCCTGAAATTCTGCCCCGCTTTCAAGTCCTCTTCGAAGACTTACTTCAATAGATTTTTGAACGATAGCTGTCATTCATAACTCTGCAGGTTTGTGAATTTCAGTGCCCCTGAGCTCATGTCTTCAACTCGCTTTCTTGTGAGCTGGCCGCAAAACCGCAGGATTACTTCAGGCCATAATCTCTTTCTGGCAGGGCATGCTGAGCCTTTGTTTAATTCCTCTTCCTGGTCGGAAATGAGCGTTCCTTTTGCCCGTGCAGGGACCTACAGCTAGACTCTCATTGGTTCTCCCTATTCCTGTACATCTTACGCAGAAATTGCAAACTGTGCCAAACAGGAGGTTAAAGGCACTGACTCTCCAAGTGGGGAGAGTGTTAGTAAAGCGTCTGGAATGGTTAACCTGAGTACCAGGGGACGAAAACTGAGATGCATTTGAAAACGTTTCCCAATTACACGGCGGACGATAGTCTGGGTTTCCCATGCATGTTTTAGCTGAAGGAAGAATCCCTTAAACCTGGAGAGTTGGGACCCATGGAATGGGTACCATGCAGTATGACTTCAAAGGGTCTGCGTCTGCTCACCGAACCTCAGCAATGCTATCATCCCGAAGTGTGCAGCCTTATGTCTCACCCAGCTCTGGGTGTAGATGTGGTAAATCCAGGTTGTATCACAAGCCCTGAATGAATTATTTTAGAATTGCTCTCTATTTCACTGTCATTGTGTTTTGTTTTTGAAATTTATTTTGATAATGGGATTTATCGGATTTTCACTGCTGCGTTTAGGCCTCTGTACACATGCTTGATTTCCTTATGGAGACATATAAATCCATGGGTTTTAAGATTCTTACTTGTCAGGTATCTTGCCAGGCGTTGAATATGGGGTGTTGAGTCCATTTCGTTGAGCAAGTAGTAGGTCTTTTGTATAATATATTTGGCTTATGGAACGGTACCTGTGCTAATTTCAATCTCTGGTTTTATGCAGCACCCAACTCACCTTTCCCTATAAGCAAGCATAAGTTGGTTTTCTAAATTTGAGACCCTGTTCTGTTTTGTAATTCAGTTTATGTGTAGCCAAGTTTACATTCCATGTATTACTGATATATTATGATGTTTCTCTTTCTCTGTGACTTATTTCTCGTAGAATCATCGTACCTGAATCCTCTCATTATACCGCTACGGGGCTGAAGACGTAGATTTAATGGCTGAATGATATTCCATTATACGTGCGTACCAGAACTTCTTTATCCATTTTTTCCTTTCTCGGATATTTAACTTGTACCGTAGACAAGGTTCTTGTAAACAGAGCCATCCCAAATTTTGGGGTGGCTGTGTCTTTTTGATTTTAATTTCCCTAAGCTATAGGACCATAAGTGGAAGTGCCATAGGCTGTGTTGCTTTGTTTCCTACGTGTTTCTGGAAACACCATACACTTCTCCAGAGTGGTTGTTGGCAATTTACATCCCGCCCATCAGCATAACAAGGCTCCCTGTTCTCCATGACCTGTCCTGCCTTTCTGGATTTTACACTTGTTTCAGATGGCCCTTTTGACCCGGGGGCAGTGAGACTACATTGTAGTGCAGATTTCATTTACACGCTTGTTTGGTTGGCCAAAAAGGGCGTATGCGTTTTTTCCTGAATATATTCAGGAAAAAACGCATATGCCCTTTTCGGCCAAGTGCATCATTGTCGACATTCTGCCTCTTTTCCTATGCTTTAAGTGCAATTCCAGTCTACCCCCTGAAATCGTGTTCCTGAAATTCTGCCCCGCTTTCAAGTCCTCTTCGAAGACTTACTTCAATACATTTTTGGACGATAGCTGTCATTCATAACTCTGCAGGTTTCTGAATTACACTGCCCCTGAGCTCCTTTCTTCAACTCGCTTTCTTGTGAGCTGGCCGCAAAACCGCAGGATTGCTTCACGCCATAATCTCTTTCTGGCAGGGCACGCTGAGCCTTTGGTTAATTCCTCTTCCTGGTGGGAAATGAGCATTCCGTTTGCCCGTGCAGACACCTACATCTAATCTCTCATTGGTTCTCCCTATTCCTGTTCATCTTGCGCAGAAATTGCAAACTGTGCCAAACAGGAGGTTAAAGGCACTGACTCTCCAAGTGGGGAGAGTGTTAGTAAAGCGTCTGGAATGGTGAACCCGAGTACCAGGGGTGAAAACTGAGATGCATTTGAAAACGTTTCCCAATCACACGGTGGTCCATACTCTGGGTTTCCCATGCATGTTTTAGCTGAAGGAAGAATCCCTTAAACCTGGAGAGTTGGGAACCATGGAATGGGTACCATGCAGTATGACTTCAAAGGGTCTGCGTTTGCTCACCGAACCTCACCAATGCTATCAGCCCGATTTGTCCAGCCTTATGTCTCACCCAGCTCTGTGTGTAGATGTGGTAAATCCAGGTTGCATCACAAGCCCTGAATGAATGATTTAAGAATTGCTCTCTATTTCACTGTCATTGTGTTTTGTTTTTGAAATTTATTTTGATAATGGGATTTATCGGATTTTCACTGTTCCGTTTAGGCTGCTGTACACACGCTTGTTTTCCTTATGGAGACATATAAATCCATGGTTTTTAAGATTCTTACTTGTCAGGTATCTTCCCATGCGTTGAATATGGGGTGTTGAGTCCATTTCGTTGAGCAAGGGGTAGTGCTTGTCTATTATATATTTGGCTTATGGAACGGTATCTGTGCTAATTTCAATCTCTGGTTTTATGCAGCACCCCAACTCACCTTTCCCCATAAGCAAGCATAAGTTGGTTTTCTAAATTTGAGACCCTGTTCTGTTTTGTAATTCAGTTCATGTGTAGCCAACTTTACATTCCGTGTATTAGTGATATCTTATGATGTTTCTTTTTCTGTGTGACTTATTTCTCGTAGAATCATCGTACCTGAATCCACTCATTATGCCGCTACGGGCCTGATGACGTAGATTTCATTGCTGAGTGATACTCCATTGTACGTGCGTACCACAACTTCTTTATCCATTTTATGCTTTCTCGGATATTTAACTTCTACCGTAGATGAGGTTCTTGTAAACAGAGCCATCCCAAACTTTGGGGTGGCTGTGTGTTTTTGATTTTAATTTCCCTAAGCTATAGGACCATAAGTGGAAGTGCCATAGGCTGTGTTGCTTTGTTTCCTACGTGTTTCAGGAAACACCATACACTTTTCCAGAGTGGCTGTTGCCAATTTAAATCCGCCCATCAGCATAACAAGTCTCCCTCTTCTCCATGACCTGTCCTGCCTTTCTGGATTTTACACTTTTTTCCGATGGCCCTTTTGACTGGGGGGCAGTGAGACTTCATTGTAGTGCAGATTTCCTTTACACGCTTGCTTGGTTGGCCAAAAAGTGCGTATGCGTTTTTTCCTGAATATATTCAGGAAAAAACGCATACGCCCTTTTTGGCCAAGTGCATCATTGTCAACATTCTGCCTCTTTTCCTATGCTTTAAGTGCAATTCCAGTCTACCCCCTGAAATCGTTTTCCTGAAATTCTGCCCCGCTTTCAAGTCCTCTTTGAAGACTTACTTCAGTAGATTTTTGGAAGATAGCTGTCATTCATAACTCTGCAGGTTTGTGAATTACAGTGCCCCTGAGCTCCTTTCTTCAACTCCTTTTCTTGTGAGCTGGCCGGAAAATCGCAGGATTGCTTCAGGCCCTAATATGTTTCTGGCCGTGCACGCTGAGCCTTTGGTTAATTCCTCTTCCTGGTGGGAAATGATCGTTCAATTTGCCCGTGCAGACACCAACAGCTAGTCTCTCATTGCTTCTCCCTATGCCTGTTCATCTTGCGCAGAAATTGCAAACTGTGCCAAACAGGAGGTTAAAGGCACTGACTCTCCAAGTGGGGAGAGTGTTAGTAAAGCGTCTGGAATGGTGAACCCGAGTACCAGGGGACGAAAAGTGAGATGCATTTTAAAACGTTTCCAAATCACACGGCGGACGATAGTCTGGGTTTCCAATGCATGTTTTACCTGAAGGAAGAATCCCTTAAACCTGGAGAGTTGGGACCCATGGAATGGGTACCATGCAGTATGACTTCAAAGGGTCTGCGTTTGCTCACCGAACCTCACCAATGCTATCAGCCCGAAGTGTCCAGCCTTATGTCTCACCCAGCTCTGGGTGTAGATGTGGGAAATCCAGGTTGCATCAAAAGCCCTGAATGAATTATTTAAGAATTGCTCTCTATTTCACTGTCATTGTGTTTTGTTTTTGAAATTTATTTTGATAATGGGATTTATCGGATTTTCACTGCTGCGTTTAGGCCGCTGTACACACGCTTGATTTCCTTATGGAGACATATAAATCCATGGGTTTTAAGATTCTTACTTGTCAGGTATCTTGCCAGGTGTTGAATATGGGGTGTTGAGTCCATTTCGTTAGCAAGGAGTAGTGCTTGTCTATTATATATTTGGCTTATGGAACGGTATCTGTGCTAATTTCAATCTCTGGTTTTATGCAGCACCCCAACTCACCTTTCCCCATAAGCAAGCATAAGTTGGTTTTCTCAATTTGAGACCCTGTTCTGTTTTGTAATTCAGTTCATGGGTAGCCAAGTTACATTCCGTGTATTAGTGATATCTTATGATGTTTCTTTTTCTGTGTGACTTATTTCCCGAAGAATCATCATACCTGAATCCACTCATTATGCCGCTACGGGCCTGATGACGTAGATTTCATTGCTGAGTGATATTCCATTGTACGTGCGTACCACAACTTCTTTATCCATTTTTTACTTTCTGGGATATTTTACTTGTACCGTAGACGAGGTTCTTGTAAACAGAGCCGTCCCAAACTCTGGGGTGGCTGTGTGTTTTTGATTTTAATTTCCCTCAGTTATAGGACCATAAGTGGAAGTGCCATAGGCTGTGTTGCTTTGTTTCCTACGTGTTTCTGGAAACACCATACACTTCTCCAGAGTGGTTGTTGGCAATTTACATCCCGCCCATCAGCATGACAAGGCTCCCTGTTCTCCATGACCTGTCCTGCCTTTCTGGATTTTACACTTTTTTCAGATGGCCCTTTTGACCGGGGGGGCAGTGAGACTTCATTGTAGTGCAGATTTCCTTTACACGCTTGCTTGGTTGGCCAAAAAGGGCGTATGCGTTTTTTCCTGAATATATTCAGGAAAAAACGCATACGCCCTTTTTGGCCAAGTGCATCGTTGTCGACATTCTGCCTCTTTTCCTATGCTTTTAGTACAATTCCAGTCTACCCCCTGAAATCGTTTTCCTGAAATTCTGCCCCGCTTTCAAGTCCTCTTCGAAGACTTACTTCAATACATTTTTGAACGATAGCTGTCATTCATAACTCTGCAGGTTTGTGAATTTCAGTGCCCCTGAGCTCATGTCTTCAACTCGCTTTCTTGTGAGCTGGCCGCAAAACCGCAGGATTACTTCAGGCCATAATCTCTTTCCGGCAGGGCATGCTGAACCTTTGTTTAATTCCTCTTCCTGGTCGGAAATGAGCGTTCCTTTTGCCCGTGCAGGGACCTACAGCTAGTCTCTCATTGGTTCTCCCTATTCCTATACATCTTGCGCAGAAATTGCAAACTGTGCCAAACAGGAGGTTAATGGCACTGACTCTCCAAGTGGGGAGAGTGTTAGTAAAGCGTCTGGGATGGTGTACCCGAGTACCAGGGGACGAAAACTGAGATGCATTTGAAAAGGTTTCCCGGTCACACAGTGCACTGTATTGTGGGTTTCCCATGCATGTTTTAGCTGAAGGAAGAATCCCTTAAACCTGGAGAGTTGGGACCCATGGAATGGGTACCATGCAGTATGACTTCAAAGGGTCTGCGTCTGCTCACCGAACCTCAGCAATGCTATCATCCCGAAGTGTGCAGCCTTATGTCTCACCCAGCTCTGGGTGTAGATGTGGTAAATCCAGGTTGTATCACAAGCCCTGAATGAATTATTTTAGAATTGCTCTCTATTTCACTGTCATTGTGTTTTGTTTTTGAAATTTATTTTGATAATGGGATTTATCGGATTTTCACTGCTGCGTTTAGGCCTCTGTACACATGCTTGATTTCCTTATGGAGACATATAAATCCATGGGTTTTAAGATTCTTACTTGTCAGGTATCTTGCCAGGCGTTGAATATGGGGTGTTGAGTCCATTTCGTTGAGCAAGTAGTAGGTCTTTTGTATAATATATTTGGCTTATGGAACGGTACCTGTGCTAATTTCAATCTCTGGTTTTATGCAGCACCCAACTCACCTTTCCCTATAAGCAAGCATAAGTTGGTTTTCTAAATTTGAGACCCTGTTCTGTTTTGTAATTCAGTTTATGTGTAGCCAAGTTTACATTCCGTGTATTACTGATATATTATGATGTTTCTCTTTCTCTGTGACTTATTTCTCGTAGAATCATCGTACCTGAATCCTCTCATTATACCGCTACGGGGCTGAAGACGTAGATTTAATGGCTGAATGATATTCCATTATACGTGCGTACCAGAACTTCTTTATCCATTTTTTCCTTTCTCGGATATTTAACTTGTACCGTAGACAAGGTTCTTGTAAACAGAGCCATCCCAAATTTTGGGGTGGCTGTGTCTTTTTGATTTTAATTTCCCTAAGCTATAGGACCATAAGTGGAAGTGCCATAGGCTGTGTTGCTTTGTTTCCTACGTGTTTCTGGAAACACCATACACTTCTCCAGAGTGGTTGTTGGCAATTTACATCCCGCCCATGAGCATAACAAGGATCCCTGTTCTCCATGACCTGTCCTGCCTTTCTGGATTTTACACTTGTTTCAGATGGCCCTTTTGACCCGGGGGCAGTGAGACTACATTGTAGTGCAGATTTCATTTACACGCTTGTTTGGTTGGCCAAAAAGGGCGTATGCGTTTTTTCCTGAATATATTCAGGAAAAAACGCATATGCCCTTTTCGGCCAAGTGCATCATTGTCGACATTCTGCCTCTTTTCCTATGCTTTAAGTGCAATTCCAGTCTACCCCCTGAAATCGTGTTCCTGAAATTCTGCCCCGCTTTCAAGTCCTCTTCGAAGACTTACTTCAATACATTTTTGGACGATAGCTGTCATTCATAACTCTGCAGGTTTCTGAATTACACTGCCCCTGAGCTCCTTTCTTCAACTCGCTTTCTTGTGAGCTGGCCGCAAAACCGCAGGATTGCTTCACGCCATAATCTCTTTCTGGCAGGGCACGCTGAGCCTTTGGTTAATTCCTCTTCCTGGTGGGAAATGAGCATTCCGTTTGCCCGTGCAGACACCTACATCTAATCTCTCATTGGTTCTCCCTATTCCTGTTCATCTTGCGCAGAAATTGCAAACTGTGCCAAACAGGAGGTTAAAGGCACTGACTCTCCAAGTGGGGAGAGTGTTAGTAAAGCGTCTGGAATGGTGAACCCGAGTACCAGGGGTGAAAACTGAGATGCATTTGAAAACGTTTCCCAATCACACGGTGGTCCATACTCTGGGTTTCCCATGCATGTTTTAGCTGAAGGAAGAATCCCTTAAACCTGGAGAGTTGGGAACCATGGAATGGGTACCATGCAGTATGACTTCAAAGGGTCTGCGTTTGCTCACCGAACCTCACCAATGCTATCAGCCCGATTTGTCCAGCCTTATGTCTCACCCAGCTCTGTGTGTAGATGTGGTAAATCCAGGTTGCATCACAAGCCCTGAATGAATGATTTAAGAATTGCTCTCTATTTCACTGTCATTGTGTTTTGTTTTTGAAATTTATTTTGATAATGGGATTTATCGGATTTTCACTGTTCCGTTTAGGCTGCTGTACACACGCTTGTTTTCCTTATGGAGACATATAAATCCATGGTTTTTAAGATTCTTACTTGTCAGGTATCTTCCCATGCGTTGAATATGGGGTGTTGAGTCCATTTCGTTGAGCAAGGGGTAGTGCTTGTCTATTATATATTTGGCTTATGGAACGGTATCTGTGCTAATTTCAATCTCTGGTTTTATGCAGCACCCCAACTCACCTTTCCCCATAAGCAAGCATAAGTTGGTTTTCTAAATTTGAGACCCTGTTCTGTTTTGTAATTCAGTTCATGTGTAGCCAACTTTACATTCCGTGTATTAGTGATATCTTATGATGTTTCTTTTTCTGTGTGACTTATTTCTCGTAGAATCATCGTACCTGAATCCACTCATTATGCCGCTACGGGCCTGATGACGTAGATTTCATTGCTGAGTGATACTCCATTGTACGTGCGTACCACAACTTCTTTATCCATTTTATGCTTTCTCGGATATTTAACTTCTACCGTAGATGAGGTTCTTGTAAACAGAGCCATCCCAAACTTTGGGGTGGCTGTGTGTTTTTGATTTTAATTTCCCTAAGCTATAGGACCATAAGTGGAAGTGCCATAGGCTGTGTTGCTTTGTTTCCTACGTGTTTCAGGAAACACCATACACTTTTCCAGAGTGGCTGTTGCCAATTTAAATCCGCCCATCAGCATAACAAGTCTCCCTCTTCTCCATGACCTGTCCTGCCTTTCTGGATTTTACACTTTTTTCCGATGGCCCTTTTGACCGGGGGGCAGTGAGACTTCATTGTAGTGCAGATTTCCTTTACACGCTTGCTTGGTTGGCCAAAAAGTGCGTATGCGTTTTTTCCTGAATATATTCAGGAAAAAACGCATACGCCCTTTTTGGCCAAGTGCATCATTGTCAACATTCTGCCTCTTTTCCTATGCTTTAAGTGCAATTCCAGTCTACCCCCTGAAATCGTTTTCCTGAAATTCTGCCCCGCTTTCAAGTCCTCTTTGAAGACTTACTTCAGTAGATTTTTGGAAGATAGCTGTCATTCATAACTCTGCAGGTTTGTGAATTACAGTGCCCCTGAGCTCCTTTCTTCAACTCCTTTTCTTGTGAGCTGGCCGGAAAATCGCAGGATTGCTTCAGGCCCTAATATGTTTCTGGCCGTGCACGCTGAGCCTTTGGTTAATTCCTCTTCCTGGTGGGAAATGATCGTTCAATTTGCCCGTGCAGACACCAACAGCTAGTCTCTCATTGCTTCTCCCTATGCCTGTTCATCTTGCGCAGAAATTGCAAACTGTGCCAAACAGGAGGTTAAAGGCACTGACTCTCCAAGTGGGGAGAGTGTTAGTAAAGCGTCTGGAATGGTGAACCCGAGTACCAGGGGACGAAAAGTGAGATGCATTTTAAAACGTTTCCAAATCACACGGCGGACGATAGTCTGGGTTTCCAATGCATGTTTTACCTGAAGGAAGAATCCCTTAAACCTGGAGAGTTGGGACCCATGGAATGGGTACCATGCAGTATGACTTCAAAGGGTCTGCGTTTGCTCACCGAACCTCACCAATGCTATCAGCCCGAAGTGTCCAGCCTTATGTCTCACCCAGCTCTGGGTGTAGATGTGGGAAATCCAGGTTGCATCAAAAGCCCTGAATGAATTATTTAAGAATTGCTCTCTATTTCACTGTCATTGTGTTTTGTTTTTGAAATTTATTTTGATAATGGGATTTATCGGATTTTCACTGCTGCGTTTAGGCCGCTGTACACATGCTTGATTTCCTTATGGAGACATATAAATCCATGGGTTTTAAGATTCTTACTTGTCAGGTATCTTGCCAGGTGTTGAATATGGGGTGTTGAGTCCATTTCGTTAGCAAGGAGTAGTGCTTGTCTATTATATATTTGGCTTATGGAACGGTATCTGTGCTAATTTCAATCTCTGGTTTTATGCAGCACCCCAACTCACCTTTCCCCATAAGCAAGCATAAGTTGGTTTTCTCAATTTGAGACACTGTTCTGTTTTGTAATTCAGTTCATGGGTAGCCAAGTTACATTCCGTGTATTAGTGATATCTTATGATGTTTCTTTTTCTGTGTGACTTATTTCCCGAAGAATCATCATACCTGAATCCACTCATTATGCCGCTACGGGCCTGATGACGTAGATTTCATTGCTGAGTGATATTCCATTGTACGTGCGTACCACAACTTCTTTATCCATTTTTTACTTTCTGGGATATTTTACTTGTACCGTAGACGAGGTTCTTGTAAACAGAGCCGTCCCAAACTCTGGGGTGGCTGTGTGTTTTTGATTTTAATTTCCCTCAGTTATAGGACCATAAGTTTAAGTGCCATAGGCTGTGTTGCTTTGTTTCCTACGTGTTTCTGGAAACACCATACACTTCTCCAGAGTGGTTGTTGGCAATTTACATCCCGCCCATCAGCATGACAAGGCTCCCTGTTCTCCATGACCTGTCCTGCCTTTCTGGATTTTACACTTTTTTCAGATGGCCCTTTTGACCGGGGGGGCAGTGAGACTTCATTGTAGTGCAGATTTCCTTTACACGCTTGCTTGGTTGGCCAAAAAGGGCGTATGCGTTTTTTCCTGAATATATTCAGGAAAAAACGCATACGCCCTTTTTGGCCAAGTGCATCGTTGTCGACATTCTGCCTCTTTTCCTATGCTTTTAGTACAATTCCAGTCTACCCCCTGAAATCGTTTTCCTGAAATTCTGCCCCGCTTTCAAGTCCTCTTCGAAGACTTACTTCAATACATTTTTGAACGATAGCTGTCATTCATAACTCTGCAGGTTTGTGAATTACAGTGCCCCTGAGCTCATGTCTTCAACTCGCTTTCTTGTGAGCTGGCCGCAAAACCGCAGGATTACTTCAGGCCATAATCTCTTTCCGGCAGGGCATGCTGAACCTTTGTTTAATTCCTCTTCCTGGTCGGAAATGAGCGTTCCTTTTGCCCGTGCAGGGACCTACAGCTAGTCTCTCATTGGTTCTCCCTATTCCTATACATCTTGCGCAGAAATTGCAAACTGTGCCAAACAGGAGGTTAAAGGCACTGACTCTCCAAGTGGGGAGAGTGTTAGTAAAGCGTCTGGAATGGTGAACCCGAGTACCAGGGGACGAAAAGTGAGATGCATTTTAAAACGTTTCCAAATCACACGGCGGACGATAGTCTGGGTTTCCAATGCATGTTTTACCTGAAGGAAGAATCCCTTAAACCTGGAGAGTTGGGACCCATGGAATGGGTACCATGCAGTATGACTTCAAAGGGTCTGCGTTTGCTCACCGAACCTCACCAATGCTATCAGCCCGAAGTGTCCAGCCTTATGTCTCATCCAGCTCTGGGTGTAGATGTGGTAAATCCAGGTTGCATCACAAGCCCTGAATGAATTATTTAAGCATTGCTCTCTATTTCACTCTCATTGTGTTTTGTTTTTGAAATTCATTTTGATAATGGGATTTATCGGATTTTCACTGCTGCTTTTAGGCCACTGTACACACGCTTGATTTCCTTATGGAGACATATAAATCCATGGGTTTTAAGATTCTAACTTGTCAGGTATCTTCCCAGGCGTTGAATATAGGGTGTTGAGTCCATTTCGTTGAGCAAGGAGTAGGTTTTGTCTATTATATATTTGGCTTATGGAACGGTATCTGTGCTAATTTAAATCTCTGGTTTTATGCAGCATCCCAACTGACCTTTCCCCATAAGCAAGCATAAGTTGGTTTGCTAAATTTGAGACCCTGTTCTGTTTTTAATTCAGTTCATGGGTAGCCAAGTTTACATTCCGTGTATTAGTGATAACTTATGATGTTTCTTTTTCTGTCTGACTTATTTCTCATAGAATCATCGTACCTGAATCCACACATTATGCCGCTACGTTCCTGATGACATAGATTTCATTGCTGAGTGATATTCCATTGTACGTGCGTACCACAACTTCTTTATCCATTTTATGCTTTCTCGGATATTTAACTTCTACCGTAGATGAGGTTCTTGTAAACAGAGCCATCCCAAACTTTGGGGCGGCTGTGTGTTTTTGATTTTAATTTCCCTAAGCTATAGGACCATAAGTGGAAGTGCCATAGGCTGTGTTGCTTTGTCTCCTACGTGTTTCAGGATACACCATACATTTCTCCAGTGTGGCTGTTGGCAATTTACATCCCGCCCATCAGCATAACAAGGCTCCCTGTTCTCCATGACCTGTCCTGCCTTTCTGGATTTTACACTTTTTTCCGATGGCCCTTTTGACCGGGGGGCAGTGAGACTTCATTGTAGTGCAGATTTCCTTTACACGCTTGCTTGGTTGGCCAAAAAGGGCGTATGCGTTTTTTCCTGAATATATTCAGGAAAAAACGCATACGCCCTTTTTGGCCAAGTGCATCATTGTCAACATTCTGCCTCTTTTCCTATGCTTTAAGTGCAATTCCAGTCTACCCCCTGAAATCGTTTTCCTGAAATTCTGCCCCGCTTTCAAGTCCTCTTCGAAGACTTACTTCTATACATTTTTGGACGATAGCTGTCATTCATAACTCTGCAGGTTTGTCAATTACAGTGCCCCTGAGCTCCTTTCTTCAACTCGCTTTCTTGTGAGCTGGCCGCAAAACCGCAGGATTGCTTCAGGCCCTAATCTCTTTCCGGCAGGGCACGCTGAGCCTTTGGATAATTCCTCTTCCTGGTGGGAAATGAGCGTTCAATTGGCCCGTGCAAACACCTACAGCTAGTCTCTCATTGCTTCTCCCTATTCCTGTTCATCTTGCGCAGAAATTGCAAGGTGTGCCAAACAGGAGGTTAAATGCACTGACTCTCCAAGTGGGGAGAGTGTTAGTAAAGCGTCTGGAATGGTGAACCCGAGTACCAGGGTACGGAAACTGAGATGCATTTGAAAACGTTTCCCAATCACACGGTGGACCATACTATGGGTTTCCCATGCATGTTTTAGCTGAAGGAAGAATCCCTTAAACCTGGAAATTTGGGACCCATGGAATGGGTACCATGCAGTATGACTTCAAAGGGTCTGCGTTTGCTCACCGAACCTCACCAATGCTATCAGCCCGAAGTGTCCAGCATTTTGTCTCACCCAGCTCTGGGTGTAGATGTGGGAAATCCAGGTTGCATCACAAGCCCTGAATGAATTATTTAAGAATTGCTCTCTATTTCACTGTCATTTTGTTTTGTTTTTGAAATTTATTTTGATAATGGGATTTATCGGATTTTCACTGCTGCGTTTAGGCCGCTGTACACACGCTTGATTTCCTTATGGAGACATATAAATCCATGGGTTTTAAGATTCTTACTTGTCAGGTATCTTGCCAGGCGTTGAATATGGGGTGTTGAGTCCATTTCGTTAGCAAGGAGTAGTGCTTGTCTATTATATATTTGGCTTATGGAACGGTATCTGTGCTAATTTCAATCTCTGGTTTTATGCAGCACCCCAACTCACCTTTCCCCATAAGCAAGCATAAGTTGGTTTTCTCAATTTGAGACCCTGTTCTGTTTTGTAATTCAGTTCATGTGTAGCCAACTTTACATTCCGTGTATTAGTGATATCTTATGATGTTTCTTTTTCTGTGTGACTTATTTCTCGTAGAATCATCGTACCTGAATCCACTCATTATGCCGCTACGGGCCTGATGACGTAGATTTCATTGCTGAGTGATACTCCATTGTACGTGCGTACCACAACTTCTTTATCCATTTTATGCTTTCTCGGATATTTAACTTCTACCGTAGATGAGGTTCTTGTAAACAGAGCCATCCCAAACTTTGGGGTGGCTGTGTGTTTTTGATTTTAATTTCCCTAAGCTATAGGACCATAAGTGGAAGTGCCATAGGCTGTGTTGCTTTGTTTCCTACGTGTTTCAGGAAACACCATACACTTTTCCAGAGTGGCTGTTGCCAATTTAAATCCGCCCATCAGCATAACAAGTCTCCCTCTTCTCCATGACCTGTCCTGCCTTTCTGGATTTTACACTTTTTTCCGATGGCCCTTTTGACCGGGGGGCAGTGAGACTTCATTGTAGTGCAGATTTCCTTTACACGCTTGCTTGGTTGGCCAAAAAGTGCGTATGCGTTTTTTCCTGAATATATTCAGGAAAAAACGCATACGCCCTTTTTGGCCAAGTGCATCATTGTCAACATTCTGCCTCTTTTCCTATGCTTTAAGTGCAATTCCAGTCTACCCCCTGAAATCGTTTTCCTGAAATTCTGCCCCGCTTTCAAGTCCTCTTTGAAGACTTACTTCAGTAGATTTTTGGAAGATAGCTGTCATTCATAACTCTGCAGGTTTGTGAATTACAGTGCCCCTGAGCTCCTTTCTTCAACTCCTTTTCTTGTGAGCTGGCCGGAAAATCGCAGGATTGCTTCAGGCCCTAATATGTTTCTGGCCGTGCACGCTGAGCCTTTGGTTAATTCCTCTTCCTGGTGGGAAATGATCGTTCAATTTGCCCGTGCAGACACCAACAGCTAGTCTCTCATTGCTTCTCCCTATGCCTGTTCATCTTGCGCAGAAATTGCAAACTGTGCCAAACAGGAGGTTAAAGGCACTGACTCTCCAAGTGGGGAGAGTGTTAGTAAAGCGTCTGGAATGGTGAACCCGAGTACCAGGGGACGAAAAGTGAGATGCATTTTAAAACGTTTCCAAATCACACGGCGGACGATAGTCTGGGTTTCCAATGCATGTTTTACCTGAAGGAAGAATCCCTTAAACCTGGAGAGTTGGGACCCATGGAATGGGTACCATGCAGTATGACTTCAAAGGGTCTGCGTTTGCTCACCGAACCTCACCAATGCTATCAGCCCGAAGTGTCCAGCCTTATGTCTCACCCAGCTCTGGGTGTAGATGTGGGAAATCCAGGTTGCATCAAAAGCCCTGAATGAATTATTTAAGAATTGCTCTCTATTTCACTGTCATTGTGTTTTGTTTTTGAAATTTATTTTGATAATGGGATTTATCGGATTTTCACTGCTGCGTTTAGGCCGCTGTACACATGCTTGATTTCCTTATGGAGACATATAAATCCATGGGTTTTAAGATTCTTACTTGTCAGGTATCTTGCCAGGTGTTGAATATGGGGTGTTGAGTCCATTTCGTTAGCAAGGAGTAGTGCTTGTCTATTATATATTTGGCTTATGGAACGGTATCTGTGCTAATTTCAATCTCTGGTTTTATGCAGCACCCCAACTCACCTTTCCCCATAAGCAAGCATAAGTTGGTTTTCTCAATTTGAGACACTGTTCTGTTTTGTAATTCAGTTCATGGGTAGCCAAGTTACATTCCGTGTATTAGTGATATCTTATGATGTTTCTTTTTCTGTGTGACTTATTTCCCGAAGAATCATCATACCTGAATCCACTCATTATGCCGCTACGGGCCTGATGACGTAGATTTCATTGCTGAGTGATATTCCATTGTACGTGCGTACCACAACTTCTTTATCCATTTTTTACTTTCTGGGATATTTTACTTGTACCGTAGACGAGGTTCTTGTAAACAGAGCCGTCCCAAACTCTGGGGTGGCTGTGTGTTTTTGATTTTAATTTCCCTCAGTTATAGGACCATAAGTTTAAGTGCCATAGGCTGTGTTGCTTTGTTTCCTACGTGTTTCTGGAAACACCATACACTTCTCCAGAGTGGTTGTTGGCAATTTACATCCCGCCCATCAGCATGACAAGGCTCCCTGTTCTCCATGACCTGTCCTGCCTTTCTGGATTTTACACTTTTTTCAGATGGCCCTTTTGACCGGGGGGGCAGTGAGACTTCATTGTAGTGCAGATTTCCTTTACACGCTTGCTTGGTTGGCCAAAAAGGGCGTATGCGTTTTTTCCTGAATATATTCAGGAAAAAACGCATACGCCCTTTTTGGCCAAGTGCATCGTTGTCGACATTCTGCCTCTTTTCCTATGCTTTTAGTACAATTCCAGTCTACCCCCTGAAATCGTTTTCCTGAAATTCTGCCCCGCTTTCAAGTCCTCTTCGAAGACTTACTTCAATACATTTTTGAACGATAGCTGTCATTCATAACTCTGCAGGTTTGTGAATTACAGTGCCCCTGAGCTCATGTCTTCAACTCGCTTTCTTGTGAGCTGGCCGCAAAACCGCAGGATTACTTCAGGCCATAATCTCTTTCCGGCAGGGCATGCTGAACCTTTGTTTAATTCCTCTTCCTGGTCGGAAATGAGCGTTCCTTTTGCCCGTGCAGGGACCTACAGCTAGTCTCTCATTGGTTCTCCCTATTCCTATACATCTTGCGCAGAAATTGCAAACTGTGCCAAACAGGAGGTTAAAGGCACTGACTCTCCAAGTGGGGAGAGTGTTAGTAAAGCGTCTGGAATGGTGAACCCGAGTACCAGGGGACGAAAAGTGAGATGCATTTTAAAACGTTTCCAAATCACACGGCGGACGATAGTCTGGGTTTCCAATGCATGTTTTACCTGAAGGAAGAATCCCTTAAACCTGGAGAGTTGGGACCCATGGAATGGGTACCATGCAGTATGACTTCAAAGGGTCTGCGTTTGCTCACCGAACCTCACCAATGCTATCAGCCCGAAGTGTCCAGCCTTATGTCTCATCCAGCTCTGGGTGTAGATGTGGTAAATCCAGGTTGCATCACAAGCCCTGAATGAATTATTTAAGCATTGCTCTCTATTTCACTCTCATTGTGTTTTGTTTTTGAAATTCATTTTGATAATGGGATTTATCGGATTTTCACTGCTGCTTTTAGGCCACTGTACACACGCTTGATTTCCTTATGGAGACATATAAATCCATGGGTTTTAAGATTCTAACTTGTCAGGTATCTTCCCAGGCGTTGAATATAGGGTGTTGAGTCCATTTCGTTGAGCAAGGAGTAGGTTTTGTCTATTATATATTTGGCTTATGGAACGGTATCTGTGCTAATTTAAATCTCTGGTTTTATGCAGCATCCCAACTGACCTTTCCCCATAAGCAAGCATAAGTTGGTTTGCTAAATTTGAGACCCTGTTCTGTTTTTAATTCAGTTCATGGGTAGCCAAGTTTACATTCCGTGTATTAGTGATAACTTATGATGTTTCTTTTTCTGTCTGACTTATTTCTCATAGAATCATCGTACCTGAATCCACACATTATGCCGCTACGTTCCTGATGACATAGATTTCATTGCTGAGTGATATTCCATTGTACGTGCGTACCACAACTTCTTTATCCATTTTATGCTTTCTCGGATATTTAACTTCTACCGTAGATGAGGTTCTTGTAAACAGAGCCATCCCAAACTTTGGGGCGGCTGTGTGTTTTTGATTTTAATTTCCCTAAGCTATAGGACCATAAGTGGAAGTGCCATAGGCTGTGTTGCTTTGTCTCCTACGTGTTTCAGGATACACCATACATTTCTCCAGTGTGGCTGTTGGCAATTTACATCCCGCCCATCAGCATAACAAGGCTCCCTGTTCTCCATGACCTGTCCTGCCTTTCTGGATTTTACACTTTTTTCCGATGGCCCTTTTGACCGGGGGGCAGTGAGACTTCATTGTAGTGCAGATTTCCTTTACACGCTTGCTTGGTTGGCCAAAAAGGGCGTATGCGTTTTTTCCTGAATATATTCAGGAAAAAACGCATACGCCCTTTTTGGCCAAGTGCATCATTGTCAACATTCTGCCTCTTTTCCTATGCTTTAAGTGCAATTCCAGTCTACCCCCTGAAATCGTTTTCCTGAAATTCTGCCCCGCTTTCAAGTCCTCTTCGAAGACTTACTTCTATACATTTTTGGACGATAGCTGTCATTCATAACTCTGCAGGTTTGTCAATTACAGTGCCCCTGAGCTCCTTTCTTCAACTCGCTTTCTTGTGAGCTGGCCGCAAAACCGCAGGATTGCTTCAGGCCCTAATCTCTTTCCGGCAGGGCACGCTGAGCCTTTGGATAATTCCTCTTCCTGGTGGGAAATGAGCGTTCAATTGGCCCGTGCAAACACCTACAGCTAGTCTCTCATTGCTTCTCCCTATTCCTGTTCATCTTGCGCAGAAATTGCAAGGTGTGCCAAACAGGAGGTTAAATGCACTGACTCTCCAAGTGGGGAGAGTGTTAGTAAAGCGTCTGGAATGGTGAACCCGAGTACCAGGGTACGGAAACTGAGATGCATTTGAAAACGTTTCCCAATCACACGGTGGACCATACTATGGGTTTCCCATGCATGTTTTAGCTGAAGGAAGAATCCCTTAAACCTGGAAATTTGGGACCCATGGAATGGGTACCATGCAGTATGACTTCAAAGGGTCTGCGTTTGCTCACCGAACCTCACCAATGCTATCAGCCCGAAGTGTCCAGCATTTTGTCTCACCCAGCTCTGGGTGTAGATGTGGGAAATCCAGGTTGCATCACAAGCCCTGAATGAATTATTTAAGAATTGCTCTCTATTTCACTGTCATTTTGTTTTGTTTTTGAAATTTATTTTGATAATGGGATTTATCGGATTTTCACTGCTGCGTTTAGGCCGCTGTACACACGCTTGATTTCCTTATGGAGACATATAAATCCATGGGTTTTAAGATTCTTACTTGTCAGGTATCTTGCCAGGCGTTGAATATGGGGTGTTGAGTCCATTTCGTTAGCAAGGAGTAGTGCTTGTCTATTATATATTTGGCTTATGGAACGGTATCTGTGCTAATTTCAATCTCTGGTTTTATGCAGCACCCCAACTCACCTTTCCCCATAAGCAAGCATAAGTTGGTTTTCTCAATTTGAGACCCTGTTCTGTTTTGTAATTCAGTTCATGGGTAGCCAAGTTACATTCCGTGTATTAGTGATATCTTATGATGTTTCTTTTTCTGTGTGACTTATTTCCCGTAGAATCATCATACCTGAATCCACTCATTATGCCGCTACGGGCCTGATGACGTAGATTTCATTGCTGAGTGATATTCCATTGTACGTGCGTACCACAACTTCTTTATCCATTTTTTACTTTCTGGGATATTTTACTTGTACCGTAGACGAGGTTCTTGTAAACAGAGCCGTCCCAAACTCTGGGGTGGCTGTGTGTTTTTGATTTTAATTTCCCTCAGCTATAGGACCATAAGTGGAAGTGCCATAGGCTGTGTTGCTTTGTTTCCTACGTGTTTCTGGAAACACCATACACTTCTCCAGAGTGGTTGTTGGCAATTTACATCCCGCCCATCAGCATGACAAGGCTCCCTGTTCTCCATGACCTGTCCTGCCTTTCTGGATTTTACACTTTTCTCAGATGGCCCTTTTGACCGGGGGGGCAGTGAGACTTCATTGTAGTGCAGATTTCCTTTACACGCTTGCTTGGTTGGCCAAAAAGAGCGTATGCGTTTTTTCCTGAATATATTCAGGAAAAAACGCATACGCCCTTTTTGGCCAAGTGCATCGTTGTCGACATTCTGCCTCTTTTCCTATGCTTTTAGTACAATTCCAGTCTACCCCCTGAAATCGTTTTCCTGAAATTCTGCCCCGCTTTCAAGTCCTCTTCGAAGACTTACTTCAATACATTTTTGAACGATAGCTGTCATTCATAACTCTGCAGGTTTGTGAATTTCAGTGCCCCTGAGCTCATGTCTTCAACTCGCTTTCTTGTGAGCTGGCCGCAAAACCGCAGGATTACTTCAGGCCATAATCTCTTTCTGGCAGGGCATGCTGAGCCTTTGTTTAATTCCTCTTCCTGGTCGGAAATGAGCGTTCCTTTTGCCCGTGCAGGGACCTACAGCTAGACTCTCATTGGTTCTCCCTATTCCTGTACATCTTACGCAGAAATTGCAAACTGTGCCAAACAGGAGGTTAAAGGCACTGACTCTCCAAGTGGGGAGAGTGTTAGTAAAGCGTCTGGAATGGTTAACCTGAGTACCAGGGGACGAAAACTGAGATGCATTTGAAAACGTTTCCCAATTACACGGCGGACGATAGTCTGGGTTTCCCATGCATGTTTTAGCTGAAGGAAGAATCCCTTAAACCTGGAGAGTTGGGACCCATGGAATGGGTACCATGCAGTATGACTTCAAAGGGTCTGCGTCTGCTCACCGAACCTCAGCAATGCTATCATCCCGAAGTGTGCAGCCTTATGTCTCACCCAGCTCTGGGTGTAGATGTGGGAAATCCAGGTTGTATCACAAGCCCTGAATGAATTATTTTAGAATTGCTCTCTATTTCACTGTCATTGTGTTTTGTTTTTGAAATTTATTTTGATAATGGGATTTATCGGATTTTCACTGCTGCGTTTAGGCCTCTGTACACATGCTTGATTTCCTTATGGAGACATATAAATCCATGGGTTTTAAGATTCTTACTTGTCAGGTATCTTGCCAGGCGTTGAATATGGGGTGTTGAGTCCATTTCGTTGAGCAAGTAGTAGGTCTTTTGTATAATATATTTGGCTTATGGAACAGTACCTGTGCTAATTTCAATCTCTGGTTTTATGCAGCACCCAACTCACCTTTCCCTATAAGCAAGCATAAGTTGGTTTTCTAAATTTGAGACCCTGTTCTGTTTTGTAATTCAGTTTATGTGTAGCCAAGTTTACATTCCGTGTATTACTGATATATTATGATGTTTCTCTTTCTCTGTGACTTATTTCTCGTAGAATCATCGTACCTGAATCCTCTCATTATACCGCTACGGGGCTGAAGACGTAGATTTAATGGCTGAATGATATTCCATTATACGTGCGTACCAGAACTTCTTTATCCATTTTTTCCTTTCTCGGATATTTAACTTGTACCGTAGACAAGGTTCTTGTAAACAGAGCCATCCCAAATTTTGGGGTGGCTGTGTCTTTTTGATTTTAATTTCCCTAAGCTATAGGACCATAAGTGGAAGTGCCATAGGCTGTGTTGCTTTGTTTCCTACGTGTTTCTGGAAACACCATACACTTCTCCAGAGTGGTTGTTGGCAATTTACATCCCGCCCATCAGCATAACAAGGCTCCCTGTTCTCCATGACCTGTCCTGCCTTTCTGGATTTTACACTTGTTTCAGATGGCCCTTTTGACCCGGGGGCAGTGAGACTACATTGTAGTGCAGATTTCATTTACACGCTTGTTTGGTTGGCCAAAAAGGGCGTATGCGTTTTTTCCTGAATATATTCAGGAAAAAACGCATATGCCCTTTTCGGCCAAGTGCATCATTGTCGACATTCTGCCTCTTTTCCTATGCTTTAAGTGCAATTCCAGTCTACCCCCTGAAATCGTGTTCCTGAAATTCTGCCCCGCTTTCAAGTCCTCTTCGAAGACTTACTTCAATACATTTTTGGACGATAGCTGTCATTCATAACTCTGCAGGTTTCTGAATTACACTGCCCCTGAGCTCCTTTCTTCAACTCGCTTTCTTGTGAGCTGGCCGCAAAACCGCAGGATTGCTTCACGCCATAATCTCTTTCTGGCAGGGCACGCTGAGCCTTTGGTTAATTCCTCTTCCTGGTGGGAAATGAGCATTCCGTTTGCCCGTGCAGACACCTACATCTAATCTCTCATTGGTTCTCCCTATTCCTGTTCATCTTGCGCAGAAATTGCAAACTGTGCCAAACAGGAGGTTAAAGGCACTGACTCTCCAAGTGGGGAGAGTGTTAGTAAAGCGTCTGGAATGGTGAACCCGAGTACCAGGGGTGAAAACTGAGATGCATTTGAAAACGTTTCCCAATCACACGGTGGTCCATACTCTGGGTTTCCCATGCATGTTTTAGCTGAAGGAAGAATCCCTTAAACCTGGAGAGTTGGGAACCATGGAATGGGTACCATGCAGTATGACTTCAAAGGGTCTGCGTTTGCTCACCGAACCTCACCAATGCTATCAGCCCGATTTGTCCAGCCTTATGTCTCACCCAGCTCTGTGTGTAGATGTGGTAAATCCAGGTTGCATCACAAGCCCTGAATGAATGATTTAAGAATTGCTCTCTATTTCACTGTCATTGTGTTTTGTTTTTGAAATTTATTTTGATAATGGGATTTATCGGATTTTCACTGTTCCGTTTAGGCTGCTGTACACACGCTTGTTTTCCTTATGGAGACATATAAATCCATGGTTTTTAAGATTCTTACTTGTCAGGTATCTTCCCATGCGTTGAATATGGGGTGTTGAGTCCATTTCGTTGAGCAAGGGGTAGTGCTTGTCTATTATATATTTGGCTTATGGAACGGTATCTGTGCTAATTTCAATCTCTGGTTTTATGCAGCACCCCAACTCACCTTTCCCCATAAGCAAGCATAAGTTGGTTTTCTAAATTTGAGACCCTGTTCTGTTTTGTAATTCAGTTCATGTGTAGCCAACTTTACATTCCGTGTATTAGTGATATCTTATGATGTTTCTTTTTCTGTGTGACTTATTTCTCGTAGAATCATCGTACCTGAATCCACTCATTATGCCGCTACGGGCCTGATGACGTAGATTTCATTGCTGAGTGATACTCCATTGTACGTGCGTACCACAACTTCTTTATCCATTTTATGCTTTCTCGGATATTTAACTTCTACCGTAGATGAGGTTCTTGTAAACAGAGCCATCCCAAACTTTGGGGTGGCTGTGTGTTTTTGATTTTAATTTCCCTAAGCTATAGGACCATAAGTGGAAGTGCCATAGGCTGTGTTGCTTTGTTTCCTACGTGTTTCAGGAAACACCATACACTTTTCCAGAGTGGCTGTTGCCAATTTAAATCCGCCCATCAGCATAACAAGTCTCCCTCTTCTCCATGACCTGTCCTGCCTTTCTGGATTTTACACTTTTTTCCGATGGCCCTTTTGACCGGGGGGCAGTGAGACTTCATTGTAGTGCAGATTTCCTTTACACGCTTGCTTGGTTGGCCAAAAAGTGCGTATGCGTTTTTTCCTGAATATATTCAGGAAAAAACGCATACGCCCTTTTTGGCCAAGTGCATCATTGTCAACATTCTGCCTCTTTTCCTATGCTTTAAGTGCAATTCCAGTCTACCCCCTGAAATCGTTTTCCTGAAATTCTGCCCCGCTTTCAAGTCCTCTTTGAAGACTTACTTCAGTAGATTTTTGGAAGATAGCTGTCATTCATAACTCTGCAGGTTTGTGAATTACAGTGCCCCTGAGCTCCTTTCTTCAACTCCTTTTCTTGTGAGCTGGCCGGAAAATCGCAGGATTGCTTCAGGCCCTAATATGTTTCTGGCCGTGCACGCTGAGCCTTTGGTTAATTCCTCTTCCTGGTGGGAAATGATCGTTCAATTTGCCCGTGCAGACACCAACAGCTAGTCTCTCATTGCTTCTCCCTATGCCTGTTCATCTTGCGCAGAAATTGCAAACTGTGCCAAACAGGAGGTTAAAGGCACTGACTCTCCAAGTGGGGAGAGTGTTAGTAAAGCGTCTGGAATGGTGAACCCGAGTACCAGGGGACGAAAAGTGAGATGCATTTTAAAACGTTTCCAAATCACACGGCGGACGATAGTCTGGGTTTCCAATGCATGTTTTACCTGAAGGAAGAATCCCTTAAACCTGGAGAGTTGGGACCCATGGAATGGGTACCATGCAGTATGACTTCAAAGGGTCTGCGTTTGCTCACCGAACCTCACCAATGCTATCAGCCCGAAGTGTCCAGCCTTATGTCTCACCCAGCTCTGGGTGTAGATGTGGGAAATCCAGGTTGCATCAAAAGCCCTGAATGAATTATTTAAGAATTGCTCTCTATTTCACTGTCATTGTGTTTTGTTTTTGAAATTTATTTTGATAATGGGATTTATCGGATTTTCACTGCTGCGTTTAGGCCGCTGTACACACGCTTGATTTCCTTATGGAGACATATAAATCCATGGGTTTTAAGATTCTTACTTGTCAGGTATCTTGCCAGGTGTTGAATATGGGGTGTTGAGTCCATTTCGTTAGCAAGGAGTAGTGCTTGTCTATTATATATTTGGCTTATGGAACGGTATCTGTGCTAATTTCAATCTCTGGTTTTATGCAGCACCCCAACTCACCTTTCCCCATAAGCAAGCATAAGTTGGTTTTCTCAATTTGAGACCCTGTTCTGTTTTGTAATTCAGTTCATGGGTAGCCAAGTTACATTCCGTGTATTAGTGATATCTTATGATGTTTCTTTTTCTGTGTGACTTATTTCCCGAAGAATCATCATACCTGAATCCACTCATTATGCCGCTACGGGCCTGATGACGTAGATTTCATTGCTGAGTGATATTCCATTGTACATGCGTACCACAACTTCTTTATCCATTTTTTACTTTCTGGGATATTTTACTTGTACCGTAGACGAGGTTCTTGTAAACAGAGCCGTCCCAAACTCTGGGGTGGCTGTGTGTTTTTGATTTTAATTTCCCTCAGTTATAGGACCATAAGTGGAAGTGCCATAGGCTGTGTTGCTTTGTTTCCTACGTGTTTCTGGAAACACCATACACTTCTCCAGAGTGGTTGTTGGCAATTTACATCCCGCCCATCAGCATGACAAGGCTCCCTGTTCTCCATGACCTGTCCTGCCTTTCTGGATTTTACACTTTTTTCAGATGGCCCTTTTGACCGGGGGGGCAGTGAGACTTCATTGTAGTGCAGATTTCCTTTACACGCTTGCTTGGTTGGCCAAAAAGGGCGTATGCGTTTTTTCCTGAATATATTCAGGAAAAAACGCATACGCCCTTTTTGGCCAAGTGCATCGTTGTCGACATTCTGCCTCTTTTCCTATGCTTTTAGTACAATTCCAGTCTACCCCCTGAAATCGTTTTCCTGAAATTCTGCCCCGCTTTCAAGTCCTCTTCGAAGACTTACTTCAATACATTTTTGAACGATAGCTGTCATTCATAACTCTGCAGGTTTGTGAATTACAGTGCCCCTGAGCTCATGTCTTCAACTCGCTTTCTTGTGAGCTGGCCGCAAAACCGCAGGATTACTTCAGGCCATAATCTCTTTCCGGCAGGGCATGCTGAACCTTTGTTTAATTCCTCTTCCTGGTCGGAAATGAGCGTTCCTTTTGCCCGTGCAGGGACCTACAGCTAGTCTCTCATTGGTTCTCCCTATTCCTATACATCTTGCGCAGAAATTGCAAACTGTGCCAAACAGGAGGTTAATGGCACTGACTCTCCAAGTGGGGAGAGTGTTAGTAAAGCGTCTGGGATGGTGTACCCGAGTACCAGGGGACGAAAACTGAGATGCATTTGAAAAGGTTTCCCGGTCACACAGTGCACTGTATTGTGGGTTTCCCATGCATGTTTTAGCTGAAGGAAGAATCCCTTAAACCTGGAGAGTTGGGACCCATGGAATGGGTACCATGCAGTATGACTTCAAAGGGTCTGCGTCTGCTCACCGAACCTCAGCAATGCTATCATCCCGAAGTGTGCAGCCTTATGTCTCACCCAGCTCTGGGTGTAGATGTGGGAAATCCAGGTTGTATCACAAGCCCTGAATGAATTATTTTAGAATTGCTCTCTATTTCACTGTCATTGTGTTTTGTTTTTGAAATTTATTTTGATAATGGGATTTATCGGATTTTCACTGCTGCGTTTAGGCCTCTGTACACATGCTTGATTTCCTTATGGAGACATATAAATCCATGGGTTTTAAGATTCTTACTTGTCAGGTATCTTGCCAGGCGTTGAATATGGGGTGTTGAGTCCATTTCGTTGAGCAAGTAGTAGGTCTTTTGTATAATATATTTGGCTTATGGAACGGTACCTGTGCTAATTTCAATCTCTGGTTTTATGCAGCACCCAACTCACCTTTCCCTATAAGCAAGCATAAGTTGGTTTTCTAAATTTGAGACCCTGTTCTGTTTTGTAATTCAGTTTATGTGTAGCCAAGTTTACATTCCGTGTATTACTGATATATTATGATGTTTCTCTTTCTCTGTGACTTATTTCTCGTAGAATCATCGTACCTGAATCCTCTCATTATACCGCTATGGGGCTGAAGACGTAGATTTAATGGCTGAATGATATTCCATTATACGTGCGTACCAGAACTTCTTTATCCATTTTTTCCTTTCTCGGATATTTAACTTGTACCGTAGACAAGGTTCTTGTAAACAGAGCCATCCCAAATTTTGGGGTGGCTGTGTCTTTTTGATTTTAATTTCCCTAAGCTATAGGACCATAAGTGGAAGTGCCATAGGCTGTGTTGCTTTGTTTCCTACGTGTTTCTGGAAACACCATACACTTCTCCAGAGTGGTTGTTGGCAATTTACATCCCGCCCATCAGCATAACAAGGCTCCCTGTTCTCCATGACCTGTCCTGCCTTTCTGGATTTTACACTTGTTTCAGATGGCCCTTTTGACCCGGGGGCAGTGAGACTACATTGTAGTGCAGATTTCATTTACACGCTTGTTTGGTTGGCCAAAAAGGGCGTATGCGTTTTTTCCTGAATATATTCAGGAAAAAACGCATATGCCCTTTTCGGCCAAGTGCATCATTGTCGACATTCTGCCTCTTTTCCTATGCTTTAAGTGCAATTCCAGTCTACCCCCTGAAATCGTGTTCCTGAAATTCTGCCCCGCTTTCAAGTCCTCTTCGAAGACTTACTTCAATACATTTTTGGACGATAGCTGTCATTCATAACTCTGCAGGTTTCTGAATTACACTGCCCCTGAGCTCCTTTCTTCAACTCGCTTTCTTGTGAGCTGGCCGCAAAACCGCAGGATTGCTTCACGCCATAATCTCTTTCTGGCAGGGCACGCTGAGCCTTTGGTTAATTCCTCTTCCTGGTGGGAAATGAGCATTCCGTTTGCCCGTGCAGACACCTACATCTAATCTCTCATTGGTTCTCCCTATTCCTGTTCATCTTGCGCAGAAATTGCAAACTGTGCCAAACAGGAGGTTAAAGGCACTGACTCTCCAAGTGGGGAGAGTGTTAGTAAAGCGTCTGGAATGGTGAACCCGAGTACCAGGGGTGAAAACTGAGATGCATTTGAAAACGTTTCCCAATCACACGGTGGTCCATACTCTGGGTTTCCCATGCATGTTTTAGCTGAAGGAAGAATCCCTTAAACCTGGAGAGTTGGGAACCATGGAATGGGTACCATGCAGTATGACTTCAAAGGGTCTGCGTTTGCTCACCGAACCTCACCAATGCTATCAGCCCGATTTGTCCAGCCTTATGTCTCACCCAGCTCTGTGTGTAGATGTGGTAAATCCAGGTTGCATCACAAGCCCTGAATGAATGATTTAAGAATTGCTCTCTATTTCACTGTCATTGTGTTTTGTTTTTGAAATTTATTTTGATAATGGGATTTATCGGATTTTCACTGTTCCGTTTAGGCTGCTGTACACACGCTTGTTTTCCTTATGGAGACATATAAATCCATGGTTTTTAAGATTCTTACTTGTCAGGTATCTTCCCATGCGTTGAATATGGGGTGTTGAGTCCATTTCGTTGAGCAAGGGGTAGTGCTTGTCTATTATATATTTGGCTTATGGAACGGTATCTGTGCTAATTTCAATCTCTGGTTTTATGCAGCACCCCAACTCACCTTTCCCCATAAGCAAGCATAAGTTGGTTTTCTAAATTTGAGACCCTGTTCTGTTTTGTAATTCAGTTCATGTGTAGCCAACTTTACATTCCGTGTATTAGTGATATCTTATGATGTTTCTTTTTCTGTGTGACTTATTTCTCGTAGAATCATCGTACCTGAATCCACTCATTATGCCGCTACGGGCCTGATGACGTAGATTTCATTGCTGAGTGATACTCCATTGTACGTGCGTACCACAACTTCTTTATCCATTTTATGCTTTCTCGGATATTTAACTTCTACCGTAGATGAGGTTCTTGTAAACAGAGCCATCCCAAACTTTGGGGTGGCTGTGTGTTTTTGATTTTAATTTCCCTAAGCTATAGGACCATAAGTGGAAGTGCCATAGGCTGTGTTGCTTTGTTTCCTACGTGTTTCAGGAAACACCATACACTTTTCCAGAGTGGCTGTTGCCAATTTAAATCCGCCCATCAGCATAACAAGTCTCCCTCTTCTCCATGACCTGTCCTGCCTTTCTGGATTTTACACTTTTTTCCGATGGCCCTTTTGACCGGGGGGCAGTGAGACTTCATTGTAGTGCAGATTTCCTTTACACGCTTGCTTGGTTGGCCAAAAAGTGCGTATGCGTTTTTTCCTGAATATATTCAGGAAAAAACGCATACGCCCTTTTTGGCCAAGTGCATCATTGTCAACATTCTGCCTCTTTTCCTATGCTTTAAGTGCAATTCCAGTCTACCCCCTGAAATCGTTTTCCTGAAATTCTGCCCCGCTTTCAAGTCCTCTTTGAAGACTTACTTCAGTAGATTTTTGGAAGATAGCTGTCATTCATAACTCTGCAGGTTTGTGAATTACAGTGCCCCTGAGCTCCTTTCTTCAACTCCTTTTCTTGTGAGCTGGCCGGAAAATCGCAGGATTGCTTCAGGCCCTAATATGTTTCTGGCCGTGCACGCTGAGCCTTTGGTTAATTCCTCTTCCTGGTGGGAAATGATCGTTCAATTTGCCCGTGCAGACACCAACAGCTAGTCTCTCATTGCTTCTCCCTATGCCTGTTCATCTTGCGCAGAAATTGCAAACTGTGCCAAACAGGAGGTTAAAGGCACTGACTCTCCAAGTGGGGAGAGTGTTAGTAAAGCGTCTGGAATGGTGAACCCGAGTACCAGGGGACGAAAAGTGAGATGCATTTTAAAACGTTTCCAAATCACACGGCGGACGATAGTCTGGGTTTCCAATGCATGTTTTACCTGAAGGAAGAATCCCTTAAACCTGGAGAGTTGGGACCCATGGAATGGGTACCATGCAGTATGACTTCAAAGGGTCTGCGTTTGCTCACCGAACCTCACCAATGCTATCAGCCCGAAGTGTCCAGCCTTATGTCTCACCCAGCTCTGGGTGTAGATGTGGGAAATCCAGGTTGCATCAAAAGCCCTGAATGAATTATTTAAGAATTGCTCTCTATTTCACTGTCATTGTGTTTTGTTTTTGAAATTTATTTTGATAATGGGATTTATCGGATTTTCACTGCTGCGTTTAGGCCGCTGTACACACGCTTGATTTCCTTATGGAGACATATAAATCCATGGGTTTTAAGATTCTTACTTGTCAGGTATCTTGCCAGGTGTTGAATATGGGGTGTTGAGTCCATTTCGTTAGCAAGGAGTAGTGCTTGTCTATTATATATTTGGCTTATGGAACGGTATCTGTGCTAATTTCAATCTCTGGTTTTATGCAGCACCCCAACTCACCTTTCCCCATAAGCAAGCATAAGTTGGTTTTCTCAATTTGAGACCCTGTTCTGTTTTGTAATTCAGTTCATGGGTAGCCAAGTTACATTCCGTGTATTAGTGATATCTTATGATGTTTCTTTTTCTGTGTGACTTATTTCCCGAAGAATCATCATACCTGAATCCACTCATTATGCCGCTACGGGCCTGATGACGTAGATTTCATTGCTGAGTGATATTCCATTGTACGTGCGTACCACAACTTCTTTATCCATTTTTTACTTTCTGGGATATTTTACTTGTACCGTAGACGAGGTTCTTGTAAACAGAGCCGTCCCAAACTCTGGGGTGGCTGTGTGTTTTTGATTTTAATTTCCCTCAGTTATAGGACCATAAGTGGAAGTGCCATAGGCTGTGTTGCTTTGTTTCCTACGTGTTTCTGGAAACACCATACACTTCTCCAGAGTGGTTGTTGGCAATTTACATCCCGCCCATCAGCATGACAAGGCTCCCTGTTCTCCATGACCTGTCCTGCCTTTCTGGATTTTACACTTTTTTCAGATGGCCCTTTTGACCGGGGGGGCAGTGAGACTTCATTGTAGTGCAGATTTCCTTTACACGCTTGCTTGGTTGGCCAAAAAGGGCGTATGCGTTTTTTCCTGAATATATTCAGGAAAAAACGCATACGCCCTTTTTGGCCAAGTGCATCGTTGTCGACATTCTGCCTCTTTTCCTATGCTTTTAGTACAATTCCAGTCTACCCCCTGAAATCGTTTTCCTGAAATTCTGCCCCGCTTTCAAGTCCTCTTCGAAGACTTACTTCAATACATTTTTGAACGATAGCTGTCATTCATAACTCTGCAGGTTTGTGAATTACAGTGCCCCTGAGCTCATGTCTTCAACTCGCTTTCTTGTGAGCTGGCCGCAAAACCGCAGGATTACTTCAGGCCATAATCTCTTTCCGGCAGGGCATGCTGAACCTTTGTTTAATTCCTCTTCCTGGTCGGAAATGAGCGTTCCTTTTGCCCGTGCAGGGACCTACAGCTAGTCTCTCATTGGTTCTCCCTATTCCTATACATCTTGCGCAGAAATTGCAAACTGTGCCAAACAGGAGGTTAATGGCACTGACTCTCCAAGTGGGGAGAGTGTTAGTAAAGCGTCTGGGATGGTGTACCCGAGTACCAGGGGACGAAAACTGAGATGCATTTGAAAAGGTTTCCCGGTCACACAGTGCACTGTATTGTGGGTTTCCCATGCATGTTTTAGCTGAAGGAAGAATCCCTTAAACCTGGAGAGTTGGGACCCATGGAATGGGTACCATGCAGTATGACTTCAAAGGGTCTGCGTTTGCTCACCGAACCTCACCAATGCTATCAGCCCGAAGTGTCCAGCATTATGTCTCACCCAGCTCTGGGTGTAGATGTGGGAAATCCAGGTTGCATCACAAGCCCTGAATGAATTATTTAAGAATTGCTCTCTATTTCACTGTCATTTTGTTTTGTTTTTGAAATTTATTTTGATAATGGGATTTATCGGATTTTCACTGCTGCGTTTAGGCCGCTGTACACACGCTTGATTTCCTTATGGAGACATATAAATCCATGGGTTTTAAGATTCTTACTTGTCAGGTATCTTGCCAGGCGTTGAATATGGGGTGTTGAGTCCATTTCGTTAGCAAGGAGTAGTGCTTGTCTATTATATATTTGGCTTATGGAACGGTATCTGTGCTAATTTCAATCTCTGGTTTTATGCAGCACCCCAACTCACCTTTCCCCATAAGCAAGCATAAGTTGGTTTTCTCAATTTGAGACCCTGTTCTGTTTTGTAATTCAGTTCATGGGTAGCCAAGTTACATTCCGTGTATTAGTGATATCTTATGATGTTTCTTTTTCTGTGTGACTTATTTCCCGTAGAATCATCATACCTGAATCCACTCATTATGCCGCTACGGGCCTGATGACGTAGATTTCATTGCTGAGTGATATTCCATTGTACGTGCGTACCACAACTTCTTTATCCATTTTTTACTTTCTGGGATATTTTACTTGTACCGTAGACGAGGTTCTTGTAAACAGAGCCGTCCCAAACTCTGGGGTGGCTGTGTGTTTTTGATTTTAATTTCCCTCAGCTATAGGACCATAAGTGGAAGTGCCATAGGCTGTGTTGCTTTGTTTCCTACGTGTTTCTGGAAACACCATACACTTCTCCAGAGTGGTTGTTGGCAATTTACATCCCGCCCATCAGCATGACAAGGCTCCCTGTTCTCCATGACCTGTCCTGCCTTTCTGGATTTTACACTTTTCTCAGATGGCCCTTTTGACCGGGGGGGCAGTGAGACTTCATTGTAGTGCAGATTTCCTTTACACGCTTGCTTGGTTGGCCAAAAAGGGCGTATGCGTTTTTTCCTGAATATATTCAGGAAAAAACGCATACGCCCTTTTTGGCCAAGTGCATCGTTGTCGACATTCTGCCTCTTTTCCTATGCTTTTAGTACAATTCCAGTCTACCCCCTGAAATCGTTTTCCTGAAATTCTGCCCCGCTTTCAAGTCCTCTTCGAAGACTTACTTCAATACATTTTTGAACGATAGCTGTCATTCATAACTCTGCAGGTTTGTGAATTTCAGTGCCCCTGAGCTCATGTCTTCAACTCGCTTTCTTGTGAGCTGGCCGCAAAACCGCAGGATTACTTCAGGCCATAATCTCTTTCTGGCAGGGCATGCTGAGCCTTTGTTTAATTCCTCTTCCTGGTCGGAAATGAGCGTTCCTTTTGCCCGTGCAGGGACCTACAGCTAGACTCTCATTGGTTCTCCCTATTCCTGTACATCTTACGCAGAAATTGCAAACTGTGCCAAACAGGAGGTTAAAGGCAATGACTCTCCAAGTGGGGAGAGTGTTAGTAAAGCGTCTGGAATGGTTAACCTGAGTACCAGGGGACGAAAACTGAGATGCATTTGAAAACGTTTCCCAATTACACGGCGGACGATAGTCTGGGTTTCCCATGCATGTTTTAGCTGAAGGAAGAATCCCTTAAACCTGGAGAGTTGGGACCCATGGAATGGGTACCATGCAGTATGACTTCAAAGGGTCTGCGTCTGCTCACCGAACCTCAGCAATGCTATCATCCCGAAGTGTGCAGCCTTATGTCTCACCCAGCTCTGGGTGTAGATGTGGTAAATCCAGGTTGTATCACAAGCCCTGAATGAATTATTTTAGAATTGCTCTCTATTTCACTGTCATTGTGTTTTGTTTTTGAAATTTATTTTGATAATGGGATTTATCGGATTTTCACTGCTGCGTTTAGGCCTCTGTACACATGCTTGATTTCCTTATGGAGACATATAAATCCATGGGTTTTAAGATTCTTACTTGTCAGGTATCTTGCCAGGCGTTGAATATGGGGTGTTGAGTCCATTTCGTTGAGCAAGTAGTAGGTCTTTTGTATAATATATTTGGCTTATGGAACGGTACCTGTGCTAATTTCAATCTCTGGTTTTATTCAGCACCCAACTCACCTTTCCCTATAAGCAAGCATAAGTTGGTTTTCTAAATTTGAGACCCTGTTCTGTTTTGTAATTCAGTTTATGTGTAGCCAAGTTTACATTCCGTGTATTACTGATATATTATGATGTTTCTCTTTCTCTGTGACTTATTTCTCGTAGAATCATCGTACCTGAATCCTCTCATTATACCGCTACGGGGCTGAAGACGTAGATTTAATGGCTGAATGATATTCCATTATACGTGCGTACCAGAACTTCTTTATCCATTTTTTCCTTTCTCGGATATTTAACTTGTACCGTAGACAAGGTTCTTGTAAACAGAGCCATCCCAAATTTTGGGGTGGCTGTGTCTTTTTGATTTTAATTTCCCTAAGCTATAGGACCATAAGTGGAAGTGCCATAGGCTGTGTTGCTTTGTTTCCTACGTGTTTCTGGAAACACCATACACTTCTCCAGAGTGGTTGTTGGCAATTTACATCCCGCCCATCAGCATAACAAGGCTCCCTGTTCTCCATGACCTGTCCTGCCTTTCTGGATTTTACACTTGTTTCAGATGGCCCTTTTGACCCGGGGGCAGTGAGACTACATTGTAGTGCAGATTTCATTTACACGCTTGTTTGGTTGGCCAAAAAGGGCGTATGCGTTTTTTCCTGAATATATTCAGGAAAAAACGCATATGCCCTTTTCGGCCAAGTGCATCATTGTCGACATTCTGCCTCTTTTCCTATGCTTTAAGTGCAATTCCAGTCTACCCCCTGAAATCGTGTTCCTGAAATTCTGCCCCGCTTTCAAGTCCTCTTCGAAGACTTACTTCAATACATTTTTGGACGATAGCTGTCATTCATAACTCTGCAGGTTTCTGAATTACACTGCCCCTGAGCTCCTTTCTTCAACTCGCTTTCTTGTGAGCTGGCCGCAAAACCGCAGGATTGCTTCACGCCATAATCTCTTTCTGGCAGGGCACGCTGAGCCTTTGGTTAATTCCTCTTCCTGGTGGGAAATGAGCATTCCGTTTGCCCGTGCAGACACCTACATCTAATCTCTCATTGGTTCTCCCTATTCCTGTTCATCTTGCGCAGAAATTGCAAACTGTGCCAAACAGGAGGTTAAAGGCACTGACTCTCCAAGTGGGGAGAGTGTTAGTAAAGCGTCTGGAATGGTGAACCCGAGTACCAGGGGTGAAAACTGAGATGCATTTGAAAACGTTTCCCAATCACACGGTGGTCCATACTCTGGGTTTCCCATGCATGTTTTAGCTGAAGGAAGAATCCCTTAAACCTGGAGAGTTGGGAACCATGGAATGGGTACCATGCAGTATGACTTCAAAGGGTCTGCGTTTGCTCACCGAACCTCACCAATGCTATCAGCCCGATTTGTCCAGCCTTATGTCTCACCCAGCTCTGTGTGTAGATGTGGTAAATCCAGGTTGCATCACAAGCCCTGAATGAATGATTTAAGAATTGCTCTCTATTTCACTGTCATTGTGTTTTGTTTTTGAAATTTATTTTGATAATGGGATTTATCGGATTTTCACTGTTCCGTTTAGGCTGCTGTACACACGCTTGTTTTCCTTATGGAGACATATAAATCCATGGTTTTTAAGATTCTTACTTGTCAGGTATCTTCCCATGCGTTGAATATGGGGTGTTGAGTCCATTTCGTTGAGCAAGGGGTAGTGCTTGTCTATTATATATTTGGCTTATGGAACGGTATCTGTGCTAATTTCAATCTCTGGTTATATGCAGCACCCCAACTCACCTTTCCCCATAAGCAAGCATAAGTTGGTTTTCTAAATTTGAGACCCTGTTCTGTTTTGTAATTCAGTTCATGTGTAGCCAACTTTACATTCCGTGTATTAGTGATATCTTATGATGTTTCTTTTTCTGTGTGACTTATTTCTCGTAGAATCATCGTACCTGAATCCACTCATTATGCCGCTACGGGCCTGATGACGTAGATTTCATTGCTGAGTGATACTCCATTGTACGTGCGTACCACAACTTCTTTATCCATTTTATGCTTTCTCGGATATTTAACTTCTACCGTAGATGAGGTTCTTGTAAACAGAGCCATCCCAAACTTTGGGGTGGCTGTGTGTTTTTGATTTTAATTTCCCTAAGCTATAGGACCATAAGTGGAAGTGCCATAGGCTGTGTTGCTTTGTTTCCTACGTGTTTCAGGAAACACCATACACTTTTCCAGAGTGGCTGTTGCCAATTTAAATCCGCCCATCAGCATAACAAGTCTCCCTCTTCTCCATGACCTGTCCTGCCTTTCTGGATTTTACACTTTTTTCCGATGGCCCTTTTGACTGGGGGGCAGTGAGACTTCATTGTAGTGCAGATTTCTTTACACGCTTGCTTGGTTGGCCAAAAAGTGCGTATGCGTTTTTTCCTGAATATATTCAGGAAAAAACGCATACGCCCTTTTTGGCCAAGTGCATCATTGTCAACATTCTGCCTCTTTTCCTATGCTTTAAGTGCAATTCCAGTCTACCCCCTGAAATCGTTTTCCTGAAATTCTGCCCCGCTTTCAAGTCCTCTTTGAAGACTTACTTCAGTAGATTTTTGGAAGATAGCTGTCATTCATAACTCTGCAGGTTTGTGAATTACAGTGCCCCTGAGCTCCTTTCTTCAACTCCTTTTCTTGTGAGCTGGCCAGAAAATCGCAGGATTGCTTCAGGCCCTAATATGTTTCTGGCCGTGCACGCTGAGCCTTTGGTTAATTCCTCTTCCTGGTGGGAAATGATCGTTCAATTTGCCCGTGCAGACACCAACAGCTAGTCTCTCATTGCTTCTCCCTATGCCTGTTCATCTTGCGCAGAAATTGCAAACTGTGCCAAACAGGAGGTTAAAGGCACTGACTCTCCAAGTGGGGAGAGTGTTAGTAAAGCGTCTGGAATGGTGAACCCGAGTACCAGGGGACGAAAAGTGAGATGCATTTTAAAACGTTTCCAAATCACACGGCGGACGATAGTCTGGGTTTCCAATGCATGTTTTACCTGAAGGAAGAATCCCTTAAACCTGGAGAGTTGGGACCCATGGAATGGGTACCATGCAGTATGACTTCAAAGGGTCTGCGTTTGCTCACCGAACCTCACCAATGCTATCAGCCCGAAGTGTCCAGCCTTATGTCTCACCCAGCTCTGGGTGTAGATGTGGGAAATCCAGGTTGCATCAAAAGCCCTGAATGAATTATTTAAGAATTGCTCTCTATTTCACTGTCATTGTGTTTTGTTTTTGAAATTTATTTTGATAATGGGATTTATCGGATTTTCACTGCTGCGTTTAGGCCGCTGTACACACGCTTGATTTCCTTATGGAGACATATAAATCCATGGGTTTTAAGATTCTTACTTGTCAGGTATCTTGCCAGGTGTTGAATATGGGGTGTTGAGTCCATTTCGTTAGCAAGGAGTAGTGCTTGTCTATTATATATTTGGCTTATGGAACGGTATCTGTGCTAATTTCAATCTCTGGTTTTATGCAGCACCCCAACTCACCTTTCCCCATAAGCAAGCATAAGTTGGTTTTCTCAATTTGAGACCCTGTTCTGTTTTGTAATTCAGTTCATGGGTAGCCAAGTTACATTCCGTGTATTAGTGATATCTTATGATGTTTCTTTTTCTGTGTGACTTATTTCCCGAAGAATCATCATACCTGAATCCACTCATTATGCCGCTACGGGCCTGATGACGTAGATTTCATTGCTGAGTGATATTCCATTGTACGTGCGTACCACAACTTCTTTATCCATTTTTTACTTTCTGGGATATTTTACTTGTACCGTAGACGAGGTTCTTGTAAACAGAGCCGTCCCAAACTCTGGGGTGGCTGTGTGTTTTTGATTTTAATTTCCCTCAGTTATAGGACCATAAGTGGAAGTGCCATAGGCTGTGTTGCTTTGTTTCCTACGTGTTTCTGGAAACACCATACACTTCTCCAGAGTGGTTGTTGGCAATTTACATCCCGCCCATCAGCATGACAAGGCTCCCTGTTCTCCATGACCTGTCCTGCCTTTCTGGATTTTACACTTTTTTCAGATGGCCCTTTTGACCGGGGGGGCAGTGAGACTTCATTGTAGTGCAGATTTCCTTTACACGCTTGCTTGGTTGGCCAAAAAGGGCGTATGCGTTTTTTCCTGAATATATTCAGGAAAAAACGCATACGCCCTTTTTGGCCAAGTGCATCGTTGTCGACATTCTGCCTCTTTTCCTATGCTTTTAGTACAATTCCAGTCTACCCCCTGAAATCGTTTTCCTGAAATTCTGCCCCGCTTTCAAGTCCTCTTCGAAGACTTACTTCAATACATTTTTGAACGATAGCTGTCATTCATAACTCTGCAGGTTTGTGAATTACAGTGCCCCTGAGCTCATGTCTTCAACTCGCTTTCTTGTGAGCTGGCCGCAAAACCGCAGGATTACTTCAGGCCATAATCTCTTTCCGGCAGGGCATGCTGAACCTTTGTTTAATTCCTCTTCCTGGTCGGAAATGAGCGTTCCTTTTGCCCGTGCAGGGACCTACAGCTAGTCTCTCATTGGTTCTCCCTATTCCTATACATCTTGCGCAGAAATTGCAAACTGTGCCAAACAGGAGGTTAATGGCACTGACTCTCCAAGTGGGGAGAGTGTTAGTAAAGCGTCTGGGATGGTGTACCCGAGTACCAGGGGACGAAAACTGAGATGCATTTGAAAAGGTTTCCCGGTCACACAGTGCACTGTATTGTGGGTTTCCCATGCATGTTTTAGCTGAAGGAAGAATCCCTTAAACCTGGAGAGTTGGGACCCATGGAATGGGTACCATGCAGTATGACTTCAAAGGGTCTGCGTCTGCTCACCGAACCTCAGCAATGCTATCATCCCGAAGTGTGCAGCCTTATGTCTCACCCAGCTCTGGGTGTAGATGTGGTAAATCCAGGTTGTATCACAAGCCCTGAATGAATTATTTTAGAATTGCTCTCTATTTCACTGTCATTGTGTTTTGTTTTTGAAATTTATTTTGATAATGGGATTTATCGGATTTTCACTGCTGCGTTTAGGCCTCTGTACACATGCTTGATTTCCTTATGGAGACATATAAATCCATGGGTTTTAAGATTCTTACTTGTCAGGTATCTTGCCAGGCGTTGAATATGGGGTGTTGAGTCCATTTCGTTGAGCAAGTAGTAGGTCTTTTGTATAATATATTTGGCTTATGGAACGGTACCTGTGCTAATTTCAATCTCTGGTTTTATGCAGCACCCAACTCACCTTTCCCTATAAGCAAGCATAAGTTGGTTTTCTAAATTTGAGACCCTGTTCTGTTTTGTAATTCAGTTTATGTGTAGCCAAGTTTACATTCCGTGTATTACTGATATATTATGATGTTTCTCTTTCTCTGTGACTTATTTCTCGTAGAATCATCGTACCTGAATCCTCTCATTATACCGCTACGGGGCTGAAGACGTAGATTTAATGGCTGAATGATATTCCATTATACGTGCGTACCAGAACTTCTTTATCCATTTTTTCCTTTCTCGGATATTTAACTTGTACCGTAGACAAGGTTCTTGTAAACAGAGCCATCCCAAATTTTGGGGTGGCTGTGTCTTTTTGATTTTAATTTCCCTAAGCTATAGGACCATAAGTGGAAGTGCCATAGGCTGTGTTGCTTTGTTTCCTACGTGTTTCTGGAAACACCATACACTTCTCCAGAGTGGTTGTTGGCAATTTACATCCCGCCCATCAGCATAACAAGGCTCCCTGTTCTCCATGACCTGTCCTGCCTTTCTGGATTTTACACTTGTTTCAGATGGCCCTTTTGACCCGGGGGCAGTGAGACTACATTGTAGTGCAGATTTCATTTACACGCTTGTTTGGTTGGCCAAAAAGGGCGTATGCGTTTTTTCCTGAATATATTCAGGAAAAAACGCATATGCCCTTTTCGGCCAAGTGCATCATTGTCGACATTCTGCCTCTTTTCCTATGCTTTAAGTGCAATTCCAGTCTACCCCCTGAAATCGTGTTCCTGAAATTCTGCCCCGCTTTCAAGTCCTCTTCGAAGACTTACTTCAATACATTTTTGGACGATAGCTGTCATTCATAACTCTGCAGGTTTCTGAATTACACTGCCCCTGAGCTCCTTTCTTCAACTCGCTTTCTTGTGAGCTGGCCGCAAAACCGCAGGATTGCTTCACGCCATAATCTCTTTCTGGCAGGGCACGCTGAGCCTTTGGTTAATTCCTCTTCCTGGTGGGAAATGAGCATTCCGTTTGCCCGTGCAGACACCTACATCTAATCTCTCATTGGTTCTCCCTATTCCTGTTCATCTTGCGCAGAAATTGCAAACTGTGCCAAACAGGAGGTTAAAGGCACTGACTCTCCAAGTGGGGAGAGTGTTAGTAAAGCGTCTGGAATGGTGAACCCGAGTACCAGGGGTGAAAACTGAGATGCATTTGAAAACGTTTCCCAATCACACGGTGGTCCATACTCTGGGTTTCCCATGCATGTTTTAGCTGAAGGAAGAATCCCTTAAACCTGGAGAGTTGGGAACCATGGAATGGGTACCATGCAGTATGACTTCAAAGGGTCTGCGTTTGCTCACCGAACCTCACCAATGCTATCAGCCCGATTTGTCCAGCCTTATGTCTCACCCAGCTCTGTGTGTAGATGTGGTAAATCCAGGTTGCATCACAAGCCCTGAATGAATGATTTAAGAATTGCTCTCTATTTCACTGTCATTGTGTTTTGTTTTTGAAATTTATTTTGATAATGGGATTTATCGGATTTTCACTGTTCCGTTTAGGCTGCTGTACACACGCTTGTTTTCCTTATGGAGACATATAAATCCATGGTTTTTAAGATTCTTACTTGTCAGGTATCTTCCCATGCGTTGAATATGGGGTGTTGAGTCCATTTCGTTGAGCAAGGGGTAGTGCTTGTCTATTATATATTTGGCTTATGGAACGGTATCTGTGCTAATTTCAATCTCTGGTTTTATGCAGCACCCCAACTCACCTTTCCCCATAAGCAAGCATAAGTTGGTTTTCTAAATTTGAGACCCTGTTCTGTTTTGTAATTCAGTTCATGTGTAGCCAACTTTACATTCCGTGTATTAGTGATATCTTATGATGTTTCTTTTTCTGTGTGACTTATTTCTCGTAGAATCATCGTACCTGAATCCACTCATTATGCCGCTACGGGCCTGATGACGTAGATTTCATTGCTGAGTGATACTCCATTGTACGTGCGTACCACAACTTCTTTATCCATTTTATGCTTTCTCGGATATTTAACTTCTACCGTAGATGAGGTTCTTGTAAACAGAGCCATCCCAAACTTTGGGGTGGCTGTGTGTTTTTGATTTTAATTTCCCTAAGCTATAGGACCATAAGTGGAAGTGCCATAGGCTGTGTTGCTTTGTTTCCTACGTGTTTCAGGAAACACCATACACTTTTCCAGAGTGGCTGTTGCCAATTTAAATCCGCCCATCAGCATAACAAGTCTCCCTCTTCTCCATGACCTGTCCTGCCTTTCTGGATTTTACACTTTTTTCCGATGGCCCTTTTGACCGGGGGGCAGTGAGACTTCATTGTAGTGCAGATTTCCTTTACACGCTTGCTTGGTTGGCCAAAAAGTGCGTATGCGTTTTTTCCTGAATATATTCAGGAAAAAACGCATACGCCCTTTTTGGCCAAGTGCATCATTGTCAACATTCTGCCTCTTTTCCTATGCTTTAAGTGCAATTCCAGTCTACCCCCTGAAATCGTTTTCCTGAAATTCTGCCCCGCTTTCAAGTCCTCTTTGTAGACTTACTTCAGTAGATTTTTGGAAGATAGCTGTCATTCATAACTCTGCAGGTTTGTGAATTACAGTGCCCCTGAGCTCCTTTCTTCAACTCCTTTTCTTGTGAGCTGGCCGGAAAATCGCAGGATTGCTTCAGGCCCTAATATGTTTCTGGCCGTGCACGCTGAGCCTTTGGTTAATTCCTCTTCCTGGTGGGAAATGATCGTTCAATTTGCCCGTGCAGACACCAACAGCTAGTCTCTCATTGCTTCTCCCTATGCCTGTTCATCTTGCGCAGAAATTGCAAACTGTGCCAAACAGGAGGTTAAAGGCACTGACTCTCCAAGTGGGGAGAGTGTTAGTAAAGCGTCTGGAATGGTGAACCCGAGTACCAGGGGACGAAAAGTGAGATGCATTTTAAAACGTTTCCAAATCACACGGCGGACGATAGTCTGGGTTTCCAATGCATGTTTTACCTGAAGGAAGAATCCCTTAAACCTGGAGAGTTGGGACCCATGGAATGGGTACCATGCAGTATGACTTCAAAGGGTCTGCGTTTGCTCACCGAACCTCACCAATGCTATCAGCCCGAAGTGTCCAGCCTTATGTCTCACCCAGCTCTGGGTGTAGATGTGGGAAATCCAGGTTGCATCAAAAGCCCTGAATGAATTATTTAAGAATTGCTCTCTATTTCACTGTCATTGTGTTTTGTTTTTGAAATTTATTTTGATAATGGGATTTATCGGATTTTCACTGCTGCGTTTAGGCCGCTGTACACACGCTTGATTTCCTTATGGAGACATATAAATCCATGGGTTTTAAGATTCTTACTTGTCAGGTATCTTGCCAGGTGTTGAATATGGGGTGTTGAGTCCATTTCGTTAGCAAGGAGTAGTGCTTGTCTATTATATATTTGGCTTATGGAACGGTATCTGTGCTAATTTCAATCTCTGGTTTTATGCAGCACCCCAACTCACCTTTCCCCATAAGCAAGCATAAGTTGGTTTTCTCAATTTGAGACCCTGTTCTGTTTTGTAATTCAGTTCATGGGTAGCCAAGTTACATTCCGTGTATTAGTGATATCTTATGATGTTTCTTTTTCTGTGTGACTTATTTCCCGAAGAATCATCATACCTGAATCCACTCATTATGCCGCTACGGGCCTGATGACGTAGATTTCATTGCTGAGTGATATTCCATTGTACGTGCGTACCACAACTTCTTTATCCATTTTTTACTTTCTGGGATATTTTACTTGTACCGTAGACGAGGTTCTTGTAAACAGAGCCGTCCCAAACTCTGGGGTGGCTGTGTGTTTTTGATTTTAATTTCCCTCAGTTATAGGACCATAAGTGGAAGTGCCATAGGCTGTGTTGCTTTGTTTCCTACGTGTTTCTGGAAACACCATACACTTCTCCAGAGTGGTTGTTGGCAATTTACATCCCGCCCATCAGCATGACAAGGCTCCCTGTTCTCCATGACCTGTCCTGCCTTTCTGGATTTTACACTTTTTTCAGATGGCCCTTTTGACCGGGGGGGCAGTGAGACTTCATTGTAGTGCAGATTTCCTTTACACGCTTGCTTGGTTGGCCAAAAAGGGCGTATGCGTTTTTTCCTGAATATATTCAGGAAAAAACGCATACGCCCTTTTTGGCCAAGTGCATCGTTGTCGACATTCTGCCTCTTTTCCTATGCTTTTAGTACAATTCCAGTCTACCCCCTGAAATCGTTTTCCTGAAATTCTGCCCCGCTTTCAAGTCCTCTTCGAAGACTTACTTCAATACATTTTTGAACGATAGCTGTCATTCATAACTCTGCAGGTTTGTGAATTACAGTGCCCCTGAGCTCATGTCTTCAACTCGCTTTCTTGTGAGCTGGCCGCAAAACCGCAGGATTACTTCAGGCCATAATCTCTTTCCGGCAGGGCATGCTGAACCTTTGTTTAATTCCTCTTCCTGGTCGGAAATGAGCGTTCCTTTTGCCCGTGCAGGGACCTACAGCTAGTCTCTCATTGGTTCTCCCTATTCCTATACATCTTGCGCAGAAATTGCAAACTGTGCCAAACAGGAGGTTAATGGCACTGACTCTCCAAGTGGGGAGAGTGTTAGTAAAGCGTCTGGGATGGTGTACCCGAGTACCAGGGGACGAAAACTGAGATGCATTTGAAAAGGTTTCCCGGTCACACAGTGCACTGTATTGTGGGTTTCCCATGCATGTTTTAGCTGAAGGAAGAATCCCTTAAACCTGGAGAGTTGGGACCCATGGAATGGGTACCATGCAGTATGACTTCAAAGGGTCTGCGTTTGCTCACCGAACCTCACCAATGCTATCAGCCCGAAGTGTCCAGCCTTATGTCTCATCCAGCTCTGGGTGTAGATGTGGTAAATCCAGGTTGTATCACAAGCCCTGAATGAATTATTTAAGCATTGCTCTCTATTTCACTCTCATTGTGTTTTGTTTTTGAAATTCATTTTGATAATGGGATTTATCGGATTTTCACTGCTGCTTTTAGGCCACTGTACACACGCTTGATTTCCTTATGGAGACATATAAATCCATGGGTTTTAAGATTCTAACTTGTCAGGTATCTTCCCAGGCGTTGAATATAGGGTGTTGAGTCCATTTCGTTGAGCAAGGAGTAGGTTTTGTCTATTATATATTTGGCTTATGGAACGGTATCTGTGCTAATTTAAATCTCTGGTTTTATGCAGCATCCCAACTGACCTTTCCCCATAAGCAAGCATAAGTTGGTTTGCTAAATTTGAGACCCTTTTCTGTTTTTAATTCAGTTCATGGGTAGCCAAGTTTACATTCCGTGTATTAGTGATAACTTATGATGTTTCTTTTTCTGTCTGACTTATTTCTCATAGAATCATCGTACCTGAATCCACACATTATGCCGCTACGTTCCTGATGACATAGATTTCATTGCTGAGTGATATTCCATTGTACGTGCGTACCACAACTTCTTTATCCATTTTATGCTTTCTCGGATATTTAACTTCTACCGTAGATGAGGTTCTTGTAAACAGAGCCATCCCAAACTTTGGGGCGGCTGTGTGTTTTTGATTTTAATTTCCCTAAGCTATAGGACCATAAGTGGAAGTGCCATAGGCTGTGTTGCTTTGTCTCCTACGTGTTTCAGGATACACCATACATTTCTCCAGTGTGGCTGTTGGCAATTTACATCCCGCCCATCAGCATAACAAGGCTCCCTGTTCTCCATGACCTGTCCTGCCTTTCTGGATTTTACACTTTTTTCCGATGGCCCTTTTGACCGGGGGGCAGTGAGACTTCATTGTAGTGCAGATTTCCTTTACACGCTTGCTTGGTTGGCCAAAAAGGGCGTATGCGTTTTTTCCTGAATATATTCAGGAAAAAACGCATACGCCCTTTTTGGCCAAGTGCATCATTGTCAACATTCTGCCTCTTTTCCTATGCTTTAAGTGCAATTCCAGTCTACCCCCTGAAATCGTTTTCCTGAAATTCTGCCCCGCTTTCAAGTCCTCTTCGAAGACTTACTTCTATACATTTTTGGACGATAGCTGTCATTCATAACTCTGCAGGTTTGTCAATTACAGTGCCCCTGAGCTCCTTTCTTCAACTCGCTTTCTTGTGAGCTGGCCGCAAAACCGCAGGATTGCTTCAGGCCCTAATCTCTTTCCGGCAGGGCACGCTGAGCCTTTGGATAATTCCTCTTCCTGGTGGGAAATGAGCGTTCAATTGGCCCGTGCAAACACCTACAGCTAGTCTCTCATTGCTTCTCCCTATTCCTGTTCATCTTGCGCAGAAATTGCAAGGTGTGCCAAACAGGAGGTTAAATGCACTGACTCTCCAAGTGGGGAGAGTGTTAGTAAAGCGTCTGGAATGGTGAACCCGAGTACCAGGGTACGGAAACTGAGATGCATTTGAAAACGTTTCCCAATCACACGGTGGACCATACTATGGGTTTCCCATGCATGTTTTAGCTGAAGGAAGAATCCCTTAAACCTGGAAATTTGGGACCCATGGAATGGGTACCATGCAGTATGACTTCAAAGGGTCTGCGTTTGCTCACCGAACCTCACCAATGCTATCAGCCCGAAGTGTCCAGCATTATGTCTCACCCAGCTCTGGGTGTAGATGTGGGAAATCCAGGTTGCATCACAAGCCCTGAATGAATTATTTAAGAATTGCTCTCTATTTCACTGTCATTTTGTTTTGTTTTTGAAATTTATTTTGATAATGGGATTTATCGGATTTTCACTGCTGCGTTTAGGCCGCTGTACACACGCTTGATTTCCTTATGGAGACATATAAATCCATGGGTTTTAAGATTCTTACTTGTCAGGTATCTTGCCAGGCGTTGAATATGGGGTGTTGAGTCCATTTCGTTAGCAAGGAGTAGTGCTTGTCTATTATATATTTGGCTTATGGAACGGTATCTGTGCTAATTTCAATCTCTGGTTTTATGCAGCACCCCAACTCACCTTTCCCCATAAGCAAGCATAAGTTGGTTTTCTCAATTTGAGACCCTGTTCTGTTTTGTAATTCAGTTCATGGGTAGCCAAGTTACATTCCGTGTATTAGTGATATCTTATGATGTTTCTTTTTCTGTGTGACTTATTTCCCGTAGAATCATCATACCTGAATCCACTCATTATGCCGCTACGGGCCTGATGACGTAGATTTCATTGCTGAGTGATATTCCATTGTACGTGCGTACCACAACTTCTTTATCCATTTTTTACTTTCTGGGATATTTTACTTGTACCGTAGACGAGGTTCTTGTAAACAGAGCCGTCCCAAACTCTGGGGTGGCTGTGTGTTTTTGATTTTAATTTCCCTCAGCAATACGACCATAAGTGGAAGTGCCATAGGCTGTGTTGCTTTGTTTCCTACGTGTTTCCGGAAACACCATACACTTCTCCAGAGTGGTTGTTGGCAATTTACATCCCGCCCATCAGCATGACAAGGCTCCCTGTTCTCCATGACCTGTCCTGCCTTTCTGGATTTTACACTTTTCTCAGATGGCCCTTTTGACCGGGGGGGCAGTGAGACTTCATTGTAGTGCAGATTTCCTTTACACGCTTGCTTGGTTGGCCAAAAAGGGCGTATGCGTTTTTTCCTGAATATATTCAGGAAAAAACGCATACGCCCTTTTTGGCCAAGTGCATCGTTGTCGACATTCTGCCTCTTTTCCTATGCTTTTAGTACAATTCCAGTCTACCCCCTGAAATCGTTTTCCTGAAATTCTGCCCCGCTTTCAAGTCCTCTTCGAAGACTTACTTCAATACATTTTTGAACGATAGCTGTCATTCATAACTCTGCAGGTTTGTGAATTTCAGTGCCCCTGAGCTCATGTCTTCAACTCGCTTTCTTGTGAGCTGGCCGCAAAACCGCAGGATTACTTCAGGCCATAATCTCTTTCCGGCAGGGCATGCTGAACCTTTGTTTAATTCCTCTTCCTGGTCGGAAATGAGCGTTCCTTTTGCCCGTGCAGGGACCTACAGCTAGTCTCTCATTGGTTCTCCCTATTCCTATACATCTTGCGCAGAAATTGCAAACTGTGCCAAACAGGAGGTTAATGGCACTGACTCTCCAAGTGGGGAGAGTGTTAGTAAAGCGTCTGGGATGGTGTACCCGAGTACCAGGGGACGAAAACTGAGATGCATTTGAAAAGGTTTCCCGGTCACACAGTGCACTGTATTGTGGGTTTCCCATGCATGTTTTAGCTGAAGGAAGAATCCCTTAAACCTGGAGAGTTGGGACCCATGGAATGGGTACCATGCAGTATGACTTCAAAGGGTCTGCGTTTGCTCACCGAACCTCACCAATGCTATCAGCCCGAAGTGTCCAGCCTTATGTCTCATCCAGCTCTGGGTGTAGATGTGGTAAATCCAGGTTGCATCACAAGCCCTGAATGAATTATTTAAGCATTGCTCTCTATTTCACTCTCATTGTGTTTTGTTTTTGAAATTCATTTTGATAATGGGATTTATCGGATTTTCACTGCTGCTTTTAGGCCACTGTACACACGCTTGATTTCCTTATGGAGACATATAAATCCATGGGTTTTAAGATTCTAACTTGTCAGGTATCTTCCCAGGCGTTGAATATAGGGTGTTGAGTCCATTTCGTTGAGCAAGGAGTAGGTTTTGTCTATTATATATTTGGCTTATGGAACGGTATCTGTGCTAATTTAAATCTCTGGTTTTATGCAGCATCCCAACTGACCTTTCCCCATAAGCAAGCATAAGTTGGTTTGCTAAATTTGAGACCCTTTTCTGTTTTTAATTCAGTTCATGGGTAGCCAACTTTACATTCCGTGTATTAGTGATATCTTATGATGTTTCTTTTTCTGTGTGACTTATTTCTCGTAGAATCATCGTACCTGAATCCACTCATTATGCCGCTACGGGCCTGATGACGTAGATTTCATTGCTGAGTGATATTCCATTGTACGTGCGTACCACAACTTCTTTATCCATTTTTTGCTTTTCGGATATTTAACTTGTACCGTAGACGAGGTTCTTGTAAACAGAGCCGTCCCAAACTTTGGGGTGGCTGTGTGTTTTTGATTTTAATTTCCCTAAGCTATAGGACCATAAGTGGAAGTGCCATAGGCTGTGATGCTTTGTTTCCTACGTGTTTCAGGATACACCATACATTTCTCCAGAGTGGCTGTTGGCAACTTACATCCCGCCCATCAGCATAACAAGGCTCCCTGTTCTCCATGACCTGTCCTGCCTTTCTGGATTTTACACTTTTTTCAGATGGCCCTTTTCACCGGGGGGCAGTGAGACTTAATTGTAGTGCAGATTTCATTTACACGCTTGCTTGGTTGGCCAAAAAGTGCGTATGCGTTTATTCCTGAATATATTATGGAAAAAACGCATACGCCCTTTTTCGCCAAGTGCATCATTGTCGACATTCTGCCTCTTCTCCTATGCTTTAAGTGCAATTCCAGTCTACCCCCTGAAATCGTTTTTCTGAAATTCTGCCCCGCTTTCAAGTCCTCTTCGAAGTCTTACTTCAGTACATTTTTGGACGATACCTGTCATTCATAACTCTGCAGGTTTGTCAATTACAGTGCCCCTGAGCTCCTTTCTTCAACTCGTTTCCTTGTGAGCTGGCTGCAAAACAGCAGGATTGCTTCAGGCCCTAATCTGTTTCCGGCAGGGCATGCTGAGCCTTTCATTAATTCCTCTTCCTTGTGGGAAATGAGCATTCAATTTGCCCGTGCAGACACCAACAGCTAGTCTCTCATTGGTTCTCCCTATTCCTGTTCATCTTACGCAGAAATTGCAAACTGTGCCAAACAGGAGGTTAAAGGCAATGACTCTCCAAGTGGGGAGAGTGTTAGTAAAGCGTCTGGAATGGTGAACCCGAGTACCAGGGGACGAAAACTGAGATGCATTTGAAAACGTTTCCCAATTACACGGCGGACGATAGTCTGGGTTTCCCATGCATGTTTTAGCTGAAGGAAGAATCCCTTAAACCTGGAGAGTTGGGACCCATGGAATGGGTACCATGCAGTATGACTTCAAAGGGTCTGCGTCTGCTCACCGAACCTCACCAATGCTATCAGCCCGAAGTGTCCAGCCTTATGTCTCATCCAGCTCTGGGTGTAGATGTGGTAAATCCAGGTTGCATTACAAGCCCTGAATGAATTATTTAGGCATTGCTCTCTATTTCACTGTCATTGTGTTTTGTTTTTGAAATTTATTTTGATAATGGGATTTATCGGATGTTCACTGCTGCGTTTAGGCCGCTGTACAGACGCTTGATTTCCTTATGGAGACATATAAATCCATGGGTTTTAAGATTCTTACTTGTCAGGTATGTTCCCAGGCGTTGAATATGGGCTGTTGAGTCCATTTCGCTGAGCAAGGAGTAGGTCTTGTCTATTATATATCTGGCTTATGGAATGGTATCTGTGCTAATTTCAATCTCTGGTTTTATACAGCACCCAAATTCACCTTTCCCCATAAGCAAGCATAAGTTGGTTTTCTAAATTTGAGACCCTGTTCTGTTTTGTAATTCAGTTCATGTGTAGTCAAGTTTACATTCCGTGTATTAGTGATATCGTATGATGTTTCTTATTCTGTGTGACTTATTTCCCGTAGAATCATCGTACTTGGATCCACTCATTATGCCGCTACGGGCCTGATGACGGAGATTTCATTGCTGAGTGATATTCCATTGTACGTGCGTACCACAACTTCTTTATCCATTTTTTGCCTTCTCGGATATTTAACTTGTACCATAGATGAGGTTCTTGTAAACAGAGCCGTCCCAAACTTTGGGGTGGCTGTGTGTTTTTGATTTTAATTTCCCTTAGCTATAGGACCATAAGTGGAAGTGCAATAGGCTGTGTTGCTTTGTTTCCTACGTGTTTCAGGAAACACCATACACTTCTCCAGAGTGGCTGTTGGCAATTTACATCCTGCCCAGCAGCATAACAAGGCTCCCTGTTCTCCATGACCTGTCCTGCCTTTCTGGATTTTACACTTGTTTCAGATGGCCCTTTTGACCGGGGGGCAGTGAGACTTCGTTGTAGTGCAGATTTCCTTTACACGCCTGCTTGGTTGACCAAAAAGTGCGTATGCGTTTTTTCCTGAATATATTCAGGAAAAAACACATACGCCCTTTTTGGCCAAGTGCATCATTGTCGACATTCTGCCTCATTTCCTATGCTTTAAGTGCAATTCCAGTCTACCCCCTGAAATCGTTTTCCAGAAATTCTGCCCCGCTTTCAAGTCCTCTTCGAAGACTTACTTCAATACATTTTTGGACGATAGCTGTCATTCATAACTCTGCAGGTTTGTGAATTTCAGTGGCCCTGAGCTCCTTTCTTCAACTCACTTTCTTGTGAGCTGGCTGCAAACCCGCAGGTTTGCTTCAGGCCCTAATCTGTTTCCGGCAGGGCACGCTGAGCCTTTGGTTAATTCGTCTCCCTGGTGGGAAATGAGCGTTCCATTTGCCCGTGCAGACACCAACAGCTAGTCTCTCATTGCTTCTCCCTATGCCTGTTCATCTTGCGCAGAAATTGCAAACTGTGCCAAACAGGAGTTTAAAGGCACTGACTCTCCAAGTGGGGAGAGTGTTAGTAATGTGTCTGGAATGGTGAACCCGAGTACCAGCGTTCGAAAACTGAGATGCATTTGAAAACGTTTCCCAATCACACAGTGGACCATACTATGGGTTTCCCATGCATGTTTTAGCTGAAGGAAGATTCCCTTAAACCTGGAGAGTTGGGACCCATGGAATGGGTACCATGCAGTATGACTTCAAAGGGTCTGAGTTTGCTCACCGAACCTCACCAAAGCTATCAGCCCGAAGTGTCCAGCCTTATGTCTCACCCAGCTCTAGGTGTAGATGTGGTAAATCCAGGTTTCATCACAAGCCCTGAACGAATTATTTAACAATTGCTCTCTATTTCACTGTCATTGTGTTTTGTTTTTGAAATTTATTTTGATAATGGGATTTATCGGATTTTCACTGCTGCATTTATGCCGCTGTACACACGCTTGATTTCCTTGCAGAGACATATAAATCCATGGGTTTTAAGATTCTTACTTGTCAGGTATATTCCCAGGCGTTGAATATGGAGTGTTGAGTCCATTTCGTTGAGCAAGGAGTAGGTCTTGTCTATTTTATATTTGACTTATGGAAAGGTATCTGTGCTAATTTCAATCTCTGGTTTTATGCAGCACCCAAACTCACCTTTCCCCATAAGCAAACATAAGTTGGTTTTCTAAATTTGATACCATGTTCTGTTTTGTAATTCAGTTCATGGGTAGCCAAATTTACATTCCGTGTATTAGTGATAACTTATGATGTTTCTTTTTCTGTGTGACTTATTTCTCGTAGAATCATCGTACCTGAACCCACTCATTATGCCGATATGGACCTGATGACGTAGATTTCATTGCTGAGTGATATTCCATTGTACGTGCATACCACAACTTCTTTATCCATTTTTTGCTTTCTCGGATATTTAACTTGTACCGTAGACGAGGTTCTTGTAAACAGAGACGTCCCAAACATTGCGGTGGCTGTGTGTTTTTGATTTTAATTTCCATAAGCTATAGGACCATAAGTGGAAGTGCCATAGGCTGTATTGCTTTGTTTCCTGTGTGTTTCAGGAAACACCATACACTTCTCCAGAGTGGCTGTTGGCAATTTACATCCCGCCCATCAGCATAACAAGGCTCCGTGTTCTCCATGACCTGTCCTGCCTTTCTGGATGTTACACTTTTTTCAGATGGCCCTTTTGAACGGGGGGCAGTGAGACTTCATTGTAGTGCAGATTTCCTTTACACGCCTGCTTGGTTGGCCAAAAAGGGCATATGTGTTTTTTCCTGAATATATTCAGGAAAAATCGCATATGCCCTTTTTGGCCAAGTGCATCATTGTCGACATTCTGCCTCTTTTCCTATGCTTTAAGTGCAATTCCAGTCTACCCCCTGAAATCGTTTTCCTGAAATTCTGCCCCACTTTCAAGTCCTCTTCGAAGACTTACTTCAGTACATTTTTGGACGATAGCTGTCATTCATAACTCTGCAGGTCTGTGAATTACAGTGCCCCTGAGCTCCTTTTTTCAACTCGCTTTCTTGTGAGCTGGCCGCAAAACCGCAGGATTGCTTCAGGCCATAATCTATTTCCGGCAGGGCATGCTGAGCCTTTGGTTAATTCCTCTTCCTGGTGGGAAATGAACATTCCACTTGCCCGTGCAGACACCTACAGCTATTCTCTCATTCGTTCTCCCTATTCCTGTTCATCTTGCGCAGGAATTGCAAACTGTGCCAAACAGGAGGTTAAAGGCACTGACTCTCCAAGTGGGGAGAGTGTTAGTAAAGCGTCTGGAATGGTGAACCCAAGTACCAGGGTTCGAAAACTGAGATGCATTTGAAAACGTTTCCGAATCACACGGTGGACCATACTCTGGGTTCCCCATGCATGTTTTAGCTGAAGGAAGAATCCCTTAAACCTAGAGAGTTGGGACCCATGGAATGGGTACCATGCAGTATGACTTCAAAGGGTCTGCGTTTGCTCACCGAACCTCACCAATGCTATCAGCCCGAAATGTCCAGCCTTATGTCTCACCCAGCTCTCGGTGTAGATGTGGGAGATCCAGGTTGCATCACAAGCCCTGAATGAATGATTTAAGAATTGCTCTCTATTTCACTGTCATTGTGTTTTGTTTTGAAATTTATTTTGGTAATGGGATTTATCGGATTTTCACTGCTGCCTTCAGGCCGCTGTACACATGCTTGATTTCCTTATGGAGACATATAAATCCATGAGTTTTAAGATTCTTACTTGTCAGGTATATTCCCAGGCGTTGAATATGGGGTGTTGAGTCCATGTCATTGAGCAAGGAGTAGGTCTTGTCTATTATATATTTGGCTTATGGAACGGTATCTGTGCTAATTTCAATCTCTGGTTTGATGCAGCACCCCAACTCACCTTTCCCAATAAGCAAGCATAAGTTGGTTTTCTAAATTTGAGACCCTGTTCTGTTTTGTAATTCAGTTCATGTGTAGCCAAGTTTACATTCCGTGTATTAGTGATATCTTATGATGTTTCTTTTTTTGTGTGATTTATTTCTCGTAGAATCATCGTACCTGAATCCACTCATTATGCTCCTAGGGACCTGATGACGTAGATTTCATTGCTGAGTGATATTCCATTGTACGTCCGTACCACAACTTCTTTATCCATTTTTTGCTTTCTCGGATATTTAACTTGTACCGTAGACGAGGTTCTTGTAAACAGAGCCTTCCCAAATTTTGGGGTGGCTGTATGTTTTTGATTTTAATTTCCCTAAGCTATAGGACCATAAGTGGAAGTGCCATAGGCTGTTTTGTTTTGTTTCCTACCTGTTTCAGGGAACACCATAAACTTCTCCAGAGTGGCTGTTGGCAATTTATATCCCGCCCATCAGCAATACAAGGCTCCCTGTTCTCCATGACGTGTCGTGCCTTTCTGGATTTTACACATTTTTCAGATGGCCCTTTTGACCGGTGGGCAGTGAGACTACATTGTAGTGCATATTTCCTTTACACGCTTGCTTGGTTGGCCAAAAAGGGCGTATGCGTTTTTACCTGAATATATTCAGGAAAAACTGCATACGCCCTTTTTGGCCAAGTGCATCATTGTCGACATTCTGCCTCTTTTCCTATGCTTTAAGTGCAATTCCAGTCTACCCCCTGAAATCGTTTTCCTGAAATTCTGCCCCGCTTTCAAGTCCTCTTCAAAGACTTACTTCAATACATTTTTGGACGATAGCTGTCATTCATAACTCTGCAGGTTTGGGAATTACAGTGCCCCTGAGCTCCTTTCTTCAACTCGCTTTCTTGTGAGCTGGCCGCAAAACCGCAGGATTGCTTCAGGCCCTAATCTCTTTCCTGCCGGGCAAGCTGAGCCTTTGGTTAATTCCTCATCCTGGTGGGAAATGAGCGTTCCATTTGCCCATGCAGGCACCTACAGCTAGTCTCTCATTGGTTCTCCCTATGCCTGTTCATCTTGCGCAGAAATTGCAAACTGTACCAAACAGGAGTTTAAAGGCACTGACTCTCCAAGTGGGAAGAGTGTTAGTAAAGCGTCTGGAATGGTGAACCCGAGTACCAGGGGACGAAACCTGAGATGCATTTGAAAACGTTTCCCGGTCACACAGTGCACTGTACGGTGGGTTTCCCATGCATGTTTTAGCTGAAGGAAGTATCCCTTAAACCTGGAGAGTTGGGACCCATGGAATGGGTACCATGCAGTATGACTTCAAAGGGTCTGCGTTTGCTCACCGAACCTCACCAATGCTATCAGCCCGAAGTGTCCAGCCTTATGTCTCACCCAGCTCTGGGTGTAGATGTGGTAAATCCAGGTGGCATCACAAGCCCTGAATGAATTATTTAAGAATTGCTCTCTATTTCACTGTCATTGTGTTTTGTTTTTGAAATTCATTTTGATAATGGGATTTATCGGATGTTCACTGCTGCATTTAGGCCGCTGTACACACGCTTGATTTCCTTATGGAGACATATAAATCCATGGGTTTTAAGATTCTTACTTGTCATGTATCTTCCCAGGCGTTGAATATGGGGTGTTGAGTCCATTTCGTTGAGCAAGGAGTAGGTCTTGTCTATTATATATTTGGCTTATGGAACGGTGTCTGTGCTAATTTCAATCTCTGGTAATATGCAGCACCCCAACTCACTTTTCCCCATAAGCAAGCATAAGTTGGTTTTCTAAATTAGAGACCCTGTTCTGTTTTGTAATTCAGTTCATGTGTAGCCAAGGTGACATTCCGTGTATTAGTGATATCTTATGATGTTTCTTTTTCTGTGTGACTTATTTCTCATAGAATCATCGTACCTGAATCCACTCATTATGCCGATAGGACCTGATGACGTAGATTTCATTGCTGAGTGATATTCCACTGTACGTGCGTACCACAACTTCTTTATGCATTTGTTGCTTTCTTGGATATTTAACTTGTACCATAGACGAGGTTCTTGTAAACAGAGCCGTCCCAAACTTTGGGGTGGCTGTGTGTTTTTGATTTTAATTTCCCTAAGCTATAGGACCATAAGTGGAAGTGCCATACGCTGTGTTGCTTTGTTTCCTACCTGTTTCAGGAAACACCATACACTTCTCCAGAGTGGCTGTTGGCAATTTACATCCCGCCCATCAGCATAACAAGGCTCCCTGTTCTCCATGACCTGTCCTGCCTTTCTGGATTTTACACTTTTTTCAGATGGCCCTTTTGACCACGGGGCAGTGAGACTTCATTGTAGTGACGATTTCATTTACACGCTTGCTTGGTTGGCCAAAAAGTGCGTTTGCGTTTTTTCCTGAATATATTCAGGAAAAAACGCATATGCCCTTTTTAGCCAAGTTCATCATTGTCGACATTCTGCCTCTGTTCCTATGCTTTAAGCGCAATTCCAGTCTACCCCCTGAAATCGTGTTCCTGAAATTCTGCCCCGCTTTCAAGTCCTCTTCGAAGACTTACTTCAGTACATTTTGGACGATAGCTGTCATTCATAACTCTGCAGGTTTGTGAATTACAGTACCCCTGAGCTCCTTTCTTCAACTCGCTTCCATGTGAGCGGGCCGCCAATCCGCACTATTGCTTCAGACCCTAATCTGTTTCCGGCAGGGCACGTTGAGCCTTTGGTTAATTCCTCTTCCTGGTGGGAAATGTGCTTCCATTTCCCCGTGCAGACACCTACAGCTAGTCTCTCATTGGTTCTCCCTATTCCTGTTCATCTTGCGCAGAAATTGCAAACTGTGCCAAACAGGAGGTGAAAGGCACTGACTCTCCAAATGAGGAGAGTGTTAGTAAAGCGTCTGGAATGGTGAACCTGAGTACCAGGGGACGAAAATTGAGATGCATTTGAAAACGTTTCCCAATCACACGGTTAACCATACTCTGGGTTTCCCATGCATGTTTTAACTGAAGAAGAATTCCTAAACCTGGAGAGTTGGGACCCATGGAATGGGTACCATGCAGTATGACTTCAAAGGGTCTGCGTTTTCTCACCGATCCTCACCAATGCTATCAGCCCGAAGTGTCCAGCCTTATGTCTCACCCAGCTCTGGGTGTAGATGTGGTAAATCCAGGTTGCATCACAAGCCATGAATGAATTATTTAAGGATTGCACTCTATTTCACTGTCATTGTGTTTTGTTTTTGTAATTCATTTTGATAATGGGATTTATCAGATTTTCTCTACTGCATTCATGCCGCTGTGCACACACTTGGGTCTCTTATGGAGACATATAAATCCATGGGTTTGAAAATACTTACTAGTTAACTGTATTCCTAGGCGTTGAATATGGGGTGTTTAGTCCATTTCGTTGAGCAAGTAGTAGGTCTTGACTATTACATATTTGGCTTATGGAAAGGTATCTGTGCTAATTTCTATCTCTGGTTTCATGCAGCACCCCAACTCACTTTTCTCGTTAAGCAAGCATAAGGTGCTTTTCTAAATTTGAGACCCTGTTCTGTTTTGTAATTCAGTTCATGTGTAGCCAAGTTTACATTCCGTGTATTAGTGATATCTTATGATGTTTCATTTTCTGTGTGACATATTTCACTTAGAATCATCATACCTGAATCCACTCATTATGCCACGATGGGCCTGATGAAATAGATTTCATTAGTGTGTGATATTCCATTGTACGTATGTACCACACTTCTTTATCCATTTTTCGCTTTCTGGGATATTTAACTTGTACCGTAGACGAGGTTCTTGTAACAGAGCCGTATACAGAAACTTTGGGGTGGCGGTGTGTTTTTGATTTTAATTTCCCTAAGCTAGAGGACCATAAGTGGTAATGCCGTAGGCTCCGTTGCTTTGTTTTTTAGGTTTTTGAGGAAACACCATACACTTCTCCAGAGTGGCTGTTGGCAATTTACATCCCGCCCATCAGCATAACAAGGCTCCCTGTTCTCCATGGCCTGTGCTGCCTTTCTGGATTTCACACTTTTTTCAGATGGCCCTTTTGACGAATGGGAAATGAGACTTCATTGTAGTGCGGATTTCCATTGCTGGAGTGCTTGGTTGGGCAAAAAGGGCATATGCGTTTTTTCCTGAATATATTCAGGAAAAAATGTTTACGCACTTTTGTCCAAGTGCATCAGTGTCAAAGATCTGCCGCTTTTCACATGCTTTAAATGCAATTCCAATCTACCTCCTGAAATATGATTCCTGCAATTCTGCCTCGTTTTCAAGTCCTCTTTGCAGACTTACTTCAATATATTTTTGCCAATAGCTGTCATTTATATCTCTGCAGGTTTGTGAATTACAGTGCCCGTGATTTCCTTTCTTAACTCGTTTCCTTGAAAGCTGGCCACAGAACCGCAGGTTTGCTTTAGGCCATAATCAGGGTCCGACACGGCACTCTGAGCCTTTGGTTAATTCCTCTTCCTGGTGGGAAATTAGAGTTAAATGTGCCCCTCCGGACACCTGCCTCACTCCCAGGCCCTTGGTTATGTGTGTCCTGTAGTTTGAGGCCACATGTGCTGGGTTCCTCACCTTTGGCTGATGTGGCCCCACTGGTGTGAGGACACTCCTGCCTGGTTCCCATCCCCTTGGTGATGTGGACCCTCCGGTGAGAGTCTGATCATGGCTGGGTTCCTCACACTTCTGAGAGGTGGGCCCACTTCTCTGAGGTCACTCCTGCCTGGCTGGCCCACCCCGCCTTGACGACGTCGGCTCTCTCGTGGGAGTTGGTGCCTGCTGCGAGTCTCCTCCCCTTGGTAATGAGGGCCCTCTGGCGTCAGGCCCTAACTCCTGGCCTCCCAAAATTTTCTGATGTGCGCCCTGTGGTGCGAGTACACTCCTGCCAGGTTCCCAACACCATGGGAATGTGGGCCTTCTGCTCTGAGGTCCCAACGGTGGGTTGCTCAGTTTCATGATGAGGGCCCTCTGGTGTGAGTTCACTCCGGCCTGGATCCCATAGCCTCGCTGCTCCTGGCCACCTGCGGGGAGGTTACAACTGCGGGATTCCTCACCTTTTTTCTTCTATGGGCCCGCTGTTTTGAGACTCCTCCTGCCTGCCTCACTCCCAGCCCCTTGGTGATGTGTGTCCTCTGGTTTGAGGCCACGTGTGCTGGGTCCCTCACCTTTCGATGATGTGGCCCCACTGGTGTGAGGACACTCTTGCCTGGTTCCTATCCGCTTGAAGATGTGGGCTCTCTGGTGAGAGTCTGATCCTGGCTGGGTTCCTCACCCTTCTGTGAGGTGGGCCCTCTGCTGTGAGGTCACTCCTGCCTGGCTGGCACACCCCGCCTGGGCAACATCGGCCCTCTTGTGGCAGTTGGAGCATGCTGGGAGCCTCCTCCCCTCGGTGATGAAGGCCCTCTTGCGTCAGGCCCTAACTGTTGGGTACACACATTTTCTGATATGTGCTAAGTGGTGCGAGGACACTCCTGCGAGGTTCCCATCCCCATGGGGATGTGGGCCTTCTGCTCTGAGGTCCCAATGGCTGGGTTGCTCACAGTTTCATGATGTGGGCCCTCTGCTGTGAGTTCACTGCAGCCTGGATCACATAGACTCGGTGCTCTGGGCCGCCTGCTGGGAGGTTCCCACTGCAGGATTCCTCACCTTTTTTATTCTATTGGCCCTGTGTTGTGAGGCTACTCATGCCTGCCTCAATCCGAGCCCCTTGGAGATGTGGGTCCTCTGGTTTAGGCCTCATGTGCTGGTTTCCTCACCTTTCTATGATGTGGTCACCCTGGTGTGAAGACAGTCCTGCCTGGTTCTGATCCCCTTGGTGATGTGGGCCCTCTGGTGAGAGTCTTATCCTGGCTGGGTTCCTCACCCTTCTGTGAGGTAGGCCCTCTGCTGTGAGGTCACTCCTGCCTGGTTGTCACACGTCACCTTGTCGACATGGGCCCTCAGTTGGGAGTTGGTGCCTGCTTGGAGTCTCCTCCCCTTGGTAATGAGGGCCCTCTGGCGTCAGACCCTAACTTCTGGGCTCCCAAAATTCTCTGATGTGTGCCCTGAGGTGCGAGTACACTTATGCCATGTTCCCAACCACATAGGAATGTGGGCCTTCTGCTCTGAGGTCCCAAAGCCTGGGTTGCTCACAGTTTCATGATGAGGACCCTCTGTTTTGAGTTCAGTCAGGTCTGGATCCCATAGCCTCGCTGCTCCTGGCCGCCTGCTGGGAGGTTCCAACTGCGGGATTCCTCACCTTTTTTCTTCTATGGTCCCTCTGTTTTGAGACTCCTCCTGCCTGCCTCACTCCCAGCCCCTTGGTGATGTGTGTCCTCTGGTTTGAGGCCACGTGTGCTGGGTCACTCACATTTCGTTGATGAGGTCCCACTGGTGTGAGGACACTCCAGCCTGGTTCCCATTCTCTTGGTGATGTGGGCCCTCTGGTGAGAGTCTGATCCTCCTTGGGTTCCTCACACTTTTGTGAGGTGGGCCCTCTGCTCTGAGGTCACTCTTGCCTGGCTGGCACACCCCGCATTGGCGACGGCGGCCCACTGGTAGCAGTTGGAGCCTGCTGGGAGCCTCCTCTCCTCGGTGATGAGAGCCCTCTGGTGTCAGGCCCTAACTGCTGGGCTCCCCACATTTTCTGATGTGTGCCCACTGGTGCGATGACACTCCTACTTTGTTCCCTTCCCCATGGGGATGTGGGCCTTGTGCTCTGAGGTCACAAAGCCTGGGTTGCTCACAGTTTCATGATGAGGGCCCTCTGTTGTGAGTTCATCACTGCCTGGATCCCATAGCCTCGGTGCTCTGGGCCGCCTGCTGGGATGTTCCAACTGCTGGATTCCTCACCTTTTTTATACAATGGGCCATGTGTTGTGAGGTTAATCCTGCCTGCCTCGCTCCAAGACCCATGGTGATGTGGGTCCTCTGGTTTGAGGCCACATTTTCTTGTTACCTCAACTTTTGATGATATGGCCCCACGGGTGTGATGACACTCCTGCCTGGTTCACAGCCCCTTGCTGATGTGGGCACTCTGGTGAGAGTCTGATCCTGGCTGGGTTCCTTACCCTTCTGTGAGGTGGGCCCTCTGATGTGAGGTCACTCCTGCCTGGCTGGCTCACGTTGCCTTGATGATGTGGGCCCTCTGTTGGCCACTAAAGCATTCTGGGAGCCTCCTACCCTCTTTAATGAGGGCCCTGGAAAAAACGCATATGCACATTTTGACCAAGTGCATCATTGTCCAGGATCTGCCTCTTCTCCTATGCTTTCAGAGCACTTCCCGTCTACGTCCTGAAATCATATTCCAGGAATACTGCCCCGCTTTCAAGTCCTCCTCGCAGCCTTACTTCAATATATTTTTGTATGATACCTGTCATTAATAACTCTGCAGGTTTGTTAAATACAGTGTCCCTGAACTCCTTTCTTCAACACGCTTTCTTGTGAGCTGGCCGCAAAACCGCAGGATTGCTTCAGGCCGTAATCTGGTTCGGCACGGCACGCTGAGCCTTTGGTAAATTCCTCTTTCTGGTGAGAAATGAGCATTCAATTTGCCCGTGGAGACACCTACAGCTAGTCTCTCATTGGTTCTCCCTATTCCTGTTCATCTTGTGCAGAAATTGCAAACTGTGCCAAACAGGAGGTTAAAGGCACTGACTCTCCAAGTGGGTAGAGGGTTAGTAAAGCATCTGGAATGGTGAACCCGAGTACCAGGGAACGAAACCTGAGAGCCATTTAAAATGGTTTCCCAGTCTCACAGTGGACAATACTCTGGGTTTCCCATGCATGTTTTAGCTGAAGGAAGAATTCCTTAAACCTGGAGATTATTGACCCATGGAATGGGTACCATGCAGTATGACTAAAAAGGGTCTGAATTTGCTCACCGAACCTCACCAATGCTATCAGTTCGAAGTGTCCAGCCTTATGCCTCACCCAGCTCTGGTTGTAGATGTGGTAAATCCAGGTTTCATCACAAGCCCTGAATCAATTATTTAAGAATTGCTGTCTCTTTCACTGTCATTGTGTTTTGTTTCCGAAACATTGGGGTGGCTGTGTGTTTTTGATTTTAATTTCACTAAGCTATAGGACCATAAGTGGAAGTGCTGTAGGCTCCGTTGCTTGGTTTTTTAGGTGTTTGAGGAAACACCATACACTTCTCCAGAGTGGCTGTTGGCAAATTACATCCCGCCCATCAGCATAACAAGGCTCCCTCTTCTCCATGGTCTGTGCTGCCTTTCTGGATTTTACACTTTTTTCAGATGGCCCTTTTGACCGGGGGGCAGTGAGACTTCATTGTAGTGCAGATTTCCTTTACACGCTTGCTTGGTTGGCCAAAAAGGGCGTATGCCCTTTTTCCTGAATATATTCAGGAAAAAACGCATACGCCCTTTTTGGCCAAGTGCATCATTGTCGTCGTTCTGCCTCTTTTCCTATGCTTTAAATGCAATTCCAGTCTACCCCCTGAAATCGTTTTCCTGAAATTCTGCCCCACTTTCAAGTCCTCTTCGCAGCCTTCCTTCAATATATTTTTAGACCATAGCTGTCATTTATAACTCTGCAGGTTTGTGAATTACAGTGCCCTTGATTTTCTTTCTTAACTCGTTTCCTTGAAAACTGGTCACAGAACCGCAGGGTTGCTTCAGGCCATAATCAGTGTCCGGCACGGAACTCTGAGACTTTGGTTCATTCCACTTCCTGGTGGGATATTAGAGTTAAGTGTGCCCCTCCAGACACCTGCCTCATTCCTAGCCCATTGGTGATGTGTGTCCTCTGCTTTGAGGACACATGTGCTGGGTTCCTCACCTTTGGCTGATGTGGCCCCACTGGTGTGAGGACACTCCTGCCTGCTTCCCATCCCCTTGGTGATGTGGGTCCTCCGGTGAGAGTCTGATCATGGTTGGGTTCCTCACACTTCTGTGAGGTGGGCCCTCTTCTCTGAGGTCAATCCTGCCTGGCTGGCACACCCCGCCTTGGCGACGTGGGCCCTCATTTGGGAGTTGGTGCCTGCTGGGAGTCTCCTCCCCTCGGTAATGAGGGCCCTCTGACGTCAGGCCCTAACTCCTGGGCTCCCATACTTTTCTGATGTGTGCCCTCTGGTGGGAGTACACTCCTGCCAGGTTCCCAACCCCATGGGAATGTGGGCCTTCTTCTCTGTGGTCCCAACCGCTGGGTTGTTCACAGTTTCGTGATGACGGCCTTCTGTTGTGAGTTCACACCGGCCGGGATCCCATAGCCTCGCTGCTCCTTGCCGCCTGCTGGGAGGTTCCAACTGCGGGTTACCTCACCTTTTTTATTTTATGGCCCTCTGTTCGAGACACCTCCTGCCTGCCTCACTCTGAGCCCCTTGTTGATGTGGGTCCTCTGGTTTAGGCCATATGTTCTGGGTTCCTCACTTTTCTACGATTTGGCCACACTGGTGTGAGGCCACTCCTGCCTGGTTCTGATCCCCTTGGTGATGTGGGCCCTCTGGTGAGAGTCTTATCCTGGCTGGGTTCCTCCCCCTTCTGTGACATAGGCCCTCTGCTGTGAGGTCACTCCTGCCTGGCTAACGCACATCACCTTGGAGACGTGGGCCCTCAGGTGGGAGTTGGTGCCTTCTAGGAGTCTGCTCCCCTCGGTAATTAGGGCCGTCTGGCGTCAGGCCCTAACTCCTGGGCTCCCAAAATTTTCTGATGTGTGCCCTGTGGTGCGAGTACACTCCTGCCAGGTTCCCAACCCCATGGGAATGTGGGCCTTCTGTTCTGTGGTCCCAACAGCTGTGTTGTTCACAGTTTCATGATGAGGGTCCTCTGTTGTGAGTTCACAACGGCCGGGACCCCATAGCCTCGCTGCTCCTTGCTGCATGCTAGGAGGTTCCAACTGCGGGATTCCTCACCTTTTTTATTCTATGGGTCCTCTGTTTTGAGGCTCCTCCTGCCTGCCTCACTCCGAGCCCCTTGGAGATGTGGGTCCTCTTGTTTAGGCCACATGTTCTGGGTTCCTCACCTTTCTATGATTTGGCCACACTGGTGTGAGGCCACTCCTGCCTGGATCAGATCCCCTTGGTGATGTGGGCCCTCTGGTGAGAGTCTGATCCTGGCTGGGTTCCTCACTCTTCTGTGAGGTGGGCCCTCTGCTGTGAGGTAACTCCTGCCTGGCTTGCTCCCGTTGCCCTGGTGACGTCGGACTTCTGGTGGCAGTTGGAGCCTTCTTGTACCCTCCTCTCCAAGGTGATGAGGGCCCTCTTGCGTCAGGCTCTAACTGCTGGGCTCCCCACGATTTCTGATGTGAGCCCAGTGATGCCAGGACACTCCTGTAAGGTTCCAATACTCATGGGGATGTGTGCCTTCTGCTCTGTGGTCGCAACGCCTGGGTTGCTCACAGTTTCGTTATGTTGGCACTCCGGTGTTAGTTCACTCAGGCCTAGATCCCATAGCCTCTGTGCTCTGGGCCGCCTGCTGGGAGGTTCCAACTGCTGGATTCCTCACCTTTCTTATACTTTGGGCCCTGTGTGGTGAAGCTCCTCCTGCCTGCCTCACACCGAGCCCCTTGGTGATGTAGGTCTTCTGGTTTGAGACCACGTGTGCCGTTTGTCTCACCTTTTAGGGATGTGGCCCTACTGGTGTGAGGACACTCCTGACTGGTTCCCATCCCCTTGTTGATGTGGGCCCTCTGGTGAGAGTCTGATCCTGGCTTGATTCCTCACACTTCTGTGAGGCGGGCCCTCTGCTGTGAGGTCACACCTGCCTGGCTGGCACACGACGCCTTGGCCACATGGGCCCTCTGGTTGCAGTTGGAGCGTGCTGGGAACCTCCTCCCATCGGTGATGAGGGCCCTCTGGCGTCCGGCCCTAACTGCTGGGCTCACCACATTTTCTGATGTGCGCCCACTTGTGCGATGACACTCCTGCCAGGTTCCCATCCCCATGCAGATTTGGGCCTTCTGTTCTGAGGTGCCAACGGCTGGCTTGCTCACAGTGTCAGGATGTGGGCTCTCTGCTGTGAGTTCACTCCGGCATGCATCCCATAGCCTCGGTGCTCTGGGCCACCTGCTTGGAGCTTCCAACTGCAGGATTCCTTACCTTTTTTCTTCTATGGGCCGTGTGTTGTGAGACACTTCCTGCCTGCCTCACTCTGAGCCCCTTGTTGATGTGGGTCTTCTGGTTTGAGGCCACATGTGGTGGGTTCCTTGCCTTTCAATGATGTGGCCCCACTGGTGTGAGCACACTCCTGCCTGGTTCGCATCCCCTTGGTGATGTGGGCCCTCTGGTGAGAATCTGATCCGGGTTGGGTTCCTCACACTTCCGTGAGCTTGGCCCTCAGCTCTGAGGTCACTCCTGCCTGGCTGGCACACCCCGCCTTGGCGACGTCGGCCCTCTGGTGGCAGTTGGAGCCTGCTGGGAGCCTCCTCCCCTCAGTGATGAGAGCCCTTTGGCGTCAGGCCCTAACTGCTGGGTACCCACATTTTCTAATACGTACTAAGTGGTGCGAGGATACGCCTGCCACGTTCCCATCCCCATGGGGATGTGGGCGTTCTGCTCTGAGGTCCCAACGGCTGGGTTGCTCACAGTTTCATGATGTGGGCCCTCTGCTGTGAGTTCACTTTGGCCTGGATCCCATAGACTCGGTGCTCTGGGCCTCCTGCTGCGAGGTTCCAACTGCTGGATTCCTCACATTTTTTAATCTATGGGCCCTGTGTTGTTAGGCTAGTCCTGCCTGCCTCACTCCGAGCCCCTTGGAGATGTGGTTCCTCTGGTTTAGGCCACATGGTCTGGGTCCCTCACCTTTCCATTATTTGGCCACACTGGTGTGAGTATACTTCTGCCTGGTTCCGATCCCCTTGGTGATGCGGGCCCTCTGGTGAGAGTCTTATCCTGGCTGGGCTCCTCACCCTTCTGTGACGTATGCCCTCTGCTGTGATGTCACTCCTGCCTGGCTGGCGCACGTCACCTTGGCGACGTGGGCCCTCAGTTGGGATTTGGTGTCTGCTGGGAGTTTCCTCCCTTCGGTAATGAGGGCCCTCTGGCGTCAGGCCTTAAATCCTGGGCTCCCAAACTTTTCTGATGTGTGCCCTGTGGTGCGAGTACACTCCTGCCAGGTTCCCAACCCCATGGCAATGTGGGCCTTCTGCTCTGTGGACCCAATGCCTGGGCTATTCACAGTTTCATGATGAGGGCCCTCTTTTGTGAGTTCACACCGGCCGGGATCCCATAGCCTCGTTGTTCCTTGCCGCCTGCTGGGATGTTCCAACTGCGGGATTCCTCACCTTTTTTATTCTATGGGCCCTCTGTTTTGAGACTACTCCTGCCTGCCTCCCTCCCAGCCCCTTGGTGATGTGTGTCCTCTGGTTTGAGGCCACATGTGGTGGTTTCCTCGCCTTTCAATGATGTGGCCCCACTGGACTGAGAACACTCCTGCCTGGTTCCCATCCTCTTGGTGATGTGGGCCCTCTGGTGAGAGTCTGATCCTGGTTGGGTTCCTCACACTTCCGTGAACTTGGCCCTCTGCTCTGAGGTCACTCCTGCCTGGCTGGCACACCCCGCCTTGGTGACGTCGGCCCTCTGGTGGCAGTTGGAGCGTGCTGGGAGCCTCCTTCCCTCAGTAATGAGGGCCCTTTGGCGTCAGGCCCTAACTGCTGTGTACCCACATTTTCTAATACGTACTAAGTGGTGCGAGGACACTCCTGCCAGGTTCCCATCCCCGTGGGGATGTGGGACTTCTGCTCTGATGTCCAAACGGCTGGGTTGCTCAAAGTTTCATGATGTGGGCCCTCTGCTGTGAGTGCACTGCGGCCTGGATCCCATAGACTGGGTGCTCTGGGCCACCTGCTGGGAGGTTCGAACTGTTGGATTCCTCACATTTTTTATTCTATGGGCCCTGCGTTGTGAGGCTAGTCCTGCCTGCCTCACTCTGAACCCCTTGGAGATGTGGATCCTCTGGTTTAGGCCACGTGTTCTGGGTTCCTCACCTTTCTATGATTTGGCCACACTGGTGTGAGGCCACTCTTGCCTGGATCCGATCCCCTTGGTGATGCGGGCCCTCTGGTGAGACTCTTATCCTGGCTGGGTGCCTCACCCTTCTGGGACGTATGCCCTCTGCTGTGAGGTCACTCCTGCCTGGCTGGCGCACGTCACCTTGGCGACGTGGGCCCTCAGTTGGGAGTTGGTGCCTGCTGGGAGTCTCCTCCCCTCGGTAATGAGGGCCCTCTGACGTCAGGCCCTAACTCCTGGGCTCCCATACTTTTCTGATGTGTGCCCTCTGGTGGGAGTACACTCCTGCCAGCTTCCCAACCCCATGGGAATGTGGGCCTTCTTCTCTGTGGTCCCAACCGCTGGGTTGTTCACAGTTTCGTGATGAGGGCCTTCTGTTGTGAGTTCACACCGGCCGGGATCCCATAGCCTCGCTGCTCCTTGCCGCCTGCTGGGAGGTTCCAACTGCGGGTTACCTCACCTTTTTTATCTTATGGCCCTCTGTTTGAGACACCTCCTGCCTGCCTCACTCTGAGCCCCTTGTTGATGTGGGTCCTCTGGTTTAGGCCATATGTTCTGGGTTCCTCACTTTTCTACAATTTGGCCACACTGGTGTGAGGCCACTCCTGCCTGGTTCTGATCCCCTTGGTGATGTGGACCCTCTGGTGAGAGTCTTATCCTGGCTGGGTTCCTCCCCCTCCTGTGACATAGGCCCTCTGCTGTGAGGTCACTCCTGCCTGGCTAACGCACATCACCTTGGAGACGTGGGCCCTCAGGTGGGAGTTGGTGCCTTCTAGGAGTCTGCTCCCCTCGGTAATTAGGGCCGTCTGGCGTCAGGCCCTAACTCCTGGGCTCCCAAAATTTTCTGATGTGTGCCCTGTGGTGCGAGTACACTCCTGCCAGGTTCCCAACCCCATGGGAATGTGGGCCTTCTGTTCTGTGGTCCCAACAGCTGTGTTGTTCACAGTTTCATGATGAGGGTCCTCTGTTGTGAGTTCACAACGGCCGGGACCCCATAGCCTCGCTGCTCCTTGCTGCATGCTAGGAGGTTCCAACTGCGGGATTCCTCACCTTTTTTATTCTATGGGTCCTCTGTTTTGAGGCTCCTCCTGCCTGCCTCACTCCGAGCCCCTTGGAGATGTGGGTCCTCTTGTTTAGGCCACATGTTCTGGGTTCCTCACCTTTCTATGATTTGGCCACACTGGTGTGAGGCCACTCCTGCCTGGATCAGATCCCCTTGGTGATGTGGGCCCTCTGGTGAGAGTCTGATCCTGGCTGGGTTCCTCACTCTTCTGTGAGGTGGGCCCTCTGCTGTGAGGTAACTCCTGCCTGGCTTGCTCCCGTTGCCCTGGTGACGTCGGACTTCTGGTGGCAGTTGGAGCCTTCTTGTACCCTCCTCTCCAAGGTGATGAGGGCCCTCTTGCGTCAGGCTCTAACTGCTGGGCTCCCCACGATTTCTGATGTGAGCCCAGTGATGCCAGGACACTCCTGTAAGGTTCCAATTCTCATGGGGATGTGTGCCTTCTGCTCTGTGGTCGCAACGCCTGGGTTGCTCACAGTTTCGTTATGTTGGCACTCCGGTGTTAGTTCACTCAGGCCTAGATCCCATAGCCTCTGTGCTCTGGGCCGCCTGCTGGGAGGTTCCAACTGCTGGATTCCTCACCTTTCTTATACTTTGGGCCCTGTGTGGTGAAGCTCCTCCTGCCTGCCTCACACCGAGCCCCTTGGTGATGTAGGTCTTCTGGTTTGAGACCACGTGTGCCGTTTGTCTCACCTTTTAGGGATGTGGCCCTACTGGTGTGAGGACACTCCTGACTGGTTCCCATCCCCTTGTTGATGTGGGCCCTCTGGTGAGAGTCTGATCCTGGCTTGATTCCTCACACTTCTGTGAGGCGGGCCCTCTGCTGTGAGGTCACACCTGCCTGGCTGGCACACGACGCCTTGGCCACATGGGCCCTCTGGTTGCAGTTGGAGCGTGCTGGGAACCTCCTCCCATCGGTGATGAGGGCCCTCTGGCGTCCGGCCCTAACTGCTGGGCTCACCACATTTTCTGATGTGCGCCCACTTGTGCGATGACACTCCTGCCAGGTTCCCATCCCCATGCAGATTTGGGCCTTCTGTTCTGAGGTGCCAACGGCTGGCTTGCTCACAGTGTCAGGATGTGGGCCCTCTGCTGTGAGTTCACTCCGGCATGCATCCCATAGCCTCGGTGCTCTGGGCCACCTGCTTGGAGCTTCCAACTGCAGGATTCCTTACCTTTTTTCTTCTATGGGCCGTGTGTTGTGAGACACTTCCTGCCTGCCTCACTCTGAGCCCCTTGTTGATGTGGGTCTTCTGGTTTGAGGCCACATGTGGTGGGTTCCTTGCCTTTCAATGATGTGGCCCCACTGGTGTGAGCACACTCCTGCCTGGTTCGCATCCCCTTGGTGATGTGGGCCCTCTGGTGAGAATCTGATCCGGGTTGGGTTCCTCACACTTCCGTGAGCTTGGCCCTCAGCTCTGAGGTCACTCCTGCCTGGCTGGCACACCCCGCCTTGGCGACGTCGGCCCTCTGGTGGCAGTTGGAGCCTGCTGGGAGCCTCCTCCCCTCAGTGATGAGAGCCCTTTGGCGTCAGGCCCTAACTGCTGGGTACCCACATTTTCTAATACGTACTAAGTGGTGCGAGGATACGCCTGCCACGTTCCCATCCCCATGGGGATGTGGGCGTTCTGCTCTGAGGTCCCAACGGCTGGGTTGCTCACAGTTTCATGATGTGGGCCCTCTGCTGTGAGTTCACTTTGGCCTGGATCCCATAGACTCGGTGCTCTGGGCCTCCTGCTGCGAGGTTCCAACTGCTGGATTCCTCACATTTTTTAATCTATGGGCCCTGTGTTGTTAGGCTAGTCCTGCCTGCCTCACTCCGAGCCCCTTGGAGATGTGGTTCCTCTGGTTTAGGCCACATGGTCTGGGTCCCTCACCTTTCCATTATTTGGCCACACTGGTGTGAGTATACTTCTGCCTGGTTCCGATCCCCTTGGTGATGCGGGCCCTCTGGTGAGAGTCTTATCCTGGCTGGGCTCCTCACCCTTCTGTGACGTATGCCCTCTGCTGTGATGTCACTCCTGCCTGGCTGGCGCACGTCACCTTGGCGACGTGGGCCCTCAGTTGGGATTTGGTGTCTGCTGGGAGTTTCCTCCCTTCGGTAATGAGGGCCCTCTGGCGTCAGGCCTTAAATCCTGGGCTCCCAAACTTTTCTGATGTGTGCCCTGTGGTGCGAGTACACTCCTGCCAGGTTCCCAACCCCATGGCAATGTGGGCCTTCTGCTCTGTGGACCCAATGGCTGGGCTATTCACAGTTTCATGATGAGGGCCCTCTTTTGTGAGTTCACACCGGCCGGGATCCCATAGCCTCGTTGTTCCTTGCCGCCTGCTGGGATGTTCCAACTGCGGGATTCCTCACCTTTTTTATTCTATGGGCCCTCTGTTTTGAGACTACTCCTGCCTGCCTCCCTCCCAGCCCCTTGGTGATGTGTGTCCTCTGGTTTGAGGCCACATGTGGTGGTTTCCTCGCCTTTCAATGATGTGGCCCCACTGGACTGAGAACACTCCTGCCTGGTTCCCATCCTCTTGGTGATGTGGGCCCTCTGGTGAGAGTCTGATCCTGGTTGGGTTCCTCACACTTCCGTGAACTTGGCCCTCTGCTCTGAGGTCACTCCTGCCTGGCTGGCACACCCCGCCTTGGTGACGTCGGCCCTCTGGTGGCAGTTGGAGCGTGCTGGGAGCCTCCTTCCCTCAGTAATGAGGGCCCTTTGGCGTCAGGCCCTAACTGCTGTGTACCCACATTTTCTAATACGTACTAAGTGGTGCGAGGACACTCCTGCCAGGTTCCCATCCCCGTGGGGATGTGGGACTTCTGCTCTGATGTCCAAACGGCTGGGTTGCTCAAAGTTTCATGATGTGGGCCCTCTGCTGTGAGTGCACTGCGGCCTGGATCCCATAGACTGGGTGCTCTGGGCCACCTGCTGGGAGGTTCGAACTGTTGGATTCCTCACATTTTTTATTCTATGGGCCCTGCGTTGTGAGGCTAGTCCTGCCTGCCTCACTCTGAACCCCTTGGAGATGTGGATCCTCTGGTTTAGGCCACGTGTTCTGGGTTCCTCACCTTTCTATGATTTGGCCACACTGGTGTGAGGCCACTCTTGCCTGGATCCGATCCCCTTGGTGATGCGGGCCCTCTGGTGAGACTCTTATCCTGGCTGGGTGCCTCACCCTTCTGGGACGTATGCCCTCTGCTGTGAGGTCACTCCTGCCTGGCTGGCGCACGTCACCTTGGCGACGTGGGCCCTCAGTTGGGAGTTGGTGCCTGCTGGGAGTCTCCTCCCCTCGGTAATGAGGGCCCTCTGACGTCAGGCCCTAACTCCTGGGCTCCCATACTTTTCTGATGTGTGCCCTCTGGTGGGAGTACACTCCTGCCAGGTTCCCAACCCCATGGGAATGTGGGCCTTCTTCTCTGTGGTCCCAACCGCTGGGTTGTTCACAGTTTCGTGATGAGGGCCTTCTGTTGTGAGTTCACACCGGCCGGGATCCCATAGCCTCGCTGCTCCTTGCCGCCTGCTGGGAGGTTCCAACTGCGGGTTACCTCACCTTTTTTATCTTATGGCCCTCTGTTTGAGACACCTCCTGCCTGCCTCACTCTGAGCCCCTTGTTGATGTGGGTCCTCTGGTTTAGGCCATATGTTCTGGGTTCCTCACTTTTCTACGATTTGGCCACACTGGTGTGAGGCCACTCCTGCCTGGTTCTGATCCCCTTGGTGATGTGGGCCCTCTGGTGAGAGTCTTATCCTGGCTGGGTTCCTCCCCCTTCTGTGACATAGGCCCTCTGCTGTGAGGTCACTCCTGCCTGGCTAACGCACATCACCTTGGAGACGTGGGCCCTCAGGTGGGAGTTGGTGCCTTCTAGGAGTCTGCTCCCCTCGGTAATTAGGGCCGTCTGGCGTCAGGCCCTAACTCCTGGGCTCCCAAAATTTTCTGATGTGTGCCCTGTGGTGCGAGTACACTCCTGCCAGGTTCCCAACCCCATGGGAATGTGGGCCTTCTGTTCTGTGGTCCCAACAGCTGTGTTGTTCACAGTTTCATGATGAGGGTCCTCTGTTGTGAGTTCACAACGGCCGGGACCCCATAGCCTCGCTGCTCCTTGCTGCATGCTAGGAGGTTCCAACTGCGGGATTCCTCACCTTTTTTATTCTATGGGTCCTCTGTTTTGAGGCTCCTCCTGCCTGCCTCACTCCGAGCCCCTTGGAGATGTGGGTCCTCTTGTTTAGGCCACATGTTCTGGGTTCCTCACCTTTCTATGATTTGGCCACACTGGTGTGAGGCCACTCCTGCCTGGATCAGATCCCCTTGGTGATGTGGGCCCTCTGGTGAGAGTCTGATCCTGGCTGGGTTCCTCACTCTTCTGTGAGGTGGGCCCTCTGCTGTGAGGTAACTCCTGCCTGGCTTGCTCCCGTTGCCCTGGTGACGTCGGACTTCTGGTGGCAGTTGGAGCCTTCTTGTACCCTCCTCTCCAAGGTGATGAGGGCCCTCTTGCGTCAGGCTCTAACTGCTGGGCTCCCCACGATTTCTGATGTGAGCCCAGTGATGCCAGGACACTCCTGTAAGGTTCCAATACTCATGGGGATGTGTGCCTTCTGCTCTGTGGTCGCAACGCCTGGGTTGCTCACAGTTTCGTTATGTTGGCACTCCGGTGTTAGTTCACTCAGGCCTAGATCCCATAGCCTCTGTGCTCTGGGCCGCCTGCTGGGAGGTTCCAACTGCTGGATTCCTCACCTTTCTTATACTTTGGGCCCTGTGTGGTGAAGCTCCTCCTGCCTGCCTCACACCGAGCCCCTTGGTGATGTAGGTCTTCTGGTTTGAGACCACGTGTGCCGTTTGTCTCACCTTTTAGGGATGTGGCCCTACTGGTGTGAGGACACTCCTGACTGGTTCCCATCCCCTTGTTGATGTGGGCCCTCTGGTGAGAGTCTGATCCTGGCTTGATTCCTCACACTTCTGTGAGGCGGGCCCTCTGCTGTGAGGTCACACCTGCCTGGCTGGCACACGACGCCTTGGCCACATGGGCCCTCTGGTTGCAGTTGGAGCGTGCTGGGAACCTCCTCCCATCGGTGATGAGGGCCCTCTGGCGTCCGGCCCTAACTGCTGGGCTCACCACATTTTCTGATGTGCGCCCACTTGTGCGATGACACTCCTGCCAGGTTCCCATCCCCATGCAGATTTGGGCCTTCTGTTCTGAGGTGCCAACGGCTGGCTTGCTCACAGTGTCAGGATGTGGGCTCTCTGCTGTGAGTTCACTCCGGCATGCATCCCATAGCCTCGGTGCTCTGGGCCACCTGCTTGGAGTTTCCAACTGCAGGATTCCTTACCTTTTTTCTTCTATGGGCCGTGTGTTGTGAGACACTTCCTGCCTGCCTCACTCTGAGCCCCTTGTTGATGTGGGTCTTCTGGTTTGAGGCCACATGTGGTGGGTTCCTTGCCTTTCAATGATGTGGCCCCACTGGTGTGAGCACACTCCTGCCTGGTTCGCATCCCCTTGGTGATGTGGGCCCTCTGGTGAGAATCTGATCCGGGTTGGGTTCCTCACACTTCCGTGAGCTTGGCCCTCAGCTCTGAGGTCACTCCTGCCTGGCTGGCACACCCCGCCTTGGCGACGTCGGCCCTCTGGTGGCAGTTGGAGCCTGCTGGGAGCCTCCTCCCCTCAGTGATGAGAGCCCTTTGGCGTCAGGCCCTAACTGCTGGGTACCCACATTTTCTAATACGTACTAAGTGGTGCGAGGATACGCCTGCCACGTTCCCATCCCCATGGGGATGTGGGCGTTCTGCTCTGAGGTCCCAACGGCTGGGTTGCTCACAGTTTCATGATGTGGGCCCTCTGCTGTGAGTTCACTTTGGCCTGGATCCCATAGACTCGGTGCTCTGGGCCTCCTGCTGCGAGGTTCCAACTGCTGGATTCCTCACATTTTTTAATCTATGGGCCCTGTGTTGTTAGGCTAGTCCTGCCTGCCTCACTCCGAGCCCCTTGGAGATGTGGTTCCTCTGGTTTAGGCCACATGGTCTGGGTCCCTCACCTTTCCATTATTTGGCCACACTGGTGTGAGTATACTTCTGCCTGGTTCCGATCCCCTTGGTGATGCGGGCCCTCTGGTGAGAGTCTTATCCTGGCTGGGCTCCTCACCCTTCTGTGACGTATGCCCTCTGCTGTGATGTCACTCCTGCCTGGCTGGCGCACGTCACCTTGGCGACGTGGGCCCTCAGTTGGGATTTGGTGTCTGCTGGGAGTTTCCTCCCTTCGGTAATGAGGGCCCTCTGGCGTCAGGCCTTAAATCCTGGGCTCCCAAACTTTTCTGATGTGTGCCCTGTGGTGCGAGTACACTCCTGCCAGGTTCCCAACCCCATGGCAATGTGGGCCTTCTGCTCTGTGGACCCAATGGCTGGGCTATTCACAGTTTCATGATGAGGGCCCTCTTTTGTGAGTTCACACCGGCCGGGATCCCATAGCCTCGTTGTTCCTTGCCGCCTGCTGGGATGTTCCAACTGCGGGATTCCTCACCTTTTTTATTCTATGGGCCCTCTGTTTTGAGACTACTCCTGCCTGCCTCCCTCCCAGCCCCTTGGTGATGTGTGTCCTCTGGTTTGAGGCCACATGTGGTGGTTTCCTCGCCTTTCAATGATGTGGCCCCACTGGACTGAGAACACTCCTGCCTGGTTCCCATCCTCTTGGTGATGTGGGCCCTCTGGTGAGAGTCTGATCCTGGTTGGGTTCCTCACACTTCCGTGAACTTGGCCCTCTGCTCTGAGGTCACTCCTGCCTGGCTGGCACACCCCGCCTTGGTGACGTCGGCCCTCTGGTGGCAGTTGGAGCGTGCTGGGAGCCTCCTTCCCTCAGTAATGAGGGCCCTTTGGCGTCAGGCCCTAACTGCTGTGTACCCACATTTTCTAATACGTACTAAGTGGTGCGAGGACACTCCTGCCAGGTTCCCATCCCCGTGGGGATGTGGGACTTCTGCTCTGATGTCCAAACGGCTGGGTTGCTCAAAGTTTCATGATGTGGGCCCTCTGCTGTGAGTGCACTGCGGCCTGGATCCCATAGACTGGGTGCTCTGGGCCACCTGCTGGGAGGTTCGAACTGTTGGATTCCTCACATTTTTTATTCTATGGGCCCTGCGTTGTGAGGCTAGTCCTGCCTGCCTCACTCTGAACCCCTTGGAGATGTGGATCCTCTGGTTTAGGCCACGTGTTCTGGGTTCCTCACCTTTCTATGATTTGGCCACACTGGTGTGAGGCCACTCTTGCCTGGATCCGATCCCCTTGGTGATGCGGGCCCTCTGGTGAGACTCTTATCCTGGCTGGGTGCCTCACCCTTCTGGGACGTATGCCCTCTGCTGTGAGGTCACTCCTGCCTGGCTGGCGCACGTCACCTTGGCGACGTGGGCCCTCAGTTGGGAGTTGGTGCCTGCTGGGAGTCTCCTCCCCTCGGTAATGAGGGCCCTCTGACGTCAGGCCCTAACTCCTGGGCTCCCATACTTTTCTGATGTGTGCCCTCTGGTGGGAGTACACTCCTGCCAGCTTCCCAACCCCATGGGAATGTGGGCCTTCTTCTCTGTGGTCCCAACCGCTGGGTTGTTCACAGTTTCGTGATGAGGGCCTTCTGTTGTGAGTTCACACCGGCCGGGATCCCATAGCCTCGCTGCTCCTTGCCGCCTGCTGGGAGGTTCCAACTGCGGGTTACCTCACCTTTTTTATCTTATGGCCCTCTGTTTGAGACACCTCCTGCCTGCCTCACTCTGAGCCCCTTGTTGATGTGGGTCCTCTGGTTTAGGCCATATGTTCTGGGTTCCTCACTTTTCTACGATTTGGCCACACTGGTGTGAGGCCACTCCTGCCTGGTTCTGATCCCCTTGGTGATGTGGGCCCTCTGGTGAGAGTCTTATCCTGGCTGGGTTCCTCCCCCTTCTGTGACATAGGCCCTCTGCTGTGAGGTCACTCCTGCCTGGCTAACGCACATCACCTTGGAGACGTGGGCCCTCAGGTGGGAGTTGGTGCCTTCTAGGAGTCTGCTCCCCTCGGTAATTAGGGCCGTCTGGCGTCAGGCCCTAACTCCTGGGCTCCCAAAATTTTCTGATGTGTGCCCTGTGGTGCGAGTACACTCCTGCCAGGTTCCCAACCCCATGGGAATGTGGGCCTTCTGTTCTGTGGTCCCAACAGCTGTGTTGTTCACAGTTTCATGATGAGGGTCCTCTGTTGTGAGTTCACAACGGCCGGGACCCCATAGCCTCGCTGCTCCTTGCTGCATGCTAGGAGGTTCCAACTGCGGGATTCCTCACCTTTTTTATTCTATGGGTCCTCTGTTTTGAGGCTCCTCCTGCCTGCCTCACTCCGAGCCCCTTGGAGATGTGGGTCCTCTTGTTTAGGCCACATGTTCTGGGTTCCTCACCTTTCTATGATTTGGCCACACTGGTGTGAGGCCACTCCTGCCTGGATCAGATCCCCTTGGTGATGTGGGCCCTCTGGTGAGAGTCTGATCCTGGCTGGGTTCCTCACTCTTCTGTGAGGTGGGCCCTCTGCTGTGAGGTAACTCCTGCCTGGCTTGCTCCCGTTGCCCTGGTGACGTCGGACTTCTGGTGGCAGTTGGAGCCTTCTTGTACCCTCCTCTCCAAGGTGATGAGGGCCCTCTTGCGTCAGGCTCTAACTGCTGGGCTCCCCACGATTTCTGATGTGAGCCCAGTGATGCCAGGACACTCCTGTAAGGTTCCAATTCTCATGGGGATGTGTGCCTTCTGCTCTGTGGTCGCAACGCCTGGGTTGCTCACAGTTTCGTTATGTTGGCACTCCGGTGTTAGTTCACTCAGGCCTAGATCCCATAGCCTCTGTGCTCTGGGCCGCCTGCTGGGAGGTTCCAACTGCTGGATTCCTCACCTTTCTTATACTTTGGGCCCTGTGTGGTGAAGCTCCTCCTGCCTGCCTCACACCGAGCCCCTTGGTGATGTAGGTCTTCTGGTTTGAGACCACGTGTGCCGTTTGTCTCACCTTTTAGGGATGTGGCCCTACTGGTGTGAGGACACTCCTGACTGGTTCCCATCCCCTTGTTGATGTGGGCCCTCTGGTGAGAGTCTGATCCTGGCTTGATTCCTCACACTTCTGTGAGGCGGGCCCTCTGCTGTGAGGTCACACCTGCCTGGCTGGCACACGACGCCTTGGCCACATGGGCCCTCTGGTTGCAGTTGGAGCGTGCTGGGAACCTCCTCCCATCGGTGATGAGGGCCCTCTGGCGTCCGGCCCTAACTGCTGGGCTCACCACATTTTCTGATGTGCGCCCACTTGTGCGATGACACTCCTGCCAGGTTCCCATCCCCATGCAGATTTGGGCCTTCTGTTCTGAGGTGCCAACGGCTGGCTTGCTCACAGTGTCAGGATGTGGGCCCTCTGCTGTGAGTTCACTCCGGCATGCATCCCATAGCCTCGGTGCTCTGGGCCACCTGCTTGGAGCTTCCAACTGCAGGATTCCTTACCTTTTTTCTTCTATGGGCCGTGTGTTGTGAGACACTTCCTGCCTGCCTCACTCTGAGCCCCTTGTTGATGTGGGTCTTCTGGTTTGAGGCCACATGTGGTGGGTTCCTTGCCTTTCAATGATGTGGCCCCACTGGTGTGAGCACACTCCTGCCTGGTTCGCATCCCCTTGGTGATGTGGGCCCTCTGGTGAGAATCTGATCCGGGTTGGGTTCCTCACACTTCCGTGAGCTTGGCCCTCAGCTCTGAGGTCACTCCTGCCTGGCTGGCACACCCCGCCTTGGCGACGTCGGCCCTCTGGTGGCAGTTGGAGCCTGCTGGGAGCCTCCTCCCCTCAGTGATGAGAGCCCTTTGGCGTCAGGCCCTAACTGCTGGGTACCCACATTTTCTAATACGTACTAAGTGGTGCGACGATACGCCTGCCACGTTCCCATCCCCATGGGGATGTGGGCGTTCTGCTCTGAGGTCCCAACGGCTGGGTTGCTCACAGTTTCATGATGTGGGCCCTCTGCTGTGAGTTCACTTTGGCCTGGATCCCATAGACTCGGTGCTCTGGGCCTCCTGCTGCGAGGTTCCAACTGCTGGATTCCTCACATTTTTTAATCTATGGGCCCTGTGTTGTTAGGCTAGTCCTGCCTGCCTCACTCCGAGCCCCTTGGAGATGTGGTTCCTCTGGTTTAGGCCACATGGTCTGGGTCCCTCACCTTTCCATTATTTGGCCACACTGGTGTGAGTATACTTCTGCCTGGTTCCGATCCCCTTGGTGATGCGGGCCCTCTGGTGAGAGTCTTATCCTGGCTGGGCTCCTCACCCTTCTGTGACGTATGCCCTCTGCTGTGATGTCACTCCTGCCTGGCTGGCGCACGTCACCTTGGCGACGTGGGCCCTCAGTTGGGATTTGGTGTCTGCTGGGAGTTTCCTCCCTTCGGTAATGAGGGCCCTCTGGCGTCAGGCCTTAAATCCTGGGCTCCCAAACTTTTCTGATGTGTGCCCTGTGGTGCGAGTACACTCCTGCCAGGTTCCCAACCCCATGGCAATGTGGGCCTTCTGCTCTGTGGACCCAATGGCTGGGCTATTCACAGTTTCATGATGAGGGCCCTCTTTTGTGAGTTCACACCGGCCGGGATCCCATAGCCTCGTTGTTCCTTGCCGCCTGCTGGGATGTTCCAACTGCGGGATTCCTCACCTTTTTTATTCTATGGGCCCTCTGTTTTGAGACTACTCCTGCCTGCCTCCCTCCCAGCCCCTTGGTGATGTGTGTCCTCTGGTTTGAGGCCACATGTGGTGGTTTCCTCGCCTTTCAATGATGTGGCCCCACTGGACTGAGAACACTCCTGCCTGGTTCCCATCCTCTTGGTGATGTGGGCCCTCTGGTGAGAGTCTGATCCTGGTTGGGTTCCTCACACTTCCGTGAACTTGGCCCTCTGCTCTGAGGTCACTCCTGCCTGGCTGGCACACCCCGCCTTGGTGACGTCGGCCCTCTGGTGGCAGTTGGAGCGTGCTGGGAGCCTCCTTCCCTCAGTAATGAGGGCCCTTTGGCGTCAGGCCCTAACTGCTGTGTACCCACATTTTCTAATACGTACTAAGTGGTGCGAGGACACTCCTGCCAGGTTCCCATCCCCGTGGGGATGTGGGACTTCTGCTCTGATGTCCAAACGGCTGGGTTGCTCAAAGTTTCATGATGTGGGCCCTCTGCTGTGAGTGCACTGCGGCCTGGATCCCATAGACTGGGTGCTCTGGGCCACCTGCTGGGAGGTTCGAACTGTTGGATTCCTCACATTTTTTATTCTATGGGCCCTGCGTTGTGAGGCTAGTCCTGCCTGCCTCACTCTGAACCCCTTGGAGATGTGGATCCTCTGGTTTAGGCCACGTGTTCTGGGTTCCTCACCTTTCTATGATTTGGCCACACTGGTGTGAGGCCACTCTTGCCTGGATCCGATCCCCTTGGTGATGCGGGCCCTCTGGTGAGACTCTTATCCTGGCTGGGTGCCTCACCCTTCTGGGACGTATGCCCTCTGCTGTGAGGTCACTCCTGCCTGGCTGGCGCACGTCACCTTGGCGACGTGGGCCCTCAGTTGGGAGTTGGTGCCTGCTGGGAGTCTCCTCCCCTCGGTAATGAGGGCCCTCTGACGTCAGGCCCTAACTCCTGGGCTCCCATACTTTTCTGATGTGTGCCCTCTGGTGGGAGTACACTCCTGCCAGCTTCCCAACCCCATGGGAATGTGGGCCTTCTTCTCTGTGGTCCCAACCGCTGGGTTGTTCACAGTTTCGTGATGAGGGCCTTCTGTTGTGAGTTCACACCGGCCGGGATCCCATAGCCTCGCTGCTCCTTGCCGCCTGCTGGGAGGTTCCAACTGCGGGTTACCTCACCTTTTTTATCTTATGGCCCTCTGTTTGAGACACCTCCTGCCTGCCTCACTCTGAGCCCCTTGTTGATGTGGGTCCTCTGGTTTAGGCCATATGTTCTGGGTTCCTCACTTTTCTACGATTTGGCCACACTGGTGTGAGGCCACTCCTGCCTGGTTCTGATCCCCTTGGTGATGTGGGCCCTCTGGTGAGAGTCTTATCCTGGCTGGGTTCCTCCCCCTTCTGTGACATAGGCCCTCTGCTGTGAGGTCACTCCTGCCTGGCTAACGCACATCACCTTGGAGACGTGGGCCCTCAGGTGGGAGTTGGTGCCTTCTAGGAGTCTGCTCCCCTCGGTAATTAGGGCCGTCTGGCGTCAGGCCCTAACTCCTGGGCTCCCAAAATTTTCTGATGTGTGCCCTGTGGTGCGAGTACACTCCTGCCAGGTTCCCAACCCCATGGGAATGTGGGCCTTCTGTTCTGTGGTCCCAACAGCTGTGTTGTTCACAGTTTCATGATGAGGGTCCTCTGTTGTGAGTTCACAACGGCCGGGACCCCATAGCCTCGCTGCTCCTTGCTGCATGCTAGGAGGTTCCAACTGCGGGATTCCTCACCTTTTTTATTCTATGGGTCCTCTGTTTTGAGGCTCCTCCTGCCTGCCTCACTCCGAGCCCCTTGGAGATGTGGGTCCTCTTGTTTAGGCCACATGTTCTGGGTTCCTCACCTTTCTATGATTTGGCCACACTGGTGTGAGGCCACTCCTGCCTGGATCAGATCCCCTTGGTGATGTGGGCCCTCTGGTGAGAGTCTGATCCTGGCTGGGTTCCTCACTCTTCTGTGAGGTGGGCCCTCTGCTGTGAGGTAACTCCTGCCTGGCTTGCTCCCGTTGCCCTGGTGACGTCGGACTTCTGGTGGCAGTTGGAGCCTTCTTGTACCCTCCTCTCCAAGGTGATGAGGGCCCTCTTGCGTCAGGCTCTAACTGCTGGGCTCCCCACGATTTCTGATGTGAGCCCAGTGATGCCAGGACACTCCTGTAAGGTTCCAATACTCATGGGGATGTGTGCCTTCTGCTCTGTGGTCGCAACGCCTGGGTTGCTCACAGTTTCGTTATGTTGGCACTCCGGTGTTAGTTCACTCAGGCCTAGATCCCATAGCCTCTGTGCTCTGGGCCGCCTGCTGGGAGGTTCCAACTGCTGGATTCCTCACCTTTCTTATACTTTGGGCCCTGTGTGGTGAAGCTCCTCCTGCCTGCCTCACACCGAGCCCCTTGGTGATGTAGGTCTTCTGGTTTGAGACCACGTGTGCCGTTTGTCTCACCTTTTAGGGATGTGGCCCTACTGGTGTGAGGACACTCCTGACTGGTTCCCATCCCCTTGTTGATGTGGGCCCTCTGGTGAGAGTCTGATCCTGGCTTGATTCCTCACACTTCTGTGAGGCGGGCCCTCTGCTGTGAGGTCACACCTGCCTGGCTGGCACACGACGCCTTGGCCACATGGGCCCTCTGGTTGCAGTTGGAGCGTGCTGGGAACCTCCTCCCATCGGTGATGAGGGCCCTCTGGCGTCCGGCCCTAACTGCTGGGCTCACCACATTTTCTGATGTGCGCCCACTTGTGCGATGACACTCCTGCCAGGTTCCCATCCCCATGCAGATTTGGGCCTTCTGTTCTGAGGTGCCAACGGCTGGCTTGCTCACAGTGTCAGGATGTGGGCCCTCTGCTGTGAGTTCACTCCGGCATGCATCCCATAGCCTCGGTGCTCTGGGCCACCTGCTTGGAGCTTCCAACTGCAGGATTCCTTACCTTTTTTCTTCTATGGGCCGTGTGTTGTGAGACACTTCCTGCCTGCCTCACTCTGAGCCCCTTGTTGATGTGGGTCTTCTGGTTTGAGGCCACATGTGGTGGGTTCCTTGCCTTTCAATGATGTGGCCCCACTGGTGTGAGCACACTCCTGCCTGGTTCGCATCCCCTTGGTGATGTGGGCCCTCTGGTGAGAATCTGATCCGGGTTGGGTTCCTCACACTTCCGTGAGCTTGGCCCTCAGCTCTGAGGTCACTCCTGCCTGGCTGGCACACCCCGCCTTGGCGACGTCGGCCCTCTGGTGGCAGTTGGAGCCTGCTGGGAGCCTCCTCCCCTCAGTGATGAGAGCCCTTTGGCGTCAGGCCCTAACTGCTGGGTACCCACATTTTCTAATACGTACTAAGTGGTGCGAGGATACGCCTGCCACGTTCCCATCCCCATGGGGATGTGGGCGTTCTGCTCTGAGGTCCCAACGGCTGGGTTGCTCACAGTTTCATGATGTGGGCCCTCTGCTGTGAGTTCACTTTGGCCTGGATCCCATAGACTCGGTGCTCTGGGCCTCCTGCTGCGAGGTTCCAACTGCTGGATTCCTCACATTTTTTAATCTATGGGCCCTGTGTTGTTAGGCTAGTCCTGCCTGCCTCACTCCGAGCCCCTTGGAGATGTGGTTCCTCTGGTTTAGGCCACATGGTCTGGGTCCCTCACCTTTCCATTATTTGGCCACACTGGTGTGAGTATACTTCTGCCTGGTTCCGATCCCCTTGGTGATGCGGGCCCTCTGGTGAGAGTCTTATCCTGGCTGGGCTCCTCACCCTTCTGTGACGTATGCCCTCTGCTGTGATGTCACTCCTGCCTGGCTGGCGCACGTCACCTTGGCGACGTGGGCCCTCAGTTGGGATTTGGTGTCTGCTGGGAGTTTCCTCCCTTCGGTAATGAGGGCCCTCTGGCGTCAGGCCTTAAATCCTGGGCTCCCAAACTTTTCTGATGTGTGCCCTGTGGTGCGAGTACACTCCTGCCAGGTTCCCAACCCCATGGCAATGTGGGCCTTCTGCTCTGTGGACCCAATGGCTGGGCTATTCACAGTTTCATGATGAGGGCCCTCTTTTGTGAGTTCACACCGGCCGGGATCCCATAGCCTCGTTGTTCCTTGCCGCCTGCTGGGATGTTCCAACTGCGGGATTCCTCACCTTTTTTATTCTATGGGCCCTCTGTTTTGAGACTACTCCTGCCTGCCTCCCTCCCAGCCCCTTGGTGATGTGTGTCCTCTGGTTTGAGGCCACATGTGGTGGTTTCCTCGCCTTTCAATGATGTGGCCCCACTGGACTGAGAACACTCCTGCCTGGTTCCCATCCTCTTGGTGATGTGGGCCCTCTGGTGAGAGTCTGATCCTGGTTGGGTTCCTCACACTTCCGTGAACTTGGCCCTCTGCTCTGAGGTCACTCCTGCCTGGCTGGCACACCCCGCCTTGGTGACGTCGGCCCTCTGGTGGCAGTTGGAGCGTGCTGGGAGCCTCCTTCCCTCAGTAATGAGGGCCCTTTGGCGTCAGGCCCTAACTGCTGTGTACCCACATTTTCTAATACGTACTAAGTGGTGCGAGGACACTCCTGCCAGGTTCCCATCCCCGTGGGGATGTGGGACTTCTGCTCTGATGTCCAAACGGCTGGGTTGCTCAAAGTTTCATGATGTGGGCCCTCTGCTGTGAGTGCACTGCGGCCTGGATCCCATAGACTGGGTGCTCTGGGCCACCTGCTGGGAGGTTCGAACTGTTGGATTCCTCACATTTTTTATTCTATGGGCCCTGCGTTGTGAGGCTAGTCCTGCCTGCCTCACTCTGAACCCCTTGGAGATGTGGATCCTCTGGTTTAGGCCACGTGTTCTGGGTTCCTCACCTTTCTATGATTTGGCCACACTGGTGTGAGGCCACTCTTGCCTGGATCCGATCCCCTTGGTGATGCGGGCCCTCTGGTGAGACTCTTATCCTGGCTGGGTGCCTCACCCTTCTGGGACGTATGCCCTCTGCTGTGAGGTCACTCCTGCCTGGCTGGCGCACGTCACCTTGGCGACGTGGGCCCTCAGTTGGGAGTTGGTGCCTGCTGGGAGTCTCCTCCCCTCGGTAATGAGGGCCCTCTGACGTCAGGCCCTAACTCCTGGGCTCCCATACTTTTCTGATGTGTGCCCTCTGGTGGGAGTACACTCCTGCCAGCTTCCCAACCCCATGGGAATGTGGGCCTTCTTCTCTGTGGTCCCAACCGCTGGGTTGTTCACAGTTTCGTGATGAGGGCCTTCTGTTGTGAGTTCACACCGGCCGGGATCCCATAGCCTCGCTGCTCCTTGCCGCCTGCTGGGAGGTTCCAACTGCGGGTTACCTCACCTTTTTTATCTTATGGCCCTCTGTTTGAGACACCTCCTGCCTGCCTCACTCTGAGCCCCTTGTTGATGTGGGTCCTCTGGTTTAGGCCATATGTTCTGGGTTCCTCACTTTTCTACGATTTGGCCACACTGGTGTGAGGCCACTCCTGCCTGGTTCTGATCCCCTTGGTGATGTGGGCCCTCTGGTGAGAGTCTTATCCTGGCTGGGTTCCTCCCCCTTCTGTGACATAGGCCCTCTGCTGTGAGGTCACTCCTGCCTGGCTAACGCACATCACCTTGGAGACGTGGGCCCTCAGGTGGGAGTTGGTGCCTTCTAGGAGTCTGCTCCCCTCGGTAATTAGGGCCGTCTGGCGTCAGGCCCTAACTCCTGGGCTCCCAAAATTTTCTGATGTGTGCCCTGTGGTGCGAGTACACTCCTGCCAGGTTCCCAACCCCATGGGAATGTGGGCCTTCTGTTCTGTGGTCCCAACAGCTGTGTTGTTCACAGTTTCATGATGAGGGTCCTCTGTTGTGAGTTCACAACGGCCGGGACCCCATAGCCTCGCTGCTCCTTGCTGCATGCTAGGAGGTTCCAACTGCGGGATTCCTCACCTTTTTTATTCTATGGGTCCTCTGTTTTGAGGCTCCTCCTGCCTGCCTCACTCCGAGCCCCTTGGAGATGTGGGTCCTCTTGTTTAGGCCACATGTTCTGGGTTCCTCACCTTTCTATGATTTGGCCACACTGGTGTGAGGCCACTCCTGCCTGGATCAGATCCCCTTGGTGATGTGGGCCCTCTGGTGAGAGTCTGATCCTGGCTGGGTTCCTCACTCTTCTGTGAGGTGGGCCCTCTGCTGTGAGGTAACTCCTGCCTGGCTTGCTCCCGTTGCCCTGGTGACGTCGGACTTCTGGTGGCAGTTGGAGCCTTCTTGTACCCTCCTCTCCAAGGTGATGAGGGCCCTCTTGCGTCAGGCTCTAACTGCTGGGCTCCCCACGATTTCTGATGTGAGCCCAGTGATGCCAGGACACTCCTGTAAGGTTCCAATACTCATGGGGATGTGTGCCTTCTGCTCTGTGGTCGCAACGCCTGGGTTGCTCACAGTTTCGTTATGTTGGCACTCCGGTGTTAGTTCACTCAGGCCTAGATCCCATAGCCTCTGTGCTCTGGGCCGCCTGCTGGGAGGTTCCAACTGCTGGATTCCTCACCTTTCTTATACTTTGGGCCCTGTGTGGTGAAGCTCCTCCTGCCTGCCTCACACCGAGCCCCTTGGTGATGTAGGTCTTCTGGTTTGAGACCACGTGTGCCGTTTGTCTCACCTTTTAGGGATGTGGCCCTACTGGTGTGAGGACACTCCTGACTGGTTCCCATCCCCTTGTTGATGTGGGCCCTCTGGTGAGAGTCTGATCCTGGCTTGATTCCTCACACTTCTGTGAGGCGGGCCCTCTGCTGTGAGGTCACACCTGCCTGGCTGGCACACGACGCCTTGGCCACATGGGCCCTCTGGTTGCAGTTGGAGCGTGCTGGGAACCTCCTCCCATCGGTGATGAGGGCCCTCTGGCGTCCGGCCCTAACTGCTGGGCTCACCACATTTTCTGATGTGCGCCCACTTGTGCGATGACACTCCTGCCAGGTTCCCATCCCCATGCAGATTTGGGCCTTCTGTTCTGAGGTGCCAACGGCTGGCTTGCTCACAGTGTCAGGATGTGGGCCCTCTGCTGTGAGTTCACTCCGGCATGCATCCCATAGCCTCGGTGCTCTGGGCCACCTGCTTGGAGCTTCCAACTGCAGGATTCCTTACCTTTTTTCTTCTATGGGCCGTGTGTTGTGAGACACTTCCTGCCTGCCTCACTCTGAGCCCCTTGTTGATGTGGGTCTTCTGGTTTGAGGCCACATGTGGTGGGTTCCTTGCCTTTCAATGATGTGGCCCCACTGGTGTGAGCACACTCCTGCCTGGTTCGCATCCCCTTGGTGATGTGGGCCCTCTGGTGAGAATCTGATCCGGGTTGGGTTCCTCACACTTCCGTGAGCTTGGCCCTCAGCTCTGAGGTCACTCCTGCCTGGCTGGCACACCCCGCCTTGGCGACGTCGGCCCTCTGGTGGCAGTTGGAGCCTGCTGGGAGCCTCCTCCCCTCAGTGATGAGAGCCCTTTGGCGTCAGGCCCTAACTGCTGGGTACCCACATTTTCTAATACGTACTAAGTGGTGCGAGGATACGCCTGCCACGTTCCCATCCCCATGGGGATGTGGGCGTTCTGCTCTGAGGTCCCAACGGCTGGGTTGCTCACAGTTTCATGATGTGGGCCCTCTGCTGTGAGTTCACTTTGGCCTGGATCCCATAGACTCGGTGCTCTGGGCCTCCTGCTGCGAGGTTCCAACTGCTGGATTCCTCACATTTTTTAATCTATGGGCCCTGTGTTGTTAGGCTAGTCCTGCCTGCCTCACTCCGAGCCCCTTGGAGATGTGGTTCCTCTGGTTTAGGCCACATGGTCTGGGTCCCTCACCTTTCCATTATTTGGCCACACTGGTGTGAGTATACTTCTGCCTGGTTCCGATCCCCTTGGTGATGCGGGCCCTCTGGTGAGAGTCTTATCCTGGCTGGGCTCCTCACCCTTCTGTGACGTATGCCCTCTGCTGTGATGTCACTCCTGCCTGGCTGGCGCACGTCACCTTGGCGACGTGGGCCCTCAGTTGGGATTTGGTGTCTGCTGGGAGTTTCCTCCCTTCGGTAATGAGGGCCCTCTGGCGTCAGGCCTTAAATCCTGGGCTCCCAAACTTTTCTGATGTGTGCCCTGTGGTGCGAGTACACTCCTGCCAGGTTCCCAACCCCATGGCAATGTGGGCCTTCTGCTCTGTGGACCCAATGGCTGGGCTATTCACAGTTTCATGATGAGGGCCCTCTTTTGTGAGTTCACACCGGCCGGGATCCCATAGCCTCGTTGTTCCTTGCCGCCTGCTGGGATGTTCCAACTGCGGGATTCCTCACCTTTTTTATTCTATGGGCCCTCTGTTTTGAGACTACTCCTGCCTGCCTCCCTCCCAGCCCCTTGGTGATGTGTGTCCTCTGGTTTGAGGCCACATGTGGTGGTTTCCTCGCCTTTCAATGATGTGGCCCCACTGGACTGAGAACACTCCTGCCTGGTTCCCATCCTCTTGGTGATGTGGGCCCTCTGGTGAGAGTCTGATCCTGGTTGGGTTCCTCACACTTCCGTGAACTTGGCCCTCTGCTCTGAGGTCACTCCTGCCTGGCTGGCACACCCCGCCTTGGTGACGTCGGCCCTCTGGTGGCAGTTGGAGCGTGCTGGGAGCCTCCTTCCCTCAGTAATGAGGGCCCTTTGGCGTCAGGCCCTAACTGCTGTGTACCCACATTTTCTAATACGTACTAAGTGGTGCGAGGACACTCCTGCCAGGTTCCCATCCCCGTGGGGATGTGGGACTTCTGCTCTGATGTCCAAACGGCTGGGTTGCTCAAAGTTTCATGATGTGGGCCCTCTGCTGTGAGTGCACTGCGGCCTGGATCCCATAGACTGGGTGCTCTGGGCCACCTGCTGGGAGGTTCGAACTGTTGGATTCCTCACATTTTTTATTCTATGGGCCCTGCGTTGTGAGGCTAGTCCTGCCTGCCTCACTCTGAACCCCTTGGAGATGTGGATCCTCTGGTTTAGGCCACGTGTTCTGGGTTCCTCACCTTTCTATGATTTGGCCACACTGGTGTGAGGCCACTCTTGCCTGGATCCGATCCCCTTGGTGATGCGGGCCCTCTGGTGAGACTCTTATCCTGGCTGGGTGCCTCACCCTTCTGGGACGTATGCCCTCTGCTGTGAGGTCACTCCTGCCTGGCTGGCGCACGTCACCTTGGCGACGTGGGCCCTCAGTTGGGAGTTGGTGCCTGCTGGGAGTCTCCTCCCCTCGGTAATGAGGGCCCTCTGACGTCAGGCCCTAACTCCTGGGCTCCCATACTTTTCTGATGTGTGCCCTCTGGTGGGAGTACACTCCTGCCAGGTTCCCAACCCCATGGGAATGTGGGCCTTCTTCTCTGTGGTCCCAACCGCTGGGTTGTTCACAGTTTCGTGATGAGGGCCTTCTGTTGTGAGTTCACACCGGCCGGGATCCCATAGCCTCGCTGCTCCTTGCCGCCTGCTGGGAGGTTCCAACTGCGGGTTACCTCACCTTTTTTATCTTATGGCCCTCTGTTTGAGACACCTCCTGCCTGCCTCACTCTGAGCCCCTTGTTGATGTGGGTCCTCTGGTTTAGGCCATATGTTCTGGGTTCCTCACTTTTCTACGATTTGGCCACACTGGTGTGAGGCCACTCCTGCCTGGTTCTGATCCCCTTGGTGATGTGGGCCCTCTGGTGAGAGTCTTATCCTGGCTGGGTTCCTCCCCCTTCTGTGACATAGGCCCTCTGCTGTGAGGTCACTCCTGCCTGGCTAACGCACATCACCTTGGAGACGTGGGCCCTCAGGTGGGAGTTGGTGCCTTCTAGGAGTCTGCTCCCCTCGGTAATTAGGGCCGTCTGGCGTCAGGCCCTAACTCCTGGGCTCCCAAAATTTTCTGATGTGTGCCCTGTGGTGCGAGTACACTCCTGCCAGGTTCCCAACCCCATGGGAATGTGGGCCTTCTGTTCTGTGGTCCCAACAGCTGTGTTGTTCACAGTTTCATGATGAGGGTCCTCTGTTGTGAGTTCACAACGGCCGGGACCCCATAGCCTCGCTGCTCCTTGCTGCATGCTAGGAGGTTCCAACTGCGGGATTCCTCACCTTTTTTATTCTATGGGTCCTCTGTTTTGAGGCTCCTCCTGCCTGCCTCACTCCGAGCCCCTTGGAGATGTGGGTCCTCTTGTTTAGGCCACATGTTCTGGGTTCCTCACCTTTCTATGATTTGGCCACACTGGTGTGAGGCCACTCCTGCCTGGATCAGATCCCCTTGGTGATGTGGGCCCTCTGGTGAGAGTCTGATCCTGGCTGGGTTCCTCACTCTTCTGTGAGGTGGGCCCTCTGCTGTGAGGTAACTCCTGCCTGGCTTGCTCCCGTTGCCCTGGTGACGTCGGACTTCTGGTGGCAGTTGGAGCCTTCTTGTACCCTCCTCTCCAAGGTGATGAGGGCCCTCTTGCGTCAGGCTCTAACTGCTGGGCTCCCCACGATTTCTGATGTGAGCCCAGTGATGCCAGGACACTCCTGTAAGGTTCCAATACTCATGGGGATGTGTGCCTTCTGCTCTGTGGTCGCAACGCCTGGGTTGCTCACAGTTTCGTTATGTTGGCACTCCAGTGTTAGTTCACTCAGGCCTAGATCCCATAGCCTTTGTGCTCTGGGCCGCCTGCTGGGAGGTTCCAACTGCTGGATTCCTCACCTTTCTTATACTTTGGGCCCTGTGTGGTGAAGCTCCTCCTGCCTGCCTCACACCGAGCCCCTTGGTGATGTAGGTCTTCTGGTTTGAGACCACGTGTGCCGTTTGTCTCACCTTTTAGGGATGTGGCCCTACTGGTGTGAGGACACTCCTGACTGGTTCCCATCCCCTTGTTGATGTGGGCCCTCTGGTGAGAGTCTGATCCTGGCTTGATTCCTCACACTTCTGTGAGGCGGGCCCTCTGCTGTGAGGTCACACCTGCCTGGCTGGCACACGACGCCTTGGCCACATGGGCCCTCTGGTTGCAGTTGGAGCGTGCTGGGAACCTCCTCCCATCGGTGATGAGGGCCCTCTGGCGTCCGGCCCTAACTGCTGGGCTCACCACATTTTCTGATGTGCGCCCACTTGTGCGATGACACTCCTGCCAGGTTCCCGTCCCCATGCAGATTTGGGCCTTCTGTTCTGAGGTGCCAACGGCTGGCTTGCTCACAGTGTCAGGATGTGGGCCCTCTGCTGTGAGTTCACTCCGGCATGCATCCCATAGCCTCGGTGCTCTGGGCCACCTGCTTGGAGCTTCCAACTGCAGGATTCCTTACCTTTTTTCTTCTATGGGCCGTGTGTTGTGAGACACTTCCTGCCTGCCTCACTCTGAGCCCCTTGTTGATGTGGGTCTTCTGGTTTGAGGCCACATGTGGTGGGTTCCTTGCCTTTCAATGATGTGGCCCCACTGGTGTGAGCACACTCCTGCCTGGTTCGCATCCCCTTGGTGATGTGGGCCCTCTGGTGAGAATCTGATCCGGGTTGGGTTCCTCACACTTCCGTGAGCTTGGCCCTCAGCTCTGAGGTCACTCCTGCCTGGCTGGCACACCCCGCCTTGGCGACGTCGGCCCTCTGGTGGCAGTTGGAGCCTGCTGGGAGCCTCCTCCCCTCAGTGATGAGAGCCCTTTGGCGTCAGGCCCTAACTGCTGGGTACCCACATTTTCTAATACGTACTAAGTGGTGCGAGGATACGCCTGCCACGTTCCCATCCCCATGGGGATGTGGGCGTTCTGCTCTGAGGTCCCAACGGCTGGGTTGCTCACAGTTTCATGATGTGGGCCCTCTGCTGTGAGTTCACTTTGGCCTGGATCCCATAGACTCGGTGCTCTGGGCCTCCTGCTGCGAGGTTCCAACTGCTGGATTCCTCACATTTTTTAATCTATGGGCCCTGTGTTGTTAGGCTAGTCCTGCCTGCCTCACTCCGAGCCCCTTGGAGATGTGGTTCCTCTGGTTTAGGCCACATGGTCTGGGTCCCTCACCTTTCCATTATTTGGCCACACTGGTGTGAGTATACTTCTGCCTGGTTCCGATCCCCTTGGTGATGCGGGCCCTCTGGTGAGAGTCTTATCCTGGCTGGGCTCCTCACCCTTCTGTGACGTATGCCCTCTGCTGTGATGTCACTCCTGCCTGGCTGGCGCACGTCACCTTGGCGACGTGGGCCCTCAGTTGGGATTTGGTGTCTGCTGGGAGTTTCCTCCCTTCGGTAATGAGGGCCCTCTGGCGTCAGGCCTTAAATCCTGGGCTCCCAAACTTTTCTGATGTGTGCCCTGTGGTGCGAGTACACTCCTGCCAGGTTCCCAACCCCATGGCAATGTGGGCCTTCTGCTCTGTGGACCCAATGGCTGGGCTATTCACAGTTTCATGATGAGGGCCCTCTTTTGTGAGTTCACACTGGCCGGGATCCCATAGCCTCGTTGTTCCTTGCCGCCTGCTGGGATGTTCCAACTGCGGGATTCCTCACCTTTTTTATTCTATGGGCCCTCTGTTTTGAGACTACTCCTGCCTGCCTCCCTCCCAGCCCCTTGGTGATGTGTGTCCTCTGGTTTGAGGCCACATGTGGTGGTTTCCTCGCCTTTCAATGATGTGGCCCCACTGGACTGAGAACACTCCTGCCTGGTTCCCATCCTCTTGGTGATGTGGGCCCTCTGGTGAGAGTCTGATCCTGGTTGGGTTCCTCACACTTCCGTGAACTTGGCCCTCTGCTCTGAGGTCACTCCTGCCTGGCTGGCACACCCCGCCTTGGTGACGTCGGCCCTCTGGTGGCAGTTGGAGCGTGCTGGGAGCCTCCTTCCCTCAGTAATGAGGGCCCTTTGGCGTCAGGCCCTAACTGCTGTGTACCCACATTTTCTAATACGTACTAAGTGGTGCGAGGACACTCCTGCCAGGTTCCCATCCCCGTGGGGATGTGGGACTTCTGCTCTGATGTCCAAACGGCTGGGTTGCTCAAAGTTTCATGATGTGGGCCCTCGGCTGTGAGTGCACTGCGGCCTGGATCCCATAGACTGGGTGCTCTGGGCCACCTGCTGGGAGGTTCGAACTGTTGGATTCCTCACATTTTTTATTCTATGGGCCCTGCGTTGTGAGGCTAGTCCTGCCTGCCTCACTCTGAACCCCTTGGAGATGTGGATCCTCTGGTTTAGGCCACGTGTTCTGGGTTCCTCACCTTTCTATGATTTGGCCACACTGGTGTGAGGCCACTCTTGCCTGGATCCGATCCCCTTGGTGATGCGGGCCCTCTGGTGAGACTCTTATCCTGGCTGGGTGCCTCACCCTTCTGGGACGTATGCCCTCTGCTGTGAGGTCACTCCTGCCTGGCTGGCGCACGTCACCTTGGCGACGTGGGCCCTCAGTTGGGAGTTGGTGCCTGCTGGGAGTCTCCTCCCCTCGGTAATGAGGGCCCTCTGACGTCAGGCCCTAACTCCTGGGCTCCCATACTTTTCTGATGTGTGCCCTCTGGTGGGAGTACACTCCTGCCAGCTTCCCAACCCCATGGGAATGTGGGCCTTCTTCTCTGTGGTCCCAACCGCTGGGTTGTTCACAGTTTCGTGATGAGGGCCTTCTGTTGTGAGTTCACACCGGCCGGGATCCCATAGCCTCGCTGCTCCTTGCCGCCTGCTGGGAGGTTCCAACTGCGGGTTACCTCACCTTTTTTATCTTATGGCCCTCTGTTTGAGACACCTCCTGCCTGCCTCACTCTGAGCCCCTTGTTGATGTGGGTCCTCTGGTTTAGGCCATATGTTCTGGGTTCCTCACTTTTCTACGATTTGGCCACACTGGTGTGAGGCCACTCCTGCCTGGTTCTGATCCCCTTGGTGATGTGGGCCCTCTGGTGAGAGTCTTATCCTGGCTGGGTTCCTCCCCCTTCTGTGACATAGGCCCTCTGCTGTGAGGTCACTCCTGCCTGGCTAACGCACATCACCTTGGAGACGTGGGCCCTCAGGTGGGAGTTGGTGCCTTCTAGGAGTCTGCTCCCCTCGGTAATTAGGGCCGTCTGGCGTCAGGCCCTAACTCCTGGGCTCCCAAAATTTTCTGATGTGTGCCCTGTGGTGCGAGTACACTCCTGCCAGGTTCCCAACCCCATGGGAATGTGGGCCTTCTGTTCTGTGGTCCCAACAGCTGTGTTGTTCACAGTTTCATGATGAGGGTCCTCTGTTGTGAGTTCACAACGGCCGGGACCCCATAGCCTCGCTGCTCCTTGCTGCATGCTAGGAGGTTCCAACTGCGGGATTCCTCACCTTTTTTATTCTATGGGTCCTCTGTTTTGAGGCTCCTCCTGCCTGCCTCACTCCGAGCCCCTTGGAGATGTGGGTCCTCTTGTTTAGGCCACATGTTCTGGGTTCCTCACCTTTCTATGATTTGGCCACACTGGTGTGAGGCCACTCCTGCCTGGATCAGATCCCCTTGGTGATGTGGGCCCTCTGGTGAGAGTCTGATCCTGGCTGGGTTCCTCACTCTTCTGTGAGGTGGGCCCTCTGCTGTGAGGTAACTCCTGCCTGGCTTGCTCCCGTTGCCCTGGTGACGTCGGACTTCTGGTGGCAGTTGGAGCCTTCTTGTACCCTCCTCTCCAAGGTGATGAGGGCCCTCTTGCGTCAGGCTCTAACTGCTGGGCTCCCCACGATTTCTGATGTGAGCCCAGTGATGCCAGGACACTCCTGTAAGGTTCCAATACTCATGGGGATGTGTGCCTTCTGCTCTGTGGTCGCAACGCCTGGGTTGCTCACAGTTTCGTTATGTTGGCACTCCGGTGTTAGTTCACTCAGGCCTAGATCCCATAGCCTTTGTGCTCTGGGCCGCCTGCTGGGAGGTTCCAACTGCTGGATTCCTCACCTTTCTTATACTTTGGGCCCTGTGTGGTGAAGCTCCTCCTGCCTGCCTCACACCGAGCCCCTTGGTGATGTAGGTCTTCTGGTTTGAGACCACGTGTGCCGTTTGTCTCACCTTTTAGGGATGTGGCCCTACTGGTGTGAGGACACTCCTGACTGGTTCCCATCCCCTTGTTGATGTGGGCCCTCTGGTGAGAGTCTGATCCTGGCTTGATTCCTCACACTTCTGTGAGGCGGGCCCTCTGCTGTGAGGTCACACCTGCCTGGCTGGCACACGACGCCTTGGCCACATGGGCCCTCTGGTTGCAGTTGGAGCGTGCTGGGAACCTCCTCCCATCGGTGATGAGGGCCCTCTGGCGTCCGGCCCTAACTGCTGGGCTCACCACATTTTCTGATGTGCGCCCACTTGTGCGATGACACTCCTGCCAGGTTCCCATCCCCATGCAGATTTGGGCCTTCTGTTCTGAGGTGCCAACGGCTGGCTTGCTCACAGTGTCAGGATGTGGGCCCTCTGCTGTGAGTTCACTCCGGCATGCATCCCATAGCCTCGGTGCTCTGGGCCACCTGCTTGGAGCTTCCAACTGCAGGATTCCTTACCTTTTTTCTTCTATGGGCCGTGTGTTGTGAGACACTTCCTGCCTGCCTCACTCTGAGCCCCTTGTTGATGTGGGTCTTCTGGTTTGAGGCCACATGTGGTGGGTTCCTTGCCTTTCAATGATGTGGCCCCACTGGTGTGAGCACACTCCTGCCTGGTTCGCATCCCCTTGGTGATGTGGGCCCTCTGGTGAGAATCTGATCCGGGTTGGGTTCCTCACACTTCCGTGAGCTTGGCCCTCAGCTCTGAGGTCACTCCTGCCTGGCTGGCACACCCCGCCTTGGCGACGTCGGCCCTCTGGTGGCAGTTGGAGCCTGCTGGGAGCCTCCTCCCCTCAGTGATGAGAGCCCTTTGGCGTCAGGCCCTAACTGCTGGGTACCCACATTTTCTAATACGTACTAAGTGGTGCGAGGATACGCCTGCCACGTTCCCATCCCCATGGGGATGTGGGCGTTCTGCTCTGAGGTCCCAACGGCTGGGTTGCTCACAGTTTCATGATGTGGGCCCTCTGCTGTGAGTTCACTTTGGCCTGGATCCCATAGACTCGGTGCTCTGGGCCTCCTGCTGCGAGGTTCCAACTGCTGGATTCCTCACATTTTTTAATCTATGGGCCCTGTGTTGTTAGGCTAGTCCTGCCTGCCTCACTCCGAGCCCCTTGGAGATGTGGTTCCTCTGGTTTAGGCCACATGGTCTGGGTCCCTCACCTTTCCATTATTTGGCCACACTGGTGTGAGTATACTTCTGCCTGGTTCCGATCCCCTTGGTGATGCGGGCCCTCTGGTGAGAGTCTTATCCTGGCTGGGCTCCTCACCCTTCTGTGACGTATGCCCTCTGCTGTGATGTCACTCCTGCCTGGCTGGCGCACGTCACCTTGGCGACGTGGGCCCTCAGTTGGGATTTGGTGTCTGCTGGGAGTTTCCTCCCTTCGGTAATGAGGGCCCTCTGGCGTCAGGCCTTAAATCCTGGGCTCCCAAACTTTTCTGATGTGTGCCCTGTGGTGCGAGTACACTCCTGCCAGGTTCCCAACCCCATGGCAATGTGGGCCTTCTGCTCTGTGGACCCAATGGCTGGGCTATTCACAGTTTCATGATGAGGGCCCTCTTTTGTGAGTTCACACCGGCCGGGATCCCATAGCCTCGTTGTTCCTTGCCGCCTGCTGGGATGTTCCAACTGCGGGATTCCTCACCTTTTTTATTCTATGGGCCCTCTGTTTTGAGACTACTCCTGCCTGCCTCCCTCCCAGCCCCTTGGTGATGTGTGTCCTCTGGTTTGAGGCCACATGTGGTGGTTTCCTCGCCTTTCAATGATGTGGCCCCACTGGACTGAGAACACTCCTGCCTGGTTCCCATCCTCTTGGTGATGTGGGCCCTCTGGTGAGAGTCTGATCCTGGTTGGGTTCCTCACACTTCCGTGAACTTGGCCCTCTGCTCTGAGGTCACTCCTGCCTGGCTGGCACACCCCGCCTTGGTGACGTCGGCCCTCTGGTGGCAGTTGGAGCGTGCTGGGAGCCTCCTTCCCTCAGTAATGAGGGCCCTTTGGCGTCAGGCCCTAACTGCTGTGTACCCACATTTTCTAATACGTACTAAGTGGTGCGAGGACACTCCTGCCAGGTTCCCATCCCCGTGGGGATGTGGGACTTCTGCTCTGATGTCCAAACGGCTGGGTTGCTCAAAGTTTCATGATGTGGGCCCTCTGCTGTGAGTGCACTGCGGCCTGGATCCCATAGACTGGGTGCTCTGGGCCACCTGCTGGGAGGTTCGAACTGTTGGATTCCTCACATTTTTTATTCTATGGGCCCTGCGTTGTGAGGCTAGTCCTGCCTGCCTCACTCTGAACCCCTTGGAGATGTGGATCCTCTGGTTTAGGCCACGTGTTCTGGGTTCCTCACCTTTCTATGATTTGGCCACACTGGTGTGAGGCCACTCTTGCCTGGATCCGATCCCCTTGGTGATGCGGGCCCTCTGGTGAGACTCTTATCCTGGCTGGGTGCCTCACCCTTCTGGGACGTATGCCCTCTGCTGTGAGGTCACTCCTGCCTGGCTGGCGCACGTCACCTTGGCGACGTGGGCCCTCAGTTGGGAGTTGGTGCCTGCTGGGAGTCTCCTCCCCTCGGTAATGAGGGCCCTCTGACGTCAGGCCCTAACTCCTGGGCTCCCATACTTTTCTGATGTGTGCCCTCTGGTGGGAGTACACTCCTGCCAGCTTCCCAACCCCATGGGAATGTGGGCCTTCTTCTCTGTGGTCCCAACCGCTGGGTTGTTCACAGTTTCGTGATGAGGGCCTTCTGTTGTGAGTTCACACCGGCCGGGATCCCATAGCCTCGCTGCTCCTTGCCGCCTGCTGGGAGGTTCCAACTGCGGGTTACCTCACCTTTTTTATCTTATGGCCCTCTGTTTGAGACACCTCCTGCCTGCCTCACTCTGAGCCCCTTGTTGATGTGGGTCCTCTGGTTTAGGCCATATGTTCTGGGTTCCTCACTTTTCTACGATTTGGCCACACTGGTGTGAGGCCACTCCTGCCTGGTTCTGATCCCCTTGGTGATGTGGGCCCTCTGGTGAGAGTCTTATCCTGGCTGGGTTCCTCCCCCTTCTGTGACATAGGCCCTCTGCTGTGAGGTCACTCCTGCCTGGCTAACGCACATCACCTTGGAGACGTGGGCCCTCAGGTGGGAGTTGGTGCCTTCTAGGAGTCTGCTCCCCTCGGTAATTAGGGCCGTCTGGCGTCAGGCCCTAACTCCTGGGCTCCCAAAATTTTCTGATGTGTGCCCTGTGGTGCGAGTACACTCCTGCCAGGTTCCCAACCCCATGGGAATGTGGGCCTTCTGTTCTGTGGTCCCAACAGCTGTGTTGTTCACAGTTTCATGATGAGGGTCCTCTGTTGTGAGTTCACAACGGCCGGGACCCCATAGCCTCGCTGCTCCTTGCTGCATGCTAGGAGGTTCCAACTGCGGGATTCCTCACCTTTTTTATTCTATGGGTCCTCTGTTTTGAGGCTCCTCCTGCCTGCCTCACTCCGAGCCCCTTGGAGATGTGGGTCCTCTTGTTTAGGCCACATGTTCTGGGTTCCTCACCTTTCTATGATTTGGCCACACTGGTGTGAGGCCACTCCTGCCTGGATCAGATCCCCTTGGTGATGTGGGCCCTCTGGTGAGAGTCTGATCCTGGCTGGGTTCCTCACTCTTCTGTGAGGTGGGCCCTCTGCTGTGAGGTAACTCCTGCCTGGCTTGCTCCCGTTGCCCTGGTGACGTCGGACTTCTGGTGGCAGTTGGAGCCTTCTTGTACCCTCCTCTCCAAGGTGATGAGGGCCCTCTTGCGTCAGGCTCTAACTGCTGGGCTCCCCACGATTTCTGATGTGAGCCCAGTGATGCCAGGACACTCCTGTAAGGTTCCAATACTCATGGGGATGTGTGCCTTCTGCTCTGTGGTCGCAACGCCTGGGTTGCTCACAGTTTCGTTATGTTGGCACTCCGGTGTTAGTTCACTCAGGCCTAGATCCCATAGCCTCTGTGCTCTGGGCCGCCTGCTGGGAGGTTCCAACTGCTGGATTCCTCACCTTTCTTATACTTTGGGCCCTGTGTGGTGAAGCTCCTCCTGCCTGCCTCACACCGAGCCCCTTGGTGATGTAGGTCTTCTGGTTTGAGACCACGTGTGCCGTTTGTCTCACCTTTTAGGGATGTGGCCCTACTGGTGTGAGGACACTCCTGACTGGTTCCCATCCCCTTGTTGATGTGGGCCCTCTGGTGAGAGTCTGATCCTGGCTTGATTCCTCACACTTCTGTGAGGCGGGCCCTCTGCTGTGAGGTCACACCTGCCTGGCTGGCACACGACGCCTTGGCCACATGGGCCCTCTGGTTGCAGTTGGAGCGTGCTGGGAACCTCCTCCCATCGGTGATGAGGGCCCTCTGGCGTCCGGCCCTAACTGCTGGGCTCACCACATTTTCTGATGTGCGCCCACTTGTGCGATGACACTCCTGCCAGGTTCCCATCCCCATGCAGATTTGGGCCTTCTGTTCTGAGGTGCCAACGGCTGGCTTGCTCACAGTGTCAGGATGTGGGCCCTCTGCTGTGAGTTCACTCCGGCATGCATCCCATAGCCTCGGTGCTCTGGGCCACCTGCTTGGAGCTTCCAACTGCAGGATTCCTTACCTTTTTTCTTCTATGGGCCGTGTGTTGTGAGACACTTCCTGCCTGCCTCACTCTGAGCCCCTTGTTGATGTGGGTCTTCTGGTTTGAGGCCACATGTGGTGGGTTCCTTGCCTTTCAATGATGTGGCCCCACTGGTGTGAGCACACTCCTGCCTGGTTCGCATCCCCTTGGTGATGTGGGCCCTCTGGTGAGAATCTGATCCGGGTTGGGTTCCTCACACTTCCGTGAGCTTGGCCCTCAGCTCTGAGGTCACTCCTGCCTGGCTGGCACACCCCGCCTTGGCGACGTCGGCCCTCTGGTGGCAGTTGGAGCCTGCTGGGAGCCTCCTCCCCTCAGTGATGAGAGCCCTTTGGCGTCAGGCCCTAACTGCTGGGTACCCACATTTTCTAATACGTACTAAGTGGTGCGAGGATACGCCTGCCACGTTCCCATCCCCATGGGGATGTGGGCGTTCTGCTCTGAGGTCCCAACGGCTGGGTTGCTCACAGTTTCATGATGTGGGCCCTCTGCTGTGAGTTCACTTTGGCCTGGATCCCATAGACTCGGTGCTCTGGGCCTCCTGCTGCGAGGTTCCAACTGCTGGATTCCTCACATTTTTTAATCTATGGGCCCTGTGTTGTTAGGCTAGTCCTGCCTGCCTCACTCCGAGCCCCTTGGAGATGTGGTTCCTCTGGTTTAGGTCACATGGTCTGGGTCCCTCACCTTTCCATTATTTGGCCACACTGGTGTGAGTATACTTCTGCCTGGTTCCGATCCCCTTGGTGATGCGGGCCCTCTGGTGAGAGTCTTATCCTGGCTGGGTTCCTCACCCTTCTGTGACGTATGCCCTCTGCTGTGATGTCACTCCTGCCTGGCTGGCGCACGTCACCTTGGCGACGTGGGCCCTCAGTTGGGATTTGGTGTCTGCTGGGAGTTTCCTCCCTTCGGTAATGAGGGCCCTCTGGCGTCAGGCCTTAAATCCTGGGCTCCCAAACTTTTCTGATGTGTGCCCTGTGGTGCGAGTACACTCCTGCCAGGTTCCCAACCCCATGGCAATGTGGGCCTTCTGCTCTGTGGACCCAATGGCTGGGCTATTCACAGTTTCATGATGAGGGCCCTCTTTTGTGAGTTCACACCGGCCGGGATCCCATAGCCTCGTTGTTCCTTGCCGCCTGCTGGGATGTTCCAACTGCGGGATTCCTCACCTTTTTTATTCTATGGGCCCTCTGTTTTGAGACTACTCCTGCCTGCCTCCCTCCCAGCCCCTTGGTGATGTGTGTCCTCTGGTTTGAGGCCACATGTGGTGGTTTCCTCGCCTTTCAATGATGTGGCCCCACTGGACTGAGAACACTCCTGCCTGGTTCCCATCCTCTTGGTGATGTGGGCCCTCTGGTGAGAGTCTGATCCTGGTTGGGTTCCTCACACTTCCGTGAACTTGGCCCTCTGCTCTGAGGTCACTCCTGCCTGGCTGGCACACCCCGCCTTGGTGACGTCGGCCCTCTGGAGGCAGTTGGAGCGTGCTGGGAGCCTCCTTCCCTCAGTAATGAGGGCCCTTTGGCGTCAGGCCCTAACTGCTGTGTACCCACATTTTCTAATACGTACTAAGTGGTGCGAGGACACTCCTGCCAGGTTCCCATCCCCGTGGGGATGTGGGACTTCTGCTCTGATGTCCAAACGGCTGGGTTGCTCAAAGTTTCATGATGTGGGCCCTCTGCTGTGAGTGCACTGCGGCCTGGATCCCATAGACTGGGTGCTCTGGGCCACCTGCTGGGAGGTTCGAACTGTTGGATTCCTCACATTTTTTATTCTATGGGCCCTGCGTTGTGAGGCTAGTCCTGCCTGCCTCACTCTGAACCCCTTGGAGATGTGGATCCTCTGGTTTAGGCCACGTGTTCTGGGTTCCTCACCTTTCTATGATTTGGCCACACTGGTGTGAGGCCACTCTTGCCTGGATCCGATCCCCTTGGTGATGCGGGCCCTCTGGTGAGACTCTTATCCTGGCTGGGTGCCTCACCCTTCTGGGACGTATGCCCTCTGCTGTGAGGTCACTCCTGCCTGGCTGGCGCACGTCACCTTGGCGACGTGGGCCCTCAGTTGGGAGTTGGTGCCTGCTGGGAGTCTCCTCCCCTCGGTAATGAGGGCCCTCTGACGTCAGGCCCTAACTCCTGGGCTCCCATACTTTTCTGATGTGTGCCCTCTGGTGGGAGTACACTCCTGCCAGCTTCCCAACCCCATGGGAATGTGGGCCTTCTTCTCTGTGGTCCCAACCGCTGGGTTGTTCACAGTTTCGTGATGAGGGCCTTCTGTTGTGAGTTCACACCGGCCGGGATCCCATAGCCTCGCTGCTCCTTGCCGCCTGCTGGGAGGTTCCAACTGCGGGTTACCTCACCTTTTTTATCTTATGGCCCTCTGTTTGAGACACCTCCTGCCTGCCTCACTCTGAGCCCCTTGTTGATGTGGGTCCTCTGGTTTAGGCCATATGTTCTGGGTTCCTCACTTTTCTACGATTTGACCACACTGGTGTGAGGCCACTCCTGCCTGGTTCTGATCCCCTTGGTGATGTGGGCCCTCTGGTGAGAGTCTTATCCTGGCTGGGTTCCTCCCCCTTCTGTGACATAGGCCCTCTGCTGTGAGGTCACTCCTGCCTGGCTAACGCACATCACCTTGGAGACGTGGGCCCTCAGGTGGGAGTTGGTGCCTTCTAGGAGTCTGCTCCCCTCGGTAATTAGGGCCGTCTGGCGTCAGGCCCTAACTCCTGGGCTCCCAAAATTTTCTGATGTGTGCCCTGTGGTGCGAGTACACTCCTGCCAGGTTCCCAACCCCATGGGAATGTGGGCCTTCTGTTCTGTGGTCCCAACAGCTGTGTTGTTCACAGTTTCATGATGAGGGTCCTCTGTTGTGAGTTCACAACGGCCGGGACCCCATAGCCTCGCTGCTCCTTGCTGCATGCTAGGAGGTTCCAACTGCGGGATTCCTCACCTTTTTTATTCTATGGGTCCTCTGTTTTGAGGCTCCTCCTGCCTGCCTCACTCCGAGCCCCTTGGAGATGTGGGTCCTCTTGTTTAGGCCACATGTTCTGGGTTCCTCACCTTTCTATGATTTGGCCACACTGGTGTGAGGCCACTCCTGCCTGGATCAGATCCCCTTGGTGATGTGGGCCCTCTGGTGAGAGTCTGATCCTGGCTGGGTTCCTCACTCTTCTGTGAGGTGGGCCCTCTGCTGTGAGGTAACTCCTGCCTGGCTTGCTCCCGTTGCCCTGGTGACGTCGGACTTCTGGTGGCAGTTGGAGCCTTCTTGTACCCTCCTCTCCAAGGTGATGAGGGCCCTCTTGCGTCAGGCTCTAACTGCTGGGCTCCCCACGATTTCTGATGTGAGCCCAGTGATGCCAGGACACTCCTGTAAGGTTCCAATACTCATGGGGATGTGTGCCTTCTGCTCTGTGGTCGCAACGCCTGGGTTGCTCACAGTTTCGTTATGTTGGCACTCCGGTGTTAGTTCACTCAGGCCTAGATCCCATAGCCTCTGTGCTCTGGGCCGCCTGCTGGGAGGTTCCAACTGCTGGATTCCTCACCTTTCTTATACTTTGGGCCCTGTGTGGTGAAGCTCCTCCTGCCTGCCTCACACCGAGCCCCTTGGTGATGTAGGTCTTCTGGTTTGAGACCACGTGTGCCGTTTGTCTCACCTTTTAGGGATGTGGCCCTACTGGTGTGAGGACACTCCTGACTGGTTCCCATCCCCTTGTTGATGTGGGCCCTCTGGTGAGAGTCTGATCCTGGCTTGATTCCTCACACTTCTGTGAGGCGGGCCCTCTGCTGTGAGGTCACACCTGCCTGGCTGGCACACGACGCCTTGGCCACATGGGCCCTCTGGTTGCAGTTGGAGCGTGCTGGGAACCTCCTCCCATCGGTGATGAGGGCCCTCTGGCGTCCGGCCCTAACTGCTGGGCTCACCACATTTTCTGATGTGCGCCCACTTGTGCGATGACACTCCTGCCAGGTTCCCATCCCCATGCAGATTTGGGCCTTCTGTTCTGAGGTGCCAACGGCTGGCTTGCTCACAGTGTCAGGATGTGGGCCCTCTGCTGTGAGTTCACTCCGGCATGCATCCCATAGCCTCGGTGCTCTGGGCCACCTGCTTGGAGCTTCCAACTGCAGGATTCCTTACCTTTTTTCTTCTATGGGCCGTGTGTTGTGAGACACTTCCTGCCTGCCTCACTCTGAGCCCCTTGTTGATGTGGGTCTTCTGGTTTGAGGCCACATGTGGTGGGTTCCTTGCCTTTCAATGATGTGGCCCCACTGGTGTGAGCACACTCCTGCCTGGTTCGCATCCCCTTGGTGATGTGGGCCCTCTGGTGAGAATCTGATCCGGGTTGGGTTCCTCACACTTCCGTGAGCTTGGCCCTCAGCTCTGAGGTCACTCCTGCCTGGCTGGCACACCCCGCCTTGGCGACGTCGGCCCTCTGGTGGCAGTTGGAGCCTGCTGGGAGCCTCCTCCCCTCAGTGATGAGAGCCCTTTGGCGTCAGGCCCTAACTGCTGGGTACCCACATTTTCTAATACGTACTAAGTGGTGCGAGGATACGCCTGCCACGTTCCCATCCCCATGGGGATGTGGGCGTTCTGCTCTGAGGTCCCAACGGCTGGGTTGCTCACAGTTTCATGATGTGGGCCCTCTGCTGTGAGTTCACTTTGGCCTGGATCCCATAGACTCGGTGCTCTGGGCCTCCTGCTGCGAGGTTCCAACTGCTGGATTCCTCACATTTTTTAATCTATGGGCCCTGTGTTGTTAGGCTAGTCCTGCCTGCCTCACTCCGAGCCCCTTGGAGATGTGGTTCCTCTGGTTTAGGCCACATGGTCTGGGTCCCTCACCTTTCCATTATTTGGCCACACTGGTGTGAGTATACTTCTGCCTGGTTCCGATCCCCTTGGTGATGCGGGCCCTCTGGTGAGAGTCTTATCCTGGCTGGGCTCCTCACCCTTCTGTGACGTATGCCCTCTGCTGTGATGTCACTCCTGCCTGGCTGGCGCACGTCACCTTGGCGACGTGGGCCCTCAGTTGGGATTTGGTGTCTGCTGGGAGTTTCCTCCCTTCGGTAATGAGGGCCCTCTGGCGTCAGGCCTTAAATCCTGGGCTCCCAAACTTTTCTGATGTGTGCCCTGTGGTGCGAGTACACTCCTGCCAGGTTCCCAACCCCATGGCAATGTGGGCCTTCTGCTCTGTGGACCCAATGGCTGGGCTATTCACAGTTTCATGATGAGGGCCCTCTTTTGTGAGTTCACACCGGCCGGGATCCCATAGCCTCGTTGTTCCTTGCCGCCTGCTGGGATGTTCCAACTGCGGGATTCCTCACCTTTTTTATTCTATGGGCCCTCTGTTTTGAGACTACTCCTGCCTGCCTCCCTCCCAGCCCCTTGGTGATGTGTGTCCTCTGGTTTGAGGCCACATGTGGTGGTTTCCTCGCCTTTCAATGATGTGGCCCCACTGGACTGAGAACACTCCTGCCTGGTTCCCATCCTCTTGGTGATGTGGGCCCTCTGGTGAGAGTCTGATCCTGGTTGGGTTCCTCACACTTCCGTGAACTTGGCCCTCTGCTCTGAGGTCACTCCTGCCTGGCTGGCACACCCCGCCTTGGTGACGTCGGCCCTCTGGTGGCAGTTGGAGCGTGCTGGGAGCCTCCTTCCCTCAGTAATGAGGGCCCTTTGGCGTCAGGCCCTAACTGCTGTGTACCCACATTTTCTAATACGTACTAAGTGGTGCGAGGACACTCCTGCCAGGTTCCCATCCCCGTGGGGATGTGGGACTTCTGCTCTGATGTCCAAACGGCTGGGTTGCTCAAAGTTTCATGATGTGGGCCCTCTGCTGTGAGTGCACTGCGGCCTGGATCCCATAGACTGGGTGCTCTGGGCCACCTGCTGGGAGGTTCGAACTGTTGGATTCCTCACATTTTTTATTCTATGGGCCCTGCGTTGTGAGGCTAGTCCTGCCTGCCTCACTCTGAACCCCTTGGAGATGTGGATCCTCTGGTTTAGGCCACGTGTTCTGGGTTCCTCACCTTTCTATGATTTGGCCACACTGGTGTGAGGCCACTCTTGCCTGGATCCGATCCCCTTGGTGATGCGGGCCCTCTGGTGAGACTCTTATCCTGGCTGGGTGCCTCACCCTTCTGGGACGTATGCCCTCTGCTGTGAGGTCACTCCTGCCTGGCTGGCGCACGTCACCTTGGCGACGTGGGCCCTCAGTTGGGAGTTGGTGCCTGCTGGGAGTCTCCTCCCCTCGGTAATGAGGGCCCTCTGACGTCAGGCCCTAACTCCTGGGCTCCCATACTTTTCTGATGTGTGCCCTCTGGTGGGAGTACACTCCTGCCAGCTTCCCAACCCCATGGGAATGTGGGCCTTCTTCTCTGTGGTCCCAACCGCTGGGTTGTTCACAGTTTCGTGATGAGGGCCTTCTGTTGTGAGTTCACACCGGCCGGGATCCCATAGCCTCGCTGCTCCTTGCCGCCTGCTGGGAGGTTCCAACTGCGGGTTACCTCACCTTTTTTATCTTATGGCCCTCTGTTTGAGACACCTCCTGCCTGCCTCACTCTGAGCCCCTTGTTGATGTGGGTCCTCTGGTTTAGGCCATATGTTCTGGGTTCCTCACTTTTCTACGATTTGGCCACACTGGTGTGAGGCCACTCCTGCCTGGTTCTGATCCCCTTGGTGATGTGGGCCCTCTGGTGAGAGTCTTATCCTGGCTGGGTTCCTCCCCCTTCTGTGACATAGGCCCTCTGCTGTGAGGTCACTCCTGCCTGGCTAACGCACATCACCTTGGAGACGTGGGCCCTCAGGTGGGAGTTGGTGCCTTCTAGGAGTCTGCTCCCCTCGGTAATTAGGGCCGTCTGGCGTCAGGCCCTAACTCCTGGGCTCCCAAAATTTTCTGATGTGTGCCCTGTGGTGCGAGTACACTCCTGCCAGGTTCCCAACCCCATGGGAATGTGGGCCTTCTGTTCTGTGGTCCCAACAGCTGTGTTGTTCACAGTTTCATGATGAGGGTCCTCTGTTGTGAGTTCACAACGGCCGGGACCCCATAGCCTCGCTGCTCCTTGCTGCATGCTAGGAGGTTCCAACTGCGGGATTCCTCACCTTTTTTATTCTATGGGTCCTCTGTTTTGAGGCTCCTCCTGCCTGCCTCACTCCGAGCCCCTTGGAGATGTGGGTCCTCTTGTTTAGGCCACATGTTCTGGGTTCCTCACCTTTCTATGATTTGGCCACACTGGTGTGAGGCCACTCCTGCCTGGATCAGATCCCCTTGGTGATGTGGGCCCTCTGGTGAGAGTCTGATCCTGGCTGGGTTCCTCACTCTTCTGTGAGGTGGGCCCTCTGCTGTGAGGTAACTCCTGCCTGGCTTGCTCCCGTTGCCCTGGTGACGTCGGACTTCTGGTGGCAGTTGGAGCCTTCTTGTACCCTCCTCTCCAAGGTGATGAGGGCCCTCTTGCGTCAGGCTCTAACTGCTGGGCTCCCCACGATTTCTGATGTGAGCCCAGTGATGCCAGGACACTCCTGTAAGGTTCCAATACTCATGGGGATGTGTGCCTTCTGCTCTGTGGTCGCAACGCCTGGGTTGCTCACAGTTTCGTTATGTTGGCACTCCGGTGTTAGTTCACTCAGGCCTAGATCCCATAGCCTCTGTGCTCTGGGCCGCCTGCTGGGAGGTTCCAACTGCTGGATTCCTCACCTTTCTTATACTTTGGGCCCTGTGTGGTGAAGCTCCTCCTGCCTGCCTCACACCGAGCCCCTTGGTGATGTAGGTCTTCTGGTTTGAGACCACGTGTGCCGTTTGTCTCACCTTTTAGGGATGTGGCCCTACTGGTGTGAGGACACTCCTGACTGGTTCCCATCCCCTTGTTGATGTGGGCCCTCTGGTGAGAGTCTGATCCTGGCTTGATTCCTCACACTTCTGTGAGGCGGGCCCTCTGCTGTGAGGTCACACCTGCCTGGCTGGCACACGACGCCTTGGCCACATGGGCCCTCTGGTTGCAGTTGGAGCGTGCTGGGAACCTCCTCCCATCGGTGATGAGGGCCCTCTGGCGTCCGGCCCTAACTGCTGGGCTCACCACATTTTCTGATGTGCGCCCACTTGTGCGATGACACTCCTGCCAGGTTCCCATCCCCATGCAGATTTGGGCCTTCTGTTCTGAGGTGCCAACGGCTGGCTTGCTCACAGTGTCAGGATGTGGGCCCTCTGCTGTGAGTTCACTCCGGCATGCATCCCATAGCCTCGGTGCTCTGGGCCACCTGCTTGGAGCTTCCAACTGCAGGATTCCTTACCTTTTTTCTTCTATGGGCCGTGTGTTGTGAGACACTTCCTGCCTGCCTCACTCTGAGCCCCTTGTTGATGTGGGTCTTCTGGTTTGAGGCCACATGTGGTGGGTTCCTTGCCTTTCAATGATGTGGCCCCACTGGTGTGAGCACACTCCTGCCTGGTTCGCATCCCCTTGGTGATGTGGGCCCTCTGGTGAGAATCTGATCCGGGTTGGGTTCCTCACACTTCCGTGAGCTTGGCCCTCAGCTCTGAGGTCACTCCTGCCTGGCTGGCACACCCCGCCTTGGCGACGTCGGCCCTCTGGTGGCAGTTGGAGCCTGCTGGGAGCCTCCTCCCCTCAGTGATGAGAGCCCTTTGGCGTCAGGCCCTAACTGCTGGGTACCCACATTTTCTAATACGTACTAAGTGGTGCGAGGATACGCCTGCCACGTTCCCATCCCCATGGGGATGTGGGCGTTCTGCTCTGAGGTCCCAACGGCTGGGTTGCTCACAGTTTCATGATGTGGGCCCTCTGCTGTGAGTTCACTTTGGCCTGGATCCCATAGACTCGGTGCTCTGGGCCTCTTGCTGCGAGGTTCCAACTGCTGGATTCCTCACATTTTTTAATCTATGGGCCCTGTGTTGTTAGGCTAGTCCTGCCTGCCTCACTCCGAGCCCCTTGGAGATGTGGTTCCTCTGGTTTAGGCCACATGGTCTGGGTCCCTCACCTTTCCATTATTTGGCCACACTGGTGTGAGTATACTTCTGCCTGGTTCCGATCCCCTTGGTGATGCGGGCCCTCTGGTGAGAGTCTTATCCTGGCTGGGCTCCTCACCCTTCTGTGACGTATGCCCTCTGCTGTGATGTCACTCCTGCCTGGCTGGCGCACGTCACCTTGGCGACGTGGGCCCTCAGTTGGGATTTGGTGTCTGCTGGGAGTTTCCTCCCTTCGGTAATGAGGGCCCTCTGGCGTCAGGCCTTAAATCCTGGGCTCCCAAACTTTTCTGATGTGTGCCCTGTGGTGCGAGTACACTCCTGCCAGGTTCCCAACCCCATGGCAATGTGGGCCTTCTGCTCTGTGGACCCAATGGCTGGGCTATTCACAGTTTCATGATGAGGGCCCTCTTTTGTGAGTTCACACCGGCCGGGATCCCATAGCCTCGTTGTTCCTTGCCGCCTGCTGGGATGTTCCAACTGCGGGATTCCTCACCTTTTTTATTCTATGGGCCCTCTGTTTTGAGACTACTCCTGCCTGCCTCCCTCCCAGCCCCTTGGTGATGTGTGTCCTCTGGTTTGAGGCCACATGTGGTGGTTTCCTCGCCTTTCAATGATGTGGCCCCACTGGACTGAGAACACTCCTGCCTGGTTCCCATCCTCTTGGTGATGTGGGCCCTCTGGTGAGAGTCTGATCCTGGTTGGGTTCCTCACACTTCCGTGAACTTGGCCCTCTGCTCTGAGGTCACTCCTGCCTGGCTGGCACACCCCGCCTTGGTGACGTCGGCCCTCTGGAGGCAGTTGGAGCGTGCTGGGAGCCTCCTTCCCTCAGTAATGAGGGCCCTTTGGCGTCAGGCCCTAACTGCTGTGTACCCACATTTTCTAATACGTACTAAGTGGTGCGAGGACACTCCTGCCAGGTTCCCATCCCCGTGGGGATGTGGGACTTCTGCTCTGATGTCCAAACGGCTGGGTTGCTCAAAGTTTCATGATGTGGGCCCTCTGCTGTGAGTGCACTGCGGCCTGGATCCCATAGACTGGGTGCTCTGGGCCACCTGCTGGGAGGTTCGAACTGTTGGATTCCTCACATTTTTTATTCTATGGGCCCTGCGTTGTGAGGCTAGTCCTGCCTGCCTCACTCTGAACCCCTTGGAGATGTGGATCCTCTGGTTTAGGCCACGTGTTCTGGGTTCCTCACCTTTCTATGATTTGGCCACACTGGTGTGAGGCCACTCTTGCCTGGATCCGATCCCCTTGGTGATGCGGGCCCTCTGGTGAGACTCTTATCCTGGCTGGGTGCCTCACCCTTCTGGGACGTATGCCCTCTGCTGTGAGGTCACTCCTGCCTGGCTGGCGCACGTCACCTTGGCGACGTGGGCCCTCAGTTGGGAGTTGGTGCCTGCTGGGAGTCTCCTCCCCTCGGTAATGAGGGCCCTCTGACGTCAGGCCCTAACTCCTGGGCTCCCATACTTTTCTGATGTGTGCCCTCTGGTGGGAGTACACTCCTGCCAGCTTCCCAACCCCATGGGAATGTGGGCCTTCTTCTCTGTGGTCCCAACCGCTGGGTTGTTCACAGTTTCGTGATGAGGGCCTTCTGTTGTGAGTTCACACCGGCCGGGATCCCATAGCCTCGCTGCTCCTTGCCGCCTGCTGGGAGGTTCCAACTGCGGGTTACCTCACCTTTTTTATCTTATGGCCCTCTGTTTGAGACACCTCCTGCCTGCCTCACTCTGAGCCCCTTGTTGATGTGGGTCCTCTGGTTTAGGCCATATGTTCTGGGTTCCTCACTTTTCTACGATTTGGCCACACTGGTGTGAGGCCACTCCTGCCTGGTTCTGATCCCCTTGGTGATGTGGGCCCTCTGGTGAGAGTCTTATCCTGGCTGGGTTCCTCCCCCTTCTGTGACATAGGCCCTCTGCTGTGAGGTCACTCCTGCCTGGCTAACGCACATCACCTTGGAGACGTGGGCCCTCAGGTGGGAGTTGGTGCCTTCTAGGAGTCTGCTCCCCTCGGTAATTAGGGCCGTCTGGCGTCAGGCCCTAACTCCTGGGCTCCCAAAATTTTCTGATGTGTGCCCTGTGGTGCGAGTACACTCCTGCCAGGTTCCCAACCCCATGGGAATGTGGGCCTTCTGTTCTGTGGTCCCAACAGCTGTGTTGTTCACAGTTTCATGATGAGGGTCCTCTGTTGTGAGTTCACAACGGCCGGGACCCCATAGCCTCGCTGCTCCTTGCTGCATGCTAGGAGGTTCCAACTGCGGGATTCCTCACCTTTTTTATTCTATGGGTCCTCTGTTTTGAGGCTCCTCCTGCCTGCCTCACTCCGAGCCCCTTGGAGATGTGGGTCCTCTTGTTTAGGCCACATGTTCTGGGTTCCTCACCTTTCTATGATTTGGCCACACTGGTGTGAGGCCACTCCTGCCTGGATCAGATCCCCTTGGTGATGTGGGCCCTCTGGTGAGAGTCTGATCCTGGCTGGGTTCCTCACTCTTCTGTGAGGTGGGCCCTCTGCTGTGAGGTAACTCCTGCCTGGCTTGCTCCCGTTGCCCTGGTGACGTCGGACTTCTGGTGGCAGTTGGAGCCTTCTTGTACCCTCCTCTCCAAGGTGATGAGGGCCCTCTTGCGTCAGGCTCTAACTGCTGGGCTCCCCACGATTTCTGATGTGAGCCCAGTGATGCCAGGACACTCCTGTAAGGTTCCAATACTCATGGGGATGTGTGCCTTCTGCTCTGTGGTCGCAACGCCTGGGTTGCTCACAGTTTCGTTATGTTGGCACTCCGGTGTTAGTTCACTCAGGCCTAGATCCCATAGCCTCTGTGCTCTGGGCCGCCTGCTGGGAGGTTCCAACTGCTGGATTCCTCACCTTTCTTATACTTTGGGCCCTGTGTGGTGAAGCTCCTCCTGCCTGCCTCACACCGAGCCCCTTGGTGATGTAGGTCTTCTGGTTTGAGACCACGTGTGCCGTTTGTCTCACCTTTTAGGGATGTGGCCCTACTGGTGTGAGGACACTCCTGACTGGTTCCCATCCCCTTGTTGATGTGGGCCCTCTGGTGAGAGTCTGATCCTGGCTTGATTCCTCACACTTCTGTGAGGCGGGCCCTCTGCTGTGAGGTCACACCTGCCTGGCTGGCACACGACGCCTTGGCCACATGGGCCCTCTGGTTGCAGTTGGAGCGTGCTGGGAACCTCCTCCCATCGGTGATGAGGGCCCTCTGGCGTCCGGCCCTAACTGCTGGGCTCACCACATTTTCTGATGTGCGCCCACTTGTGCGATGACACTCCTGCCAGGTTCCCATCCCCATGCAGATTTGGGCCTTCTGTTCTGAGGTGCCAACGGCTGGCTTGCTCACAGTGTCAGGATGTGGGCCCTCTGCTGTGAGTTCACTCCGGCATGCATCCCATAGCCTCGGTGCTCTGGGCCACCTGCTTGGAGCTTCCAACTGCAGGATTCCTTACCTTTTTTCTTCTATGGGCCGTGTGTTGTGAGACACTTCCTGCCTGCCTCACTCTGAGCCCCTTGTTGATGTGGGTCTTCTGGTTTGAGGCCACATGTGGTGGGTTCCTTGCCTTTCAATGATGTGGCCCCACTGGTGTGAGCACACTCCTGCCTGGTTCGCATCCCCTTGGTGATGTGGGCCCTCTGGTGAGAATCTGATCCGGGTTGGGTTCCTCACACTTCCGTGAGCTTGGCCCTCAGCTCTGAGGTCACTCCTGCCTGGCTGGCACACCCCGCCTTGGCGACGTCGGCCCTCTGGTGGCAGTTGGAGCCTGCTGGGAGCCTCCTCCCCTCAGTGATGAGAGCCCTTTGGCGTCAGGCCCTAACTGCTGGGTACCCACATTTTCTAATACGTACTAAGTGGTGCGAGGATACGCCTGCCACGTTCCCATCCCCATGGGGATGTGGGCGTTCTGCTCTGAGGTCCCAACGGCTGGGTTGCTCACAGTTTCATGATGTGGGCCCTCTGCTGTGAGTTCACTTTGGCCTGGATCCCATAGACTCGGTGCTCTGGGCCTCCTGCTGCGAGGTTCCAACTGCTGGATTCCTCACATTTTTTAATCTATGGGCCCTGTGTTGTTAGGCTAGTCCTGCCTGCCTCACTCCGAGCCCCTTGGAGATGTGGTTCCTCTGGTTTAGGCCACATGGTCTGGGTCCCTCACCTTTCCATTATTTGGCCACACTGGTGTGAGTATACTTCTGCCTGGTTCCGATCCCCTTGGTGATGCGGGCCCTCTGGTGAGAGTCTTATCCTGGCTGGGCTCCTCACCCTTCTGTGACGTATGCCCTCTGCTGTGATGTCACTCCTGCCTGGCTGGCGCACGTCACCTTGGCGACGTGGGCCCTCAGTTGGGATTTGGTGTCTGCTGGGAGTTTCCTCCCTTCGGTAATGAGGGCCCTCTGGCGTCAGGCCTTAAATCCTGGGCTCCCAAACTTTTCTGATGTGTGCCCTGTGGTGCGAGTACACTCCTGCCAGGTTCCCAACCCCATGGCAATGTGGGCCTTCTGCTCTGTGGACCCAATGGCTGGGCTATTCACAGTTTCATGATGAGGGCCCTCTTTTGTGAGTTCACACCGGCCGGGATCCCATAGCCTCGTTGTTCCTTGCCGCCTGCTGGGATGTTCCAACTGCGGGATTCCTCACCTTTTTTATTCTATGGGCCCTCTGTTTTGAGACTACTCCTGCCTGCCTCCCTCCCAGCCCCTTGGTGATGTGTGTCCTCTGGTTTGAGGCCACATGTGGTGGTTTCCTCGCCTTTCAATGATGTGGCCCCACTGGACTGAGAACACTCCTGCCTGGTTCCCATCCTCTTGGTGATGTGGGCCCTCTGGTGAGAGTCTGATCCTGGTTGGGTTCCTCACACTTCCGTGAACTTGGCCCTCTGCTCTGAGGTCACTCCTGCCTGGCTGGCACACCCCGCCTTGGTGACGTCGGCCCTCTGGTGGCAGTTGGAGCGTGCTGGGAGCCTCCTTCCCTCAGTAATGAGGGCCCTTTGGCGTCAGGCCCTAACTGCTGTGTACCCACATTTTCTAATACGTACTAAGTGGTGCGAGGACACTCCTGCCAGGTTCCCATCCCCGTGGGGATGTGGGACTTCTGCTCTGATGTCCAAACGGCTGGGTTGCTCAAAGTTTCATGATGTGGGCCCTCTGCTGTGAGTGCACTGCGGCCTGGATCCCATAGACTGGGTGCTCTGGGCCACCTGCTGGGAGGTTCGAACTGTTGGATTCCTCACATTTTTTATTCTATGGGCCCTGCGTTGTGAGGCTAGTCCTGCCTGCCTCACTCTGAACCCCTTGGAGATGTGGATCCTCTGGTTTAGGCCACGTGTTCTGGGTTCCTCACCTTTCTATGATTTGGCCACACTGGTGTGAGGCCACTCTTGCCTGGATCCGATCCCCTTGGTGATGCGGGCCCTCTGGTGAGACTCTTATCCTGGCTGGGTGCCTCACCCTTCTGGGACGTATGCCCTCTGCTGTGAGGTCACTCCTGCCTGGCTGGCGCACGTCACCTTGGCGACGTGGGCCCTCAGTTGGGAGTTGGTGCCTGCTGGGAGTCTCCTCCCCTCGGTAATGAGGGCCCTCTGACGTCAGGCCCTAACTCCTGGGCTCCCATACTTTTCTGATGTGTGCCCTCTGGTGGGAGTACACTCCTGCCAGGTTCCCAACCCCATGGGAATGTGGGCCTTCTTCTCTGTGGTCCCAACCGCTGGGTTGTTCACAGTTTCGTGATGAGGGCCTTCTGTTGTGAGTTCACACCGGCCGGGATCCCATAGCCTCGCTGCTCCTTGCCGCCTGCTGGGAGGTTCCAACTGCGGGTTACCTCACCTTTTTTATCTTATGGCCCTCTGTTTGAGACACCTCCTGCCTGCCTCACTCTGAGCCCCTTGTTGATGTGGGTCCTCTGGTTTAGGCCATATGTTCTGGGTTCCTCACTTTTCTACGATTTGGCCACACTGGTGTGAGGCCACTCCTGCCTGGTTCTGATCCCCTTGGTGATGTGGGCCCTCTGGTGAGAGTCTTATCCTGGCTGGGTTCCTCCCCCTTCTGTGACATAGGCCCTCTGCTGTGAGGTCACTCCTGCCTGGCTAACGCACATCACCTTGGAGACGTGGGCCCTCAGGTGGGAGTTGGTGCCTTCTAGGAGTCTGCTCCCCTCGGTAATTAGGGCCGTCTGGCGTCAGGCCCTAACTCCTGGGCTCCCAAAATTTTCTGATGTGTGCCCTGTGGTGCGAGTACACTCCTGCCAGGTTCCCAACCCCATGGGAATGTGGGCCTTCTGTTCTGTGGTCCCAACAGCTGTGTTGTTCACAGTTTCATGATGAGGGTCCTCTGTTGTGAGTTCACAACGGCCGGGACCCCATAGCCTCGCTGCTCCTTGCTGCATGCTAGGAGGTTCCAACTGCGGGATTCCTCACCTTTTTTATTCTATGGGTCCTCTGTTTTGAGGCTCCTCCTGCCTGCCTCACTCCGAGCCCCTTGGAGATGTGGGTCCTCTTGTTTAGGCCACATGTTCTGGGTTCCTCACCTTTCTATGATTTGGCCACACTGGTGTGAGGCCACTCCTGCCTGGATCAGATCCCCTTGGTGATGTGGGCCCTCTGGTGAGAGTCTGATCCTGGCTGGGTTCCTCACTCTTCTGTGAGGTGGGCCCTCTGCTGTGAGGTAACTCCTGCCTGGCTTGCTCCCGTTGCCCTGGTGACGTCGGACTTCTGGTGGCAGTTGGAGCCTTCTTGTACCCTCCTCTCCAAGGTGATGAGGGCCCTCTTGCGTCAGGCTCTAACTGCTGGGCTCCCCACGATTTCTGATGTGAGCCCAGTGATGCCAGGACACTCCTGTAAGGTTCCAATACTCATGGGGATGTGTGCCTTCTGCTCTGTGGTCGCAACGCCTGGGTTGCTCACAGTTTCGTTATGTTGGCACTCCGGTGTTAGTTCACTCAGGCCTAGATCCCATAGCCTCTGTGCTCTGGGCCGCCTGCTGGGAGGTTCCAACTGCTGGATTCCTCACCTTTCTTATACTTTGGGCCCTGTGTGGTGAAGCTCCTCCTGCCTGCCTCACACCGAGCCCCTTGGTGATGTAGGTCTTCTGGTTTGAGACCACGTGTGCCGTTTGTCTCACCTTTTAGGGATGTGGCCCTACTGGTGTGAGGACACTCCTGACTGGTTCCCATCCCCTTGTTGATGTGGGCCCTCTGGTGAGAGTCTGATCCTGGCTTGATTCCTCACACTTCTGTGAGGCGGGCCCTCTGCTGTGAGGTCACACCTGCCTGGCTGGCACACGACGCCTTGGCCACATGGGCCCTCTGGTTGCAGTTGGAGCGTGCTGGGAACCTCCTCCCATCGGTGATGAGGGCCCTCTGGCGTCCGGCCCTAACTGCTGGGCTCACCACATTTTCTGATGTGCGCCCACTTGTGCGATGACACTCCTGCCAGGTTCCCATCCCCATGCAGATTTGGGCCTTCTGTTCTGAGGTGCCAACGGCTGGCTTGCTCACAGTGTCAGGATGTGGGCCCTCTGCTGTGAGTTCACTCCGGCATGCATCCCATAGCCTCGGTGCTCTGGGCCACCTGCTTGGAGCTTCCAACTGCAGGATTCCTTACCTTTTTTCTTCTATGGGCCGTGTGTTGTGAGACACTTCCTGCCTGCCTCACTCTGAGCCCCTTGTTGATGTGGGTCTTCTGGTTTGAGGCCACATGTGGTGGGTTCCTTGCCTTTCAATGATGTGGCCCCACTGGTGTGAGCACACTCCTGCCTGGTTCGCATCCCCTTGGTGATGTGGGCCCTCTGGTGAGAATCTGATCCGGGTTGGGTTCCTCACACTTCCGTGAGCTTGGCCCTCAGCTCTGAGGTCACTCCTGCCTGGCTGGCACACCCCGCCTTGGCGACGTCGGCCCTCTGGTGGCAGTTGGAGCCTGCTGGGAGCCTCCTCCCCTCAGTGATGAGAGCCCTTTGGCGTCAGGCCCTAACTGCTGGGTACCCACATTTTCTAATACGTACTAAGTGGTGCGAGGATACGCCTGCCACGTTCCCATCCCCATGGGGATGTGGGCGTTCTGCTCTGAGGTCCCAACGGCTGGGTTGCTCACAGTTTCATGATGTGGGCCCTCTGCTGTGAGTTCACTTTGGCCTGGATCCCATAGACTCGGTGCTCTGGGCCTCCTGCTGCGAGGTTCCAACTGCTGGATTCCTCACATTTTTTAATCTATGGGCCCTGTGTTGTTAGGCTAGTCCTGCCTGCCTCACTCCGAGCCCCTTGGAGATGTGGTTCCTCTGGTTTAGGCCACATGGTCTGGGTCCCTCACCTTTCCATTATTTGGCCACACTGGTGTGAGTATACTTCTGCCTGGTTCCGATCCCCTTGGTGATGCGGGCCCTCTGGTGAGAGTCTTATCCTGGCTGGGCTCCTCACCCTTCTGTGACGTATGCCCTCTGCTGTGATGTCACTCCTGCCTGGCTGGCGCACGTCACCTTGGCGACGTGGGCCCTCAGTTGGGATTTGGTGTCTGCTGGGAGTTTCCTCCCTTCGGTAATGAGGGCCCTCTGGCGTCAGGCCTTAAATCCTGGGCTCCCAAACTTTTCTGATGTGTGCCCTGTGGTGCGAGTACACTCCTGCCAGGTTCCCAACCCCATGGCAATGTGGGCCTTCTGCTCTGTGGACCCAATGGCTGGGCTATTCACAGTTTCATGATGAGGGCCCTCTTTTGTGAGTTCACACCGGCCGGGATCCCATAGCCTCGTTGTTCCTTGCCGCCTGCTGGGATGTTCCAACTGCGGGATTCCTCACCTTTTTTATTCTATGGGCCCTCTGTTTTGAGACTACTCCTGCCTGCCTCCCTCCCAGCCCCTTGGTGATGTGTGTCCTCTGGTTTGAGGCCACATGTGGTGGTTTCCTCGCCTTTCAATGATGTGGCCCCACTGGACTGAGAACACTCCTGCCTGGTTCCCATCCTCTTGGTGATGTGGGCCCTCTGGTGAGAGTCTGATCCTGGTTGGGTTCCTCACACTTCCGTGAACTTGGCCCTCTGCTCTGAGGTCACTCCTGCCTGGCTGGCACACCCCGCCTTGGTGACGTCGGCCCTCTGGTGGCAGTTGGAGCGTGCTGGGAGCCTCCTTCCCTCAGTAATGAGGGCCCTTTGGCGTCAGGCCCTAACTGCTGTGTACCCACATTTTCTAATACGTACTAAGTGGTGCGAGGACACTCCTGCCAGGTTCCCATCCCCGTGGGGATGTGGGACTTCTGCTCTGATGTCCAAACGGCTGGGTTGCTCAAAGTTTCATGATGTGGGCCCTCTGCTGTGAGTGCACTGCGGCCTGGATCCCATAGACTGGGTGCTCTGGGCCACCTGCTGGGAGGTTCGAACTGTTGGATTCCTCACATTTTTTATTCTATGGGCCCTGCGTTGTGAGGCTAGTCCTGCCTGCCTCACTCTGAACCCCTTGGAGATGTGGATCCTCTGGTTTAGGCCACGTGTTCTGGGTTCCTCACCTTTCTATGATTTGGCCACACTGGTGTGAGGCCACTCTTGCCTGGATCCGATCCCCTTGGTGATGCGGGCCCTCTGGTGAGACTCTTATCCTGGCTGGGTGCCTCACCCTTCTGGGACGTATGCCCTCTGCTGTGAGGTCACTCCTGCCTGGCTGGCGCACGTCACCTTGGCGACGTGGGCCCTCAGTTGGGAGTTGGTGCCTGCTGGGAGTCTCCTCCCCTCGGTAATGAGGGCCCTCTGACGTCAGGCCCTAACTCCTGGGCTCCCATACTTTTCTGATGTGTGCCCTCTGGTGGGAGTACACTCCTGCCAGCTTCCCAACCCCATGGGAATGTGGGCCTTCTTCTCTGTGGTCCCAACCGCTGGGTTGTTCACAGTTTCGTGATGAGGGCCTTCTGTTGTGAGTTCACACCGGCCGGGATCCCATAGCCTCGCTGCTCCTTGCCGCCTGCTGGGAGGTTCCAACTGCGGGTTACCTCACCTTTTTTATCTTATGGCCCTCTGTTTGAGACACCTCCTGCCTGCCTCACTCTGAGCCCCTTGTTGATGTGGGTCCTCTGGTTTAGGCCATATGTTCTGGGTTCCTCACTTTTCTACGATTTGGCCACACTGGTGTGAGGCCACTCCTGCCTGGTTCTGATCCCCTTGGTGATGTGGGCCCTCTGGTGAGAGTCTTATCCTGGCTGGGTTCCTCCCCCTTCTGTGACATAGGCCCTCTGCTGTGAGGTCACTCCTGCCTGGCTAACGCACATCACCTTGGAGACGTGGGCCCTCAGGTGGGAGTTGGTGCCTTCTAGGAGTCTGCTCCCCTCGGTAATTAGGGCCGTCTGGCGTCAGGCCCTAACTCCTGGGCTCCCAAAATTTTCTGATGTGTGCCCTGTGGTGCGAGTACACTCCTGCCAGGTTCCCAACCCCATGGGAATGTGGGCCTTCTGTTCTGTGGTCCCAACAGCTGTGTTGTTCACAGTTTCATGATGAGGGTCCTCTGTTGTGAGTTCACAACGGCCGGGACCCCATAGCCTCGCTGCTCCTTGCTGCATGCTAGGAGGTTCCAACTGCGGGATTCCTCACCTTTTTTATTCTATGGGTCCTCTGTTTTGAGGCTCCTCCTGCCTGCCTCACTCCGAGCCCCTTGGAGATGTGGGTCCTCTTGTTTAGGCCACATGTTCTGGGTTCCTCACCTTTCTATGATTTGGCCACACTGGTGTGAGGCCACTCCTGCCTGGATCAGATCCCCTTGGTGATGTGGGCCCTCTGGTGAGAGTCTGATCCTGGCTGGGTTCCTCACTCTTCTGTGAGGTGGGCCCTCTGCTGTGAGGTAACTCCTGCCTGGCTTGCTCCCGTTGCCCTGGTGACGTCGGACTTCTGGTGGCAGTTGGAGCCTTCTTGTACCCTCCTCTCCAAGGTGATGAGGGCCCTCTTGCGTCAGGCTCTAACTGCTGGGCTCCCCACGATTTCTGATGTGAGCCCAGTGATGCCAGGACACTCCTGTAAGGTTCCAATTCTCATGGGGATGTGTGCCTTCTGCTCTGTGGTCGCAACGCCTGGGTTGCTCACAGTTTCGTTATGTTGGCACTCCGGTGTTAGTTCACTCAGGCCTAGATCCCATAGCCTCTGTGCTCTGGGCCGCCTGCTGGGAGGTTCCAACTGCTGGATTCCTCACCTTTCTTATACTTTGGGCCCTGTGTGGTGAAGCTCCTCCTGCCTGCCTCACACCGAGCCCCTTGGTGATGTAGGTCTTCTGGTTTGAGACCACGTGTGCCGTTTGTCTCACCTTTTAGGGATGTGGCCCTACTGGTGTGAGGACACTCCTGACTGGTTCCCATCCCCTTGTTGATGTGGGCCCTCTGGTGAGAGTCTGATCCTGGCTTGATTCCTCACACTTCTGTGAGGCGGGCCCTCTGCTGTGAGGTCACACCTGCCTGGCTGGCACACGACGCCTTGGCCACATGGGCCCTCTGGTTGCAGTTGGAGCGTGCTGGGAACCTCCTCCCATCGGTGATGAGGGCCCTCTGGCGTCCGGCCCTAACTGCTGGGCTCACCACATTTTCTGATGTGCGCCCACTTGTGCGATGACACTCCTGCCAGGTTCCCATCCCCATGCAGATTTGGGCCTTCTGTTCTGAGGTGCCAACGGCTGGCTTGCTCACAGTGTCAGGATGTGGGCCCTCTGCTGTGAGTTCACTCCGGCATGCATCCCATAGCCTCGGTGCTCTGGGCCACCTGCTTGGAGCTTCCAACTGCAGGATTCCTTACCTTTTTTCTTCTATGGGCCGTGTGTTGTGAGACACTTCCTGCCTGCCTCACTCTGAGCCCCTTGTTGATGTGGGTCTTCTGGTTTGAGGCCACATGTGGTGGGTTCCTTGCCTTTCAATGATGTGGCCCCACTGGTGTGAGCACACTCCTGCCTGGTTCGCATCCCCTTGGTGATGTGGGCCCTCTGGTGAGAATCTGATCCGGGTTGGGTTCCTCACACTTCCGTGAGCTTGGCCCTCAGCTCTGAGGTCACTCCTGCCTGGCTGGCACACCCCGCCTTGGCGACGTCGGCCCTCTGGTGGCAGTTGGAGCCTGCTGGGAGCTTCCTCCCATCAGTGATGAGAGCCCTTTGGCGTCAGGCCCTAACTGCTGGGTACCCACATTTTCTAATACGTACTAAGTGGTGCGAGGATACGCCTGCCACGTTCCCATCCCCATGGGGATGTGGGCGTTCTGCTCTGAGGTTCCAACCGTGTGTTGCTCAGTTTCATGATGAGGGCCCTCTGCTGTGAGTTCTCTCCGGCCTGGATCCCATAGCCTCGCTGCTCCTGGCCACCTGCTGGGAGGTTACAACTGCGGGATTCCTCACCTTTTTTCTTCTATGGGCCCTCTGTTTTGAGACTCCTCCTGCCTGCCTCACTCCCAACCCCTTGGTGATGTGTGTCCTCTGGTTTGAGGCCACGTATGCTGGGTCCCTCGCCTTTCGATGATGTGGCCCCACTGGTGTGAGGACACTCCTGCCTGGTTCCTATCCCCTTGATGATGTGGGCCCTCTGGTGAGAGTCTGATCCTGGCTGGGTTCCTCACCCTTCTGTGAGGGGGGCCCTCTGCTGTGAGGTCACTCCTGTCTGGCTGGCACACCCCACCTGGGCAACATCGGCCCTCTTGTGGCAGTTGGAGCCTGCTGGGAACCTCCCCTCGGTGATGGGGGCCCTCTTGCCTCAGGCCCTAACTGCTGGGTACCCACATTTTCTGATACGTGCTAAGTGGTGCGAGGACACTCCTGCGACGTTCCCATCCCCATGGGCATGTGGGCCTTCTGCTCTAAGGTCCCAACACCTGTGTTGTTCACCGTTTCATGATGTTGGCTCTCTGGTGTTAGTTCACCCAGGCCTAGATCCCATAGCCTCTGTGCTCTGAGCGGCCTGCTGGGAGGTTCCTACTGCTGGATTCCTTACCTTTTTTATTCTTTGGGTCCTGTGTTTTCATGCTCCTACTTCCTGACTCACTCCCAGCCCATTTGTGATGTAGGTCCTCTTGTTTAAGGCCACATGTACCAGTTTCCTCACCTTTATTGATGTGGCCCCACTGGTGTGAGGACACTCCTGCCTGGTTCCCATCCCCTTGGTGATGTGGGCCCTCTGGTGAGAGTCTGATCCTGTCTGGATTCCTCACACTTCTGTGAGGTGGGCCCTCTGCTGTGAGGTAACTCCTGCCTGGCTTGCTCCCATTGCCTTGGTGACGTCGGCCCTCTGGTGGCATTTGGAGCCTGCTGGTAGCCTCCTCTCCTCCGTGATGAGGGCCCTCTGGCGCCAGGCCATAAGTGCTGGGTTCCCACATTTTCTGATACGTGCTAAGTTGTGCGAGGACACTCCTGCGAGGTTCCCATCCCCATGGGGATGTGGGCCTTCTGCTCTGAGGTCCCACTGGCTGGGTTGCTCACAGTTTCATGATGTGGGCCCTCTGCTGTGAGTTCACTGTGGCCTGGATCCCATAGACTCCATGCTCTGGGCCACCTGCTGGGAGGTTCAAACTGCTGGATTCCTCACATTTTTTATTCTGTGGGCCCTGTGTTGTTAGGCTACTCCTGCCTGCCTCACTCGGAGCACCTTGGAAATGTGGGTCCTCTGGTTTAGGCCACATGTGCTGGGTTCCTCACCTTTCTATAATGTGGCCACACTGGTGTGAGGACACTCCTGCCTTCTTCCGATCCCCTTGGTGATGTGGGCCCTCTGGTGAGAGTCTTATCCTGGCTGGGTTCCTCACCCTTCTGTGAGGTAGGCCCTCTGCTGTGAGGTCACTCCTGCCTGGCTGGCACACGTCAACGTGGCGACGTGGGCCCTCAGTTGGGAGTTGGTGCCTGCTGGGAGTCTCCTCCCCTCGGTAATGAGGGCCCTCTGGCGTCAGACCCTAACTCCTGGGCTCCCAAAATTTTCTGATGTGCGCCCTGTGGTGCGAGTACACTCCTGCCAGGATCCCAACCCCATGGGAATGTGGGCCTTCTGCTCTAAGGTCCCAACGGCTGGGTTGCTCACAGTTTCATGATGAGGGCCCTCTGTTTTGAGTTCAGTCAGGCCTGGATCCCATAGCCTCACTGCTCCTGGCCACCTGCTGGGAGGTTCCAACTGCGGGATCCCTCACCTTTTTTACGCTATGGGCCCTCTGTTTGGAGGCTCCTCCTGCCTGCCTCACTCCCAGCCCCTTGGTGATGTGTGTCCTGTAGTTTGAGGCCACGTGTGCTGGGTCCGTCACATTTCGGTGATGTGACCACACTGGTGTGAGAACACTCCTGCCTGGTTTCCATTCCCTTGGTGATGTGGGCCCTCCGGTGAGAGTCTGATCCTCTTTGGGTTCCTCACACTTTTGTGTGGTTGGCCCTCTGCTCTGAGGTCACTCCTGCCTGGCTGGCACACCCTGCATTGGCGACGTCGGCCTTCTGGTAGCAGTTGGAGCTTGCTGGGAGCCTCCTCTCCTCAGTGATGAGGGCCCTCTGGCGTCCGGCCCTAACTGCTGGGCTCCCCACCTTTTCTGATGTGTGCCCACTGGTGCGATGACACTCCTGCTTGGTTCCCTTCCCCATGGGGATGTGGGCCTTGTGCTCTGAGGTTACAACGGCTGGGTTGCTTACAGTATCACGATGAGGGCCCTCTGTTGTGAGTTCATCACTGCCTGGATCCCATAGCCTCGGTGCTCTGGGCCGCCTGCTGGGATGTTCCAACTGCTGGATTCCTCACCTTTTTTATACAATGGGCCATGTGTTTTGAGGTTAATCCTGCCTGCCTCGCTCCGAGACCCATGGTGATGTGGGTCCTCTGGTTTGAGGCCACATGTGCTGGGTACCTCAACTTTCGATGATGTGGCCCCACGGGTGTGAAGACACTCCTGCCTGGTTCCCAGCCCCTTGCTTATGTGGGCACTCTGGTGAGAGTCTGATCTTGACTGGGTTCCTTACCCTTCTGTGAGGTGGGCCCTCTGATGTGAGGTCACTCCTGCCTGGATGGCTCATGTCGCCTTGGCGACGTAGGCCCTCTGTTGGCCACTGAAGCATGCTGGTAGCCTCCTACCCTCTTTAATAAGGGTCCTGGAAGAAACGCATATGCCCTTTTTGACCAAGTGCATCATTGTCGAGGTTCTGCCTCTTCTCCTATACTTTCAGAGGACTTCCCGTCTACCTCCTGAAATCGTATTCCTGGAATTCTGCCCCGTGTTCAAGTCCTCTTTGCAGCCTTATTTCAATATATTTTTGGACGATAGCTGTCAATTATAACTCTGCAGGTTTGTGAATTACAGTGCCCCTGAGCTCCTTTCTTCAACTCGCTTTCTTGTGAGCTGGCCGCAAAACCGCAGGATTGCTTCAGGCCCTAATCTGGTTCCGACACGGCATGCTGAGCCTTTGGCTAATTCCTCTTCCTGGTGGGAAATGAGTGTTAAATTTGTTCGTGCAGACACCTACAGCTAATCTCTCATTGGTTCTCCCTATTCCTGTTCATCTTGCGCAGAAATTCCAAACTGTGCCAAACAGGAGGTTAAAGGCACTGACTCTCCAAGTGGGGAGAGTGTTAGTAAAGCGTCTGGAATGGTAAAACCGAGTACGAGGGGACGAAAACTGAGACGCATTTAAAAAGTTTTCCCGGTCACACGGTGGACCATATTCTGGGTTGCCCATGCATGTTTTACCTGAAGGAAGAATCCCTTCAACCTGGAGAGTTGGGACCCATGGAATGGGTACCACGCAGTATGACTTCAAAGGGTTGCCTTTGCTCACCGAACGTCACCAATGCTATCAGCCCGAAGTGTCCAGCCTTATGTCTCACTCAGCTCGGGGTGTAGATGTGGTAAATCCACGTTGCATCACAAGCCCTGAATGAATTATTTAAGAATTGCTCTCTATTTCACTGTCATTGTGTTTTGTTTTCGTAATTTATTTTGATAATGGGATTTATCGGATTTTCACTGCTGCGTTTATGCCGCTGTACACATGCTTGATTCTCTTATGGAGACATATAAATCCATGGGTTTTCAGATTCTTACTAGTCAGGTATATTCCTAGGCATTGAATATGGGGTGTTGAGTCCATTTCGTGGAGCAAGGAGTAGGTCCTGACTATTACATATTTGCTTATGGAAAGGTATCTGTGCTAATTTCAATCTCTGGTTTTATGCAGCACCACAACTCACCTTTCCCCTTAAGCAAGCATAAGTTGGTTTTCTAAATTTGAGACCCTTTTCTGTTTTGTAATTGAGTTCATGTGCAGCCATGTTTGCATTCCGTGTATTTGAGATATCTTATGGTGTTTCTTTTTCTGTGTGACTTAGTTTACTTAGAATGATCGTACCTGAATCCACTCATTATGCCGCGACGGGCCTCATGACATAGATTTCATTGCTGAGTGATATTCCATTGTACGTACGTACCACACTTCTTTATCCATTTTTCGCTTTCTGGGATATTTAACTTGTACCGTAGACGAGGTTCTTGTAAACAGAGCCGTAAACAGAAACTTTGCGGTGGCTGTGTGTTTTTGATTTTAATTTCCCTAAGCTATAGGAAAATAAGTGGTAATGCCGTAGTCTCCGTTGCTTTGTTTCTTAGGTGTTTCAGGAAACACCATACACTTCTCCAGAGTGGCTGTTGGCAATTTACATCCCGCCCATCAGCATAACAAGGCTCCGTGTTCTCCGTGGCCTGTGCTGTCTTTCTGGATTTTACACTTTTTTCAGATGGCCCTTTTGACCTGGGGGCAGTGAGACTTCTTTGTAGTGCAGATTTCTTTAACATGCTGGCTTGGTTGGCCAAAAAGGGCGTATGCGTTTTTTCCTGAATATATTCAGGAAAAAACGCATACGCCCTTTTTGGCCAAGTGCATCATTGTCGACGTTCTGCCTCTTTTCCTATGCTTTAAATGCAATTCCAGTCTACCCCCTGAAATCGTTTTCCTGCAATTCTGCCCCGCTTTCCAGTCCTCTTCGCAGCCTTCCTTCAATATATTTTTGGACGATAGCTGTCATTTATAACTCTGCAGGTTTGTGAATTACAGTGCCCCTGAGCTCCTTTCTTCAACTCGCTTTCTTGTGAGCTGGCCGCAAACCCGCAGGAATGATTCAGGCCCTAATCTGGTTCTGGCACGGCATGCTGAGCCTTTGGTTAATTCCTCTTCCTGGTGGGAAATGAGCGTTCCATTTGCCCGTCCAGACACCTACAGCTAGTCTCTCATTGGTTCTCCCTATTCCTGTTCATCTTGCGCAGAAATTGCAAACTGTGCCAAACAGGAGGTTAAAGGCACTGACTCTCCAAGTGGGGAGAGTGTTAGTAAACGGTCTGGAATGGTGAACCCGAGTAAAAGGGGACGAAAACTGAGATGCATTTGAAAACGTTTCCCGGTCACACAGTGCACTGTACTGTGGGTTTCCCATGCATGTTTTAGCTGAAGGAAGAATCCCTTAAACCTGGAGAGTTGGGACCCATGGAATGGGTACCATGCAGTATGACTTCAAAGGGTCTGCATTTGCTCATCGAACCTCACCAATGCTGTCAGCCCGAAGTGTCCAGCCTTATGTCTCACTCAGCTCTGGGTGTAGATGTGGTAAATCCAGGTTGCATCACAAGCCCTGAATGAATTATTTAAGAATTGCTCTCTATTTCACTGTCATTGTGTTTGTTTTTGTAATTCATTTTGATAATGGGTTTTATCGGATTTTCTCTGCTGCATTCATGCCGCTGTACACACACTTGAGTCTCTTATGGAGACATATAAATCCATGAGTTTGAAGGTTCTTACTAGTCATGTGTAATCCTAGGCATTGAATATGGGGTGTTTAGTCCATTTCGTTGAGCAAGGGCTAGGTCTTGACTATTACATATTTGGCTTATGGAAAGGTATCTGTGCTAATTTCTATCTCTGGTTTTATGCAGCACCACAACTCACCTTTCCCCTTAAGCAAGCATAAGTTGGTTTTCTAAATTTGAGACCCTGTTCTGTTTTGTAATTCAGTTCATGTGTAGCCAAGTTTACATTCCGTGTATTAGTGATATCTTATGATGTTTCATTTTCTGTGTGACTTATTTCACTTAGAATCATTGTACCTGAATCCACTCATTATGCCGCGACGGGCCTGATGACATAGATTTCATTGGTGAGGATATTCCTTTGTACGTACGTACCACACTTCTTTATCCATTTTTCGCTTTCTGGGATATTTAACTTGTACCGTAGACGAGGTTCTTGTAAACAGAGCCATAAACAGAAACTTTGCGGTGGCTGTGTGTTTTTGATTTTAATTTCCCTAAGCTATAGGAAAATAACTGGTAATGCCGTAGGCTCCGTTGCTTTGTTTTTTAGGTTTTTGAGGAAACACCATACACATCTCCAGAGTGGCTGTTGGCAATTTACATCCCGCCCATCAGCATAACAAGGCTCCCTGTTCTCCATGGCCTGTGCTGCCTTTCTGGATTTTACACTTTTTTCAGATGGCCCTTTTGAACGGGGGGCAGTGAGACTTCATTGTAGTGCAGATTTCTTTAACATGCTTGCTTGGTTGGCCAAAAAGGGCGTATGCGTTTTTTCCTGAATATATTCAGGAAAAAACGCATACGCCCTTTTTGGCCAAGTGCATCATTGTCGACGTTCTGCCTCATTTCCTATGCTTTAAATGCAATTCCAGTCTACCCCCTGAAATCGTTTTCTTGCAATTCTGCCCCGCTTTCAAGTCCTCTTCGCAGCCTTCCTTCAGTATATTTTTGGGTGATAGCTGTCATTTATAACTCTGCAGGTTTGTGAATTACAGTGTCCCTGAGCTCCTTTCTTCAACTCGCTTTCTTGTGAGCTGGCCGCAAACCCGCAGGATTGCTTCAGGCCCTAATCTGGTTCCGGCACGGCATGCTGAGCCTTTGGTTAATTCCTCTTCCTGGTGGGAAATGAGCGTTAAATTTTCCCGTGCAGACACCTTCACACGAGTCTTCATGGTGCCACTTTGCCCCGGTTATCTCGATGGAGGTTGGAGTTGGAGGGCCTCCTCGCTCAAGGTCAGTGTGCCCATGGAGCCAACCCTGCAAATTCAGGGCATGGTTGGGTGTTAGGATCACCACGTGGGGTCCTTTTCCCTTAGGAGGGAGGTGGCCTTTTGGGCTGCTGATTTCCAGGTTTTCAGATACTGCCAGTAACTTGGCCAGATGTGGCGGTGGGCCAAGCCCCTTGGTGACCGTAGTTTATCCTACCTGGATCGCATTCTTGCATTGTTCCATTTCAAGTGGTCCCAGGTTTTGCACTAATACTCCAATGGCGATTCACCGTTCACCAGGAATGTAAAGGTCAAAGGGTTTAGCTAAATTAGGGAGTTCCAGGGCAAGGGTCTGAATTGACTGCTCTTTCCATTCTTGAAAGGCCACTTCTGCATTCTATTCAAAAGGATCATCATCTTTTCCTTTCAGTGTTTCATATAGAGGCCCAGCTAGTAGACTGTAGTTAGGGATCCAGAAGCAGCAAACCCTGGCCTCCCCAGGAACCCCTAAGCTGTCTTCTAGGTTCAGAAATGGGTAAGGCTGTAAATTGTTTCTTCCCTTTCCTGGGATGGGCTTCTCCGACCTTCTGTGAGAATGAAGCCCAGGCAGGTCACCGTAGTCTGTGATATTTGAGCTTTGTCTTGGACAACTTGTATCCTTTATTGGCTTGGTAGTTCAGAGGTCTCCTTAGTAGGGCTGGCGATCAGAATGTCGTCTGCATATTGAAGGAGTGTTTCCTTTTCCAGAGGTAGAACTTTTAGTTCTTTAGCTGAGCTTTCCCCAAAGATGGTGTGGGAATTTTTGAACCCTTGGGGCAACACGGCCCGGAAGTATTGTTTTAGTTGTATGTTGAGTCCTGCCACTCACAAGCCAAAATTTCTTGTGACTCTGGGACTAATAGAATACAAAAGAAGGCATCATTGAAGACTAATACAGAATACCATGTCCTGGTGGTTGGTAGAATGACCAGCAGGGTGTAGGATTTAGGAACTACTGGAGGTATATCCTCGGTGGCTTCACTGACTGTCCTGACATCCTTTACCAGGACTCCAGCAGCCCATGTGGCTCTCGAGGTCAGGCCAATCCCAGGATATGGAGCTCACCTGGGCAGGTACCCCACCCCCACCCCAGCCCATGGGGCTCTCGTGTTCAGGCCCCTCCCAGGATATGGGGTTCCCTGGGCAGGTTCCCCTGCAGCCCATGGGGCTCTCGTGGTCAGGCCCCTCCCAGGATACAGAGCTACCCTTACAGGTACCATGGCAGGGATGGGAACACAGGAACCGTGCATATCGCCCTCATTGCAGAGCACTCCCAGCTCACCTGTCACTCAGATCTGACACAGAGCACCTCAGAGCAGGACTTGAACTAACAAACAGCAGCTCCGACAGGTCTGTGACCCTGGGCATCACTCTGTGTGGCCTCCCTCCACCTGGTCTTCCAGAGACTTCCACTGCACCCGGGGCACCAGGCCTCTGTCTCCACCCACCAGCCACCCCTCCTCTCCCTGACTCCTGGGTTCCTCTCATTAGGAGAGGGTTTTCTTGAAGTTGTCTCCCACTCATGGGCCAGATAATATAATTAGAAAACAAGCCAGAGCTGCAGCCCCTTGTCTATCCTGACTCTCAGGAGCCCACACCTGTTCCTTGGACCTGGCCGATTCAGCAAGTTCCAGTTTCTGCAACTGTGAGCCCCTGAGGGGTGATTATTGGCTGGCCTGGGAAGCCCGACTGTGCCGGCCAGACCTCCCCAGGTGTGCCTGGGTTCAGATCAATATAAACACCGCTCCAGGCAGCAAGAGCCCCTGCAGCTGTGCCTGACGCCATTTTCTCTGCCCTGTCAGCAGTCTTGGGGCTGGACTGGTGGGAGGGAGTGAGAGGCCACGGCTTTGTGGGTGGCCCAGTGTGAGTGGGGCTCTGCTGGACTTTCTGCAGCAGTTGCCAAGATGCCACCTGCTAAAGAAGAGGATGTGTCACCCATACCTGCCGCTGGAATTTCTCCCTGGGCAGAGGTGAGTGAGGAAGAAAGCAGTGGGGGCCGGGACAGCAGGGGTATCTCAGGCAGGGAAATGGAAAGCTTCCAGAAGAGCACCCAGGGCCAGGACCATCCTGGCTGGCCTGCAGGCACCAAGTCGGCTGGCATGCTGTCACTCATGTGGCTCCATGGCCCTTCCTCTAGGCTTTCAAGTCCTTGTACATATTCAGGTGTTTTACCTGGGAAGGGTGGGAACATTTCAGCAGCAGCTGGCCTGGGGCTCAGCCCACGTTTACTCACAGATGCCTCGGCACGGTCCCCCAGCTTTGCAATGAGGACGCTTGTTGCGTGGGGCCTGCTGGCTGAATGGGAGATGATTCCCCACCACTGACCAACTTCAGAATTGTTTACAACTGGAGCAAGTGCCCTGATACGGTTTTCCTCTGTGTAACTGGTGGGTTCTGTTTTTTTTTCTTTTTTTCGTTTTTGGTTCAAGGTAGATTTTATTCCTCTTTTTTGTATTTACAGATATAAGCATGGAAATAATTTATTCATATAAATACATGTATGTGAAGGGAAGAATATTTTTTCTGTTTTACTTTTTGTAATTTGAATTTTATTTTATTTTTTTATACAGCAGGTTCTTTTTGGTTATCTATTTTATACATATAAATGTATACATGCCAATCCCAATCTCTCAACTCCTCCCACCACCACCCCCCAACAGCTTTCCCCCCTTGGTGTCCATACGTTTGTTGTCTACATCTGTTGCTCTATTTCTGCCTGGCAAAACGGTTCATCTGTACAATTTTTCTAGGTTCCACATATATGCATTAATAGACAAAATTTGTTTTTCTCTTTCTGACTTACTTCACTCTGTATGACAGTCTCTAGATCCATCAACGTCTCTACAAATGACCCAATTTCATTCCTTTTTATGGCTTAGTAATATTCCATTTTATATATGTACCACTTCTTTATGCATTCGTCTGTCTGTGGGCATTTAGGTTGCTTCCATTACCTGGATATTGTAAATAGTGATGCAATGAACATTGCGGTGAATGTCTCTTTTTGATTTATGGTTTTGTCTGGGTATATGCCCAGTAGTGGGATTGCTGTATCATATGGTAATTCTATTCTTAGTTTTATAAGAAACTCCATAATGTTCTCCACAGTGACTGTATCAATTTACATTCCCAACAATAGTGGAAGAGGGTTCCTTATCTCCACACCCTTTCCAGCATTTGTTGTTTGTAGATTTTCTGATGATGCCCATTCTAACAGGTGTGAGGTGATACACCATGGATGAGTCTATTTCGTTGAGCAAAGAGTAGGTCTTGTCTATTACATATTTGGCTTATGGAACGGTATGTGTGCTAATTTCAATCTCTGGTTTTATACAGCACCCCAACTCAACTTTCCCCTTAAGCAAGCATAAGTTTTTATCTAAATGTGAGACTCTGTTCGGTTTTGGAATTCAGTTTATGTGTAGCCAAGTTTACACTCTCTCTATTAGTGATATCTTATGATAATTATCTTTCTCTGTGTGACCTATTTCTCTTAGAATCATCATACTTAAATCCACTCAATTTGCTGCTACAGGCCTGATGACATTGATTTCATTGCTGAGTGATATTCCGTTGTACGTAAGTAGCACAACTCCTTTATCCATTTTTTTCTTTCTGGGATATTTAATTTGTACTGGACTCAAGGTTCTTGTAAACACAGCAGCCCTAAATTTTGTGTTGGCTGTGTCTTGTTGATTTTAATTTTCCTAAGCTATAGGGCCAAAAGTGGAAGTGCCCTAGGGTCTGTAGCTTTGTTTTTCAGATGTTTCAGGATACACCATAAACATCTCCAGAGTGTCTGTTGGCAATTTACATCCCGCCCATCAGCATAACAAGGCTCCCTGTTCTCCATGGCCTGTCCTGTGTTTCTGGTTTTTACACTTTTTTCAGATGGCCCTTTTGACGAATGGGAAATGAGACTTCATTGTAGTGCGGATTTCCATTTCTCGAGTGCTTGGTTGGCCAAAAAGTGCATATGTGTCTTTTCCTGAATATATTCAGGAAAAAATGTTTACGCACTTTTGTCCAAGTGCATCACTGTCAAAGATCTGCCGCTTTTCACATGCTTTAAATGCAATTCCAATCTACCTCCTGAAATATGATTCCTGCAATTCTGCCTCGTTTTCAAGTCCTCTTTGCAGACTTACTTCCATATAATTTTGCCAATAGCTGTCATTTATAACACTGCAGGTTTGTGAATTACAGTGCCCGTGATTTCCTTTCTTAACTCGTTTCCTTGAAAACTGGCCACAGAACCGCAGGTTTGCTTCAGGCCGTAATCAGGGTCCAGCACGGCACTCTGAGACTTTGGTTCATTCCACTTCCTGGTGGGAAATTAGAGTTAAATGTGCCCCTCCAGACACCTGCCTCACTCCTAGCCACTTGGTGATGTGTGTCCTGTGGTTTGAGGCCACATGTGCTGGGTTCCTCACCTTTGGCTGATGTGGCCCCACTGGTGTGAGGACACTCCTGCCTGGTTCCCATCCCCTTGGTGATGTGGGCCCTCCGGTGAGAGTCTGATCCTGGTTGGGTTCCTCACACTTCTGTGAGGTGGGCCCTCTTCTCTGAGGTCACTCCTGCCTGGCTGGCACACCCCGCCTTGGCGATGTCGGCCCTCTGGTGGGATTTGGTGCCTGCTGGGTGTCTCCTCCCCTCGGTAATGAGGCCCCTCTGGCGTCAGACCCTAACTCCTGGGCTCCCAATATTTTCTGATATGCGCACTGTGGTTCGAGTACACTCCTGCCAGGTTCCCAACCCCATGGGAATGTGGGCCTTCTGCTCTGAGGTCCCAACCGTGGGTTGCTCAGTTTCATGATGAGGGCCCTCTGCTGTGAGTTCTCTCCGGCCTGGATCCCATAGCCTCGCTGCTCCTGGCCACCTGCTGGGAGGTTACAACTGCGGGATTCCTCACCTTTTTTCTTCTATGGGCCCTCTGTTTTGAGACTCCTCCTGCCTGCCTCACTCCCAACCCCTTGGTGATGTGTGTCCTCTGGTTTGAGGCCACGTATGCTGGGTCCCTCGCCTTTCGATGATGTGGCCCCACTGGTGTGAGGACACTCCTGCCTGGTTCCTATCCCCTTGATGATGTGGGCCCTCTGGTGAGAGTCTGATCCTGGCTGGGTTCCTCACCCTTCTGTGAGGGGGGCCCTCTGCTGTGAGGTCACTCCTGCCTGGCTGGCACACCCCACCTGGGCAACATCGGCCCTCATGTGGCAGTTGGAGCCTGCTGGGAACCTCCCCTCGGTGATGGGGGCCCTCTTGCCTCAGGCCCTAACTGCGGGGTACCCACATTATCTGATACGTGCTAAGTGGTGCGAGGACACTCCTGCGACGTTCCCATCCCCATGGGCATGTGGGCCTTCTGCTCTAAGGTCCCAACACCTGTGTTGTTCACCGTTTCATGATGTTGGCTCTCTGGTGTTAGTTCACCCAGGCCTAGATCCCATAGCCTCTGTGCTCTGAGCGGCCTGCTGGGAGGTTCCTACTGCTGGATTCCTTACCTTTTTTATTCTTTGGGTCCTGTGTTTTCATGCTCCTACTTCCTGACTCACTCCCAGCCCATTTGTGATGTAGGTCCTCTTGTTTAAGGCCACATGTACCAGTTTCCTCACCTTTATTGATGTGGCCCCACTGGTGTGAGGACACTCCTGCCTGGTTCCCATCCCCTTGGTGATGTGGGCCCTCTGGTGAGAGTCTGATCCTGTCTGGATTCCTCACACTTCTGTGAGGTGGGCCCTCTGCTGTGAGGTAACTCCTGCCTGGCTTGCTCCCATTGCCTTGGTGACGTCGGCCCTCTGGTGGCATTTGGAGCCTGCTGGTAGCCTCCTCTCCTCCGTGATGAGGGCCCTCTGGCGCCAGGCCATAAGTGCTGGGTTCCCACATTTTCTGATACGTGCTAAGTTGTGCGAGGACACTCCTGCGAGGTTCCCATCCCCATGGGGATGTGGGCCTTCTGCTCTGAGGTCCCACTGGCTGGGTTGCTCACAGTTTCATGATGTGGGCCCTCTGCTGTGAGTTCACTGTGGCCTGGATCCCATAGACTCCATGCTCTGGGCCACCTGCTGGGAGGTTCAAACTGCTGGATTCCTCACATTTTTTATTCTGTGGGCCCTGTGTTGTTAGGCTACTCCTGCCTGCCTCACTCGGAGCACCTTGGAAATGTGGGTCCTCTGGTTTAGGCCACATGTGCTGGGTTCCTCACCTTTCTATAATGTGGCCACACTGGTGTGAGGACACTCCTGCCTTCTTCCGATCCCCTTGGTGATGTGGGCCCTCTGGTGAGAGTCTTATCCTGGCTGGGTTCCTCACCCTTCTGTGAGGTAGGCCCTCTGCTGTGAGGTCACTCCTGCCTGGCTGGCACACGTCAACGTGGCGACGTGGGCCCTCAGTTGGGAGTTGGTGCCTGCTGGGAGTCTCCTCCCCTCGGTAATGAGGGCCCTCTGGCGTCAGACCCTAACTCCTGGGCTCCCAAAATTTTCTGATGTGCGCCCTGTGGTGCGAGTACACTCCTGCCAGGATCCCAACCCCATGGGAATGTGGGCCTTCTGCTCTAAGGTCCCAACGGCTGGGTTGCTCACAGTTTCATGATGAGGGCCCTCTGTTTTGAGTTCAGTCAGGCCTGGATCCCATAGCCTCACTGCTCCTGGCCACCTGCTGGGAGGTTCCAACTGCGGGATCCCTCACCTTTTTTACGCTATGGGCCCTCTGTTTGGAGGCTCCTCCTGCCTGCCTCACTCCCAGCCCCTTGGTGATGTGTGTCCTGTAGTTTGAGGCCACGTGTGCTGGGTCCGTCACATTTCGGTGATGTGACCACACTGGTGTGAGAACACTCCTGCCTGGTTTCCATTCCCTTGGTGATGTGGGCCCTCCGGTGAGAGTCTGATCCTCTTTGGGTTCCTCACACTTTTGTGTGGTTGGCCCTCTGCTCTGAGGTCACTCCTGCCTGGCTGGCACACCCTGCATTGGCGACGTCGGCCTTCTGGTAGCAGTTGGAGCTTGCTGGGAGCCTCCTCTCCTCAGTGATGAGGGCCCTCTGGCGTCCGGCCCTAACTGCTGGGCTCCCCACCTTTTCTGATGTGTGCCCACTGGTGCGATGACACTCCTGCTTGGTTCCCTTCCCCATGGGGATGTGGGCCTTGTGCTCTGAGGTTACAACGGCTGGGTTTCTTACAGTATCACGATGAGGGCCCTCTGTTGTGAGTTCATCACTGCCTGGATCCCATAGCCTCGGTGCTCTGGGCCGCCTGCTGGGATGTTCCAACTGCTGGATTCCTCACCTTTTTTATACAATGGGCCATGTGTTTTGAGGTTAATCCTGCCTGCCTCGCTCCGAGACCCATGGTGATGTGGGTCCTCTGGTTTGAGGCCACATGTGCTGGGTACCTCAACTTTCGATGATGTGGCCCCATGGGTGTGAGGACACTCCTGCCTGGTTCCCAGCCCCTTGCTTATGTGGGCACTCTGGTGAGAGTCTGATCTTGACTGGGTTCCTTACCCTTCTGTGAGGTGGGCCCTCTGATGTGAGGTCACTCCTGCCTGGATGGCTCATGTCGCCTTGGCGACGTAGGCCCTCTGTTGGCCACTGAAGCATGCTGGTAGCCTCCTACCCTCTTTAATAAGGGTCCTGGAAGAAACGCATATGCCCTTTTTGACCAAGTGCATCATTGTCGAGGTTCTGCCTCTTCTCCTATACTTTCAGAGGACTTCCCGTCTACCTCCTGAAATCGTATTCCTGGAATTCTGCCCCGCATTCAAGTCCTCTTTGCAGCCTTACTTCAATATATTTTTGGACGATAGCTGTCATTTATAACTCTGCAGGTTTGTGAATTACAGTGCCCCTGAGCTCCTTTCTTCAACTCGCTTTCTTGTGAGCTGGCCGCAAAACCGCAGGATTGCTTCAGGCCCTAATCTGGTTCCGACACGGCATGCTGAGCCTTTGGCTAATTCCTCTTCCTGGTGGGAAATGAGCGTTAAATTTGTTCGTGCAGACACCTACAGCTAATCTCTCATTGGTTCTCCCTATTCCTGTTCATCTTGCGCAGAAATTCCAAACTGTGCCACACAGGAGGTTAAAGGCACTGACTCTCCAAGTGGGGAGAGTGTTAGTAAAGCGTCTGGAATGGTAAAACCGAGTACGAGGGGACGAAAACTGAGACGCATTTAAAAAGTTTTCCCGGTCACACGGTGGACCATATTCTGGGTTGCCCATGCATGTTTTACCTGAAGGAAGAATCCCTTCAACCTGGAGAGTTGGGACCCATGGAATGGGTACCACGCAGTATGACTTCAAAGGGTTGCCTTTGCTCACCGAACGTCACCAATGCTATCAGCCCGAAGTGTCCAGCCTTATGTCTCACTCAGCTCGGGGTGTAGATGTGGTAAATCCACGTTGCATCACAAGCCCTGAATGAATTATTTAAGAATTGCTCTCTATTTCACTGTCATTGTGTTTTGTTTCTGTAATTTATTTTGATAATGGGATTTATCGGATTTTCACTGCTGCGTTTATGCCGCTGTACACATGCTTGATTCTCTTATGGAGACATATAAATCCATGGGTTTTCAGATTCTTACTAGTCAGGTATATTCCTAGGCATTGAATATGGGGTGTTGAGTCCATTTCGTGGAGCAAGGAGTAGGTCCTGACTATTACATATTTGCTTATGGAAAGGTATCTGTGCTAATTTCAATCTCTGGTTTTATGCAGCACCACAACTCACCTTTCCCCTTAAGCAAGCATAAGTTGGTTTTCTAAATTTGAGACCCTTTTCTGTTTTGTAATTGAGTTCATGTGCAGCCATGTTTGCATTCCGTGTATTTGAGATATCTTATGGTGTTTCTTTTTCTGTGTGACTTAGTTTACTTAGAATGATCGTACCTGAATCCACTCATTATGCCGCGACGGGCCTCATGACATAGATTTCATTGCTGAGTGATATTCCATTGTACGTACGTACCACACTTCTTTATCCATTTTTCGCTTTCTGGGATATTTAACTTGTACCGTAGACGAGGTTCTTGTAAACAGAGCCGTAAACAGAAACTTTGCGGTGGCTGTGTGTTTTTGATTTTAATTTCCCTAAGCTATAGGAAAATAAGTGGTAATGCCGTAGTCTCCGTTGCTTTGTTTCTTAGGTGTTTCAGGAAACACCATACACTTCTCCAGAGTGGCTGTTGGCAATTTACATCCCGCCCATCAGCATAACAAGGCTCCGTGTTCTCCGTGGCCTGTGCTGTCTTTCTGGATTTTACACTTTTTTCAGATGGCCCTTTTGACCTGGGGGCAGTGAGACTTCTTTGTAGTGCAGATTTCTTTAACATGCTGGCTTGGTTGGCCAAAAAGGGCGTATGCGTTTTTTCCTGAATATATTCAGGAAAAAACGCATACGCCCTTTTTGGCCAAGTGCATCATTGTCGACGTTCTGCCTCTTTTCCTATGCTTTAAATGCAATTCCAGTCTACCCCCTGAAATCGTTTTCCTGCAATTCTGCCCCGCTTTCCAGTCCTCTTCGCAGCCTTCCTTCAATATATTTTTGGACGATAGCTGTCATTTATAACTCTGCAGGTTTGTGAATTACAGTGCCCCTGAGCTCCTTTCTTCAACTCGCTTTCTTGTGAGCTGGCCGCAAACCCGCAGGAATGATTCAGGCCCTAATCTGGTTCTGGCACGGCATGCTGAGCCTTTGGTTAATTCCTCTTCCTGGTGGGAAATGAGCGTTCCATTTGCCCGTCCAGACACCTACAGCTAGTCTCTCATTGGTTCTCCCTATTCCTGTTCATCTTGCGCAGAAATTGCAAACTGTGCCAAACAGGAGGTTAAAGGCACTGACTCTCCAAGTGGGGAGAGTGTTAGTAAACGGTCTGGAATGGTGAACCCGAGTAAAAGGGGACGAAAACTGAGATGCATTTGAAAACGTTTCCCGGTCACACAGTGCACTGTACTGTGGGTTTCCCATGCATGTTTTAGCTGAAGGAAGAATCCCTTAAACCTGGAGAGTTGGGACCCATGGAATGGGTACCATGCAGTATGACTTCAAAGGGTCTGCATTTGCTCATCGAACCTCACCAATGCTGTCAGCCCGAAGTGTCCAGCCTTATGTCTCACTCAGCTCTGGGTGTAGATGTGGTAAATCCAGGTTGCATCACAAGCCCTGAATGAATTATTTAAGAATTGCTCTCTATTTCACTGTCATTGTGTTTGTTTTTGTAATTCATTTTGATAATGGGTTTTATCGGATTTTCTCTGCTGCATTCATGCCGCTGTACACACACTTGAGTCTCTTACGGAGACATATAAATCCATGAGTTTGAAGGTTCTTACTAGTCATGTGTAATCCTAGGCATTGAATATGGGGTGTTTAGTCCATTTCGTTGAGCAAGGGCTAGGTCTTGACTATTACATATTTGGCTTATGGAAAGGTATCTGTGCTAATTTCTATCTCTGGTTTTATGCAGCACCACAACTCACCTTTCCCCTTAAGCAAGCATAAGTTGGTTTTCTAAATTTGAGACCCTGTTCTGTTTTGTAATTCAGTTCATGTGTAGCCAAGTTTACATTCCGTGTATTAGTGATATCTTATGATGTTTCATTTTCTGTGTGACTTATTTCACTTAGAATCATTGTACCTGAATCCACTCATTATGCCGCGACGGGCCTGATGACATAGATTTCATTGGTGAGGATATTCCTTTGTACGTACGTACCACACTTCTTTATCCATTTTTCGCTTTCTGGGATATTTAACTTGTACCGTAGACGAGGTTCTTGTAAACAGAGCCATAAACAGAAACTTTGCGGTGGCTGTGTGTTTTTGATTTTAATTTCCCTAAGCTATAGGAAAATAACTGGTAATGCCGTAGGCTCCGTTGCTTTGTTTTTTAGGTTTTTGAGGAAACACCATACACATCTCCAGAGTGGCTGTTGGCAATTTACATCCCGCCCATCAGCATAACAAGGCTCCCTGTTCTCCATGGCCTGTGCTGCCTTTCTGGATTTTACACTTTTTTCAGATGGCCCTTTTGAACGGGGGGCAGTGAGACTTCATTGTAGTGCAGATTTCTTTAACATGCTTGCTTGGTTGGCCAAAAAGGGCGTATGCGTTTTTTCCTGAATATATTCAGGAAAAAACGCATACGCCCTTTTTGGCCAAGTGCATCATTGTCGACGTTCTGCCTCTTTTCCTATGCTTTAAATGCAATTCCAGTCTACCCCCTGAAATCATTTTCTTGCAATTCTGCCCCGCTTTCAAGTCCTCTTCGCAGCCTTCCTTCAATATATTTTTGGGTGATAGCTGTCATTTATAACTCTGCAGGTTTGTGAATTACAGTGTCCCTGAGCTCCTTTCTTCAACTCGCTTTCTTGTGAGCTGGCCGCAAACCCACAGGATTGCTTCAGGCCCTAATCTGGTTCCGGCACGGCATGCTGAGCCTTTGGTTAATTCCTCTTCCTGGTGGGAAATGAGCGTTAAATTTTCCCGTGCAGACAACTTCACACGAGTCTTCATGGTGCCACTTTGCCCCGGTTATCTCTATGGAGGTTGCAGTTGGAGGGCCTCCTCGCTCAAGGTCAGTGTGCCCATGGAGCCAACCCTGCAACTTCAGGGCATGGTTGGGTGTTAGGATCACCACGTGGGGTCCTTTTCCCTTAGGAGGGAGGTGGCCTTTTGGGCTGCTGATTTCCAGGTTTTCAGATACTGCCAGTATCTTGGCCAGATGTGGCGGTGGGCCAAGCCCCTTGGTGACCGTAGTTTATCCTACCTGGATCGCATTCTTGCATTGTTCCATTTCAAGTGGTCCCAGGTTTTGCACTAATACTCCAATGGCGATTCACCGTTCACCAGGAATGTAAAGGTCAAAGGGTTTAGCTAAATTAGGGAGTTCCAGGGCAAGGGTCTGAATTGACTGCTCTTTCCATTCTTGAAAGGCCACTTCTGCATTCTATTCAAAAGGATCATCATCTTTTCCTTTCAGTGTTTCATATAGAGGCCCAGCTAGTAGACTGTAGTTAGGGATCCAGAAGCAGCAAACCCTGGCCTCCCCAGGAACCCCTAAGCTGTCTTCTAGGTTCAGAAATGGGTAAGGCTGTAAATTGTTTCTTCCCTTTCCTGGGATGGGCTTCTCCAACCTTCTGTGAGAATGAAGCCCAGGCAGGTCACCGTAGTCTGTGATATTTGAGCTTTGACTTGGACAACTTGTATCCTTTATTGGCTTGGTAGTTCAGAGGTCTCCTTAGTAGGGCTGGCGATCAGAATGTCGTCTGCATATTGAAGGAGTGTTTCCTTTTCCAGAGGTAGAACTTTTAGTTCTTTAGCTGAGCTTTCCCCAAAGATGGTGTGGGAATTTTTGAACCCTTGGGGCAACACGGCCCGGAAGTATTGTTTTAGTTGTATGTTGAGTCCTGCCACTCACAAGCCAAAATTTCTTGTGACTCTGGGACTAATAGAATACAAAAGAAGGCATCATTGAAGACTAATACAGAATACCATGTCCTGGTGGTTGGTAGAATGACCAGCAGGGTGTAGGATTTAGGAACTACTGGAGGTATATCCTCGGTGGCTTCACTGACTGTCCTGACATCCTTTACCAGGACTCCAGCAGCCCATGGGGCTCTCGAGGTCAGGCCAATCCCAGGATATGGAGCTCACCTGGGCAGGTACCCCACCCCTACCCCAGCCCATGGGGCTCTCGTGTTCAGGCCCCTCCCAGGATATGGGGTTCCCTGGGCAGGTTCCCCTGCAGCCCATGGGGCTCTCGTGGTCAGGCCCCTCCCAGGATACAGAGCTACCCTTGCAGGTACCATGGCAGGGCTGGGAACACAGGAACCGTGCATATCGCCCTCATTGCAGAGCACTCCCAGCTCAACTGTCACTCAGATCTGACACAGAGCACCTCAGAGCAGGACTTGAACTAACAAACAGCAGCTCCGACAGGTCTGTGACCCTGGGCATCACTCTGTGTGGCCTCCCTCCACCTGGTCTTCCAGAGACTTCCACTGCACCCGGGGCACCAGGCCTCTGTCTCCACCCACCAGCCACCCCTCCTCTCCCTGACTCCTGGGTTCCTCTCATTAGGAGAGGGTTTTCTTGAAGTTGTCTCCCACTCATGGGCCAGATAATATAATTAGAAAACAAGCCAGAGCTGCAGCCCCTTGTCTATCCTGACTCTCAGGAGCCCACACCTGTTCCTTGGACCTGGCCGATTCAGCAATTTCCAGTTTCTGCAACTGTGAGCCCCTGAGGGGTGATTATTGGCTGGCCTGGGAAGCCCGACCGTGCCGGCCAGACCTCCCCAGGTGTGCCTGGGTTCAGATCAATATAAACACCGCTCCAGGCAGCAAGAGCCCCTGCAGCTGTGCCTGACGCCATTTTCTCTGCCCTGTCAGCAGTCTTGGGGCTGGACTGGTGGGAGGGAGTGAGAGGCCACGGCTTTGTGGGTGGCCCAGTGTGAGTGGGGCTCTGCTGGACTTTCTGCAGCAGTTGCCAAGATGCCACCTGCTAAAGAAGAGGATGTGTCACCCATACCTGCCGCTGGAATTTCTCCCTGGGCAGAGGTGAGTGAGGAAGAAAGCAGTGGGGGCCGGGACAGCAGGGGTATCTCAGGCAGGGAAATGGAAAGCTTCCAGAAGAGCACCCAGGGCCAGGACCACCCTGGCTGGCCTGCAGGCACCAAGTCGGCTGGCATGCTGTCGCTCATGTGGCTCCATGGCCCTTCCTCTAGGCTTTCAAGTCCTTGTACATATTCAGGTGTTTTACCTGGGAAGGGTGGGAACATTTCAGCAGCAGCTGGCCTGGGGCTCAGCCCACGTTTACTCACAGATGCCTCGGCACGGTCCCCCAGCTTTGCAATGAGGACGCTTGTCGCGTGGGGCCTGCTGGCTGAATGGGAGATGATTCCCCACCACTGACCAACTTCAGAATTGTTTACAACTGGAGCAAGTGCCCTGATACGGTTTTCCTCTGTGTAACTGGTGGGTTCTGTTTTTTTTTCTTTTTTTCGTTTTTGGTTCAAGGTAGATTTTATTCCTCTTTTTTGTATTTACAGATATAAGCATGGAAATAATTTATTCATATAAATACATGTATGTGAAGGGAAGAATATTTTTTCTGTTTTACTTTTTGTAATTTGAATTTTATTTTATTTTTTTATACAGCAGGTTGTTTTTGGTTATCTATTTTATACATATAAATGTATACATGCCAATCCCAATCTCTCAACTCCTCCCACCACCACCCCCCAACAGCTTTCCCCCCTTGGTGTCCATACGTTTGTTGTCTACATCTGTTGCTCTATTTCTGCCTGGCAAAACGGTTCATCTGTACAATTTTTCTAGGTTCCACATATATGCATTAATAGACAAGATTTGTTTTTCTCTTTCTGACTTACTTCACTCTGTATGACAGTCTCTAGATCCATCAACGTCTCTACAAATGACCCAATTTCATTCCTTTTTATGGCTTAGTAATATTCCATTTTATATATGTACCACTTCTTTATGCATTCGTCTGTCTGTGGGCATTTAGGTTGCTTCCATTACCTGGATATTGTAAATAGTGATGCAATGAACATTGCGGTGAATGTCTCTTTTTGATTTATGGTTTTGTCTGGGTATATGCCCAGTAGTGGGATTGCTGTATCATATGGTAATTCTATTCTTAGTTTTATAAGAAACTCCATAATGTTCTCCACAGTGACTGTATCAATTTACATTCCCAACAATAGTGGAAGAGGGTTCCTTATCTCCACACCCTTTCCAGCATTTGTTGTTTGTAGATTTTCTGATGATGCCCATTCTAACAGGTGTGAGGTGATACACCATGGATGAGTCTATTTCGTTGAGCAAAGAGTAGGTCTTGTCTATTACATATTTGGCTTATGGAACGGTATGTGTGCTAATTTCAATCTCTGGTTTTATACAGCACCCCAACTCAACTTTCCCCTTAAGCAAGCATAAGTTTTTATCTAAATGTGAGACTCTGTTCGGTTTTGGAATTCAGTTTATGTGTAGCCAAGTTTACACTCTCTCTATTAGTGATATCTTATGATAATTATCTTTCTCTGTGTGACCTATTTCTCTTAGAATCATCATACTTAAATCCACTCAATTTGCTGCTACAGGCCTGATGACATTGATTTCATTGCTGAGTGATATTCCGTTGTACGTAAGTAGCACAACTCCTTTATCCATTTTTTTCTTTCTGGGATATTTAATTTGTACTGGACTCAAGGTTCTTGTAAACACAGCAGCCCTAAATTTTGTGTTGGCTGTGTCTTGTTGATTTTAATTTTCCTAAGCTATAGGGCCAAAAGTGGAAGTACCCTAGGGTCTGTAGCTTTGTTTTTCAGATGTTTCAGGATACACCATAAACATCTCCAGAGTGTCTGTTGGCAATTGACATCCCGCCCATCAGCATAACAAGGCTCCCTGTTCTCCATGGCCTGTCCTGTGTTTCTGGTTTTTACACTTTTTTCAGATGGCCCTTTTGACGAATGGGAAATGAGACTTCATTGTAGTGCGGATTTCCATTTCTCGAGTGCTTGGTTGGCCAAAAAGGGCATATGTGTTTTTTCCTGAATATATTCAGGAAAAAATGTTTACGCACTTTTGTCCAAGTGCATCAGTGTCAAAGATCTGCCGCTTTTCACATGCTTTAAATGCAATTCCAATCTACCTCCTGAAATATGATTCCTGCAATTCTGCCTCGTTTTCAAGTCCTCTTTGCAGACTTACTTCCATATAATTTTGCCAATAACTGTCATTTATAACACTGCAGGTTTGTGAATTACAGTGCCCGTGATTTCCTTTCTTAACTCGTTTCCTTGAAAACTGGCCACAGAACCGCAGGTTTGCTTCAGGCCGTAATCAGGGTCCGGCACGGCACTCTGAGACTTTGGTTCATTCCACTTCCTGGTGGGAAATTAGAGTTAAATGTGCCCCTCCAGACACCTGCCTCACACCTAGCCCCTTCGTGATGTGTGTCCTCTGGTTTGAGGCCACATGTGCTGGGTTCCTCACCTTTGGCTGATGTGGCCCCACTGGTGTGAGGACACTCCTGCCTGGTTCCCATCCCCTTGGTGATGTGGACCCTCCGGTGAGAGTCTGATCCTGGTTGGGTTCCTCACACTTCTGTGAGGTGGGCCCTCTTCTCTGAGGTCAATCCTGCCTGGCTGGCACACCCCGCCTTGGCGACGTCGGCTCTCTGGTGGGATTTGGTGCCTGCTGGGTGTCTCCTCCCCTCGGTAATGAGGGCCCTCTGGCGTCAGGCCCTAACTCCTGGGCTCCCAATATTTTCTGATATGCGCCCTGTGGTTCGAGTACACTCCTGCCAGGTTCCCAACCCCATGGGAATGTGGGCCTTCTGCTCTGAGGTCCCAACCGTGGGTTGCTCAGTTTCATGATGAGAGCCCTCTGCTGTGAGTTCTCTCCAGCCTGGATCCCATAGCCTCGCTGCTCCTGGCCACCTGCTGGGAGGTTACAACTGCGGGATTCCTCACCTTTTTTCTTCTATGGGCCCTCTGTTTTGAGACTCCTCCTGCCTGCCTCACTCCCAGCCCCTTGGTGATGTGTGTCCTCTGGTTTGAGGCCATGTTTGCTGGGTCCCTCGCCTTTCGATGATGTGGCCCCACTGGTGTGAGGACACTCCTGCCTGGTTCCTATCCCCTTGATGATGTGGGCCCTCTGGTGAGAGTCTGATCCTGGCTGGGTTCCTCACCCTTCTGTGAGGGGGGCCCTCTGCTGTGAGGTCACTTCTGCCTGGCTGGCACACCCCACCTGGGCAACATCGGCCCTCTTGTGGCAGTTGGAGCCTGCTGGGAACCTCCCCTCGGTGATGGGGGCCCTCTTGCCTCAGGCCCTAACTGCTGGGTACCCACATTTTCTGATACGTGCTAAGTGGTGCGAGGACACTCCTGCGACGTTCCCATCCCCATGGGCATGTGGGCCTTCTGCTCTAAGGTCCCAACACCTGTGTTGTTCACCGTTTCATGATGTTGGCTCTCTGGTGTTAGTTCACCCAGGCCTAGATCCCATAGCCTCTGTGCTCTGAGCGGCCTGCTGGGAGGTTCCTACTGCTGGATTCCTTACCTTTTTTATTCTTTGGGTCCTGTGTTTTCATGCTCCTACTTCCTGACTCACTCCCAGCCCATTTGTGATGTAGGTCCTCTGGTTTAAGGCCACATGTACCGGTTTCCTCACCTTTATTGATGTGGCCCCACTGGTGTGAGGACACTCCTGCCTGGTTCCCATCCCCTTGGTGATGGTGGCCCTCTGGTGAGAGTCTGATCCTGTCTGGATTCCTCACACTTCTGGGAGGTGGGCCCTCTGCTGTGAGGTCACTCCTGCCTGGCTGGCACACGTCACGTTGGCGATGTGGGCCCTCAGTTGGGAGTTGGTGCCTGCTGGGAGTCTCCTCCCCTCGGTAATGAGGGCCCTCTGGCGTCAGGCCCTAACTCATGGGCTCCCAAAATTTTCTGATGTGCGCCCTGTCGTGCGAGTACACTCCTGCCAGGATCCCAACCCCATGGGAATGTGGGCCTTCTGCTCTAAGGTCCCAACGGCTGGGTTGCTCACAGTTTCATAATGAGGGCCCTCTGTTTTGAGTTCAGTCAGGCCTGGATCCCATAGCCTCGCTGCTCCTGGCCACCTGCTGGGAGGTTCCAACTGCGGGATTCCTCACCTTTTTTACGCTATGGGCCCTCAATTTGGAGGCTCCTCCTGCCTGCCTCACTCCCAGCCCCTTGGTGATGTGTGTCCTGTAGTTTGAGGCCACGTGTGCTGGGTCCGTCACATTTCGGTGATGTGACCACACTGGTGTGAGAACACTCCTGCTTGGTTTCCATTCCCTTGGTGATGTGGGCCCTCCGGTGAGAGTCTGATCCTCTTTGGGTTCCTCACACTTTTGTGTGGTTGGCCCTCTGCTCTGAGGTCACTCCTGCCTGGCTGGCACACCCCGCATTGGCGACGTCGGCCTTCTGGTAGCAGTTGGAGCTTGCTGGGAGACTCCTCTCCTCAGTGATGAGGTCCCTCTGGCGTCCGGCCCTAACTGCTGGGATCCCCACCTTTTCTGATGTGTGCCCACTGGTGCGATGACACTCCTGCTTGGTTCCCTTCCCCATGGGGATGTGGGCCTTGTGCTCTGTGGTTACAATGGCTGGGTTGCTTACAGTATCACGATGAGGGCCCTCTGTTGTGAGTTCATCACTGCCTGGATCCCATAGCCTCGGTGCTCTGGGCCGCCTGCTGGGATGTTCCAACTGCTGGATTCCTCACCTTTTTTATACAATGGGCCATGTGTTTTGAGGTTAATCCTGCCTGCCTCGCTCCGAGACCCATGGTGATGTGGGTCCTCTGGTTTGAGGCCACATGTGCTGGGTACCTCAACTTTCGATGATGTGGCCCCACGGGTGTGAGGACACTCCTGCCTGGTTCCCAGCCCCTTGCTTATGTGGGCACTCTGGTGAGAGTCTGATCTTGACTGGGTTCCTTACCCTTCTGTGAGGTGGGCCCTCTGATGTGAGGTCACTCCTGCCTGGATGGCTCATGTCGCCTTGGCGACGTAGGCCCTCTGTTGGCCACTGAAGCATGCTGGGAGCCTCCTACCCTCTTTAATAAGGGCCCTGGAAGAAACGCATATGCCCTTTTTGACCAAGTGCATCATTGTCAAGGTTCTGCCTCTTCTCCTATACTTTCAGAGGACTTCCCGTCTACCTCCTGAAATCGTATTCCTGGAATTCTGCCCCGCGTTCAAGTCCTCTTTGCAGCCTTACTTCAATATGTTTTTGGACGATAGCTGTCATTTATAACTCTGCAGGTTTGTGAATTACAGTGCCCCTGAGCTCCTTTCTTCAACTCGCTTTCTTGTGAGCTGGCCGCAAAACCGCAGGATTGCTTCAGGCCCTAATCTGGTTCCGACACGGCATGCTGAGCCTTTGGTTAATTCCTCTTCCTGGTGGGAAATGAGCGTTCCATTTGCCCGTCCAGACACCTACATCTAGTCTCTCAGTGGTTCTCCCTATTCCTGTTCATCTTGCGCAGAAATTGCAAACTGTGCCAAACAGGAGGTTAAAGGCACTGACTCTCCAAGTGGGGAGAGTGTTAGTAAACGGTCTGGAATGGTGAACCCGAGTAAAAGGGGACGAAAACTGAGATGCATTTGAAAACGTTTCCCAGTCACACAGTGCAATGTACTGTGGGTTTCCCATGCATGTTTTAGCTGAAGGAAGAATCCCTTAAACCTGGAGATTTAGGACCCATGGAATGGGTACCATGCAGTATGACTTCAAAGGGTCTGCATTTGCTCATCGAACCTCACCAATGCTATCAGCCCGAAGTGTCCAGCCTTATGTCTCACTCAGCTCTGGGTGTAGATGTGGTTAATCCAGGTTGCATCACAAGCCCTGAATGAATTATTTAAGAATTGCTCTCTATTTCACTGTCATTGTGTTTGTTTTTGTAATTCATTTTGATAATGGGTTTTATCGGATTTTCTCTGCTGCATTCATGCCGCTGTACACACACTTGAGTCTCTTACGGAGACATATAAATCCATGGGTTTGAAGATTCTTACTAGTCATGTGTAATCCTAGGCGTTGAATATGGGGTGTTTACTCCATTTCGTTGAGCAAGGGCTAGGTCTTGACTATTACATATTTGGCTTATGGAAAGATATCTGTGCTAATTTCTATCTCTGGTTTTATGCAGCACCACAACTCACCTTTCCCCTTAAGCAAGCATAAGTTGGTTTTCTAAATTTGAGACCCTGTTCTGTTTTGTAATTCAGTTCATGTGTAGCCAAGTTTACATTCCGTGTATTAGTGATATCTTATGATGTTTCATTTTCTGTGTGACTTATTTCACTTAGAATCATCGTACCTGAATCCACTCATTATGCCGCGACGGGCCTGATGACATAGATTTCATTGGTGAGTGATATTCCTTTGTACGTACGTACCACACATCTTTATCCATTTTTCGCTTTCTGGGATATTTAACTTGTACCGTAGACGAGGTTCTTGTAAACAGAGCCATAAACAGAAACTTTGCGGTGGCTGTGTGTTTTTTATTTTAATTTCCCTGAGCTATAGGAAAATAACTGGTAATGCCGTAGGCTCCGTTGCTTTGTTTTTTAGGTTTTTGAGGAAACACCATACACATCTCCAGAGTGGCTGTTGGCAATTTACATCCCGCCCATCAGCATAACAAGGCTCCCTGTTCTCCATGGCCTGTGCTGCCTTTCTGGATTTTACACTTTTTTCAGATGGCCCTTTTGAACGGGGGGCAGTGAGACTTCATTGTAGTGCAGATTTCTTTAACATGCTTGCTTGGTTGGCCAAAAAGGGCGTATGCGTTTTTTCCTGAATATATTCAGGAAAAAACGCATACGCCCTTTTTGGCCAAGTGCATCATTGTCGACGTTCTGCCTCTTTTCCTATGCTTTAAATGCAATTCCAGTCTACCCCCTGAAATCGTTTTCTTGCAATTCTGCCCCGCTTTCAAGTCCTCTTCGCAGCCTTCCTTCAATATATTTTTGGGTGATAGCTGTCATTTATAACTCTGCAGGTTTGTGAATTACAGTGTCCCTGAGCTCCTTTCTTCAACTCGCTTTCTTGTGAGCTGGCCGCAAAACCGCAGGATTGCTTCAGGCCCTAATCTGGTTCTGGCACGGCATGCTGAGCCTTTGGTTAATTCCTCTTCCTGGTGGGAAATGAGTGTTAAATTTGCCCGTGCAGACACCTTCACATGAGTCTTCATGGTGCCACTTTGCCCCGGTTATCTCTATGGAGGTTGCAGTTGGAGGGCCTCCTCGCTCAAGGTCAGTGTGCCCATGGAGCCAACCCTGCAACTTCAGGTCATGGTTGGGTGTTAGGATCACCACGTGGGGTCCTTTTCCCTTCGGAGGGAGGTGGCCTTTTGGGCTGCTGCTTTCCAGGTTTTCAGTTACTGCCAGTATCTTGGCCAGATGTGGCGGTGGGCCAATCCCCTTGGTGACCGTAGTTTATCCTACCTGGATCGCATTCTTGCATTGTTCCATTTCAAGTGGTCCCAGGTTTTGCACTAATACTCCAATGGCGATTCACCGTTCACCAGGAATGTAAAGGTCAAAGGGTTTAGCTAAATTAGGGAGTTCCAGGGCAAGGGTCTGAATTGACTGCTTTTTCCATTCTTGAAAGGCCACTTCTGCATTCTATTCAAAAGGATCATCATCTTTTCCTTTCAGTGTTTCATATAGAGGCCCAGCTAGTAGACTGTAGTTAGGGATCCAGAAGCAGCAAACCCTGGCCTCCCCAGGAACCCCTAAGCTGTCTTCTAGTTACAGAAATGGGTAAGGCTGTAAATTGTTTCTTCCCTTTCCTGGGATGGGCTTCTCCGACCTTCTGTGAGAATGAAGCCCAGGCAGGTCACCGTAGTCTGTGATATTTGAGCTTTGTCTTGGACAACTTGTATCCTTTATTGGCTTGGTAGTTCAGAGGTCTCCTTAGTAGGGCTGGCGATCAGAATGTCGTCTGCATATTGAAGGAGTGTTTCCTTTTCCAGAGGTAGAACTTTTAGTTCTTTAGCTGAGCTTTCCCCGAAGATGGTGTGGGAATTTTTGAACCCTTGGGGCAACACGGCCCGGAAGTATTGTTTTAGTTGTATGTTGAGTCCTGCCACTCACAAGCCAAAATTTCTTGTGACTCTGGGACTAATAGAATACAAAAGAAGGCATCATTGAAGACTAATACAGAATACCATGTCCTGGTGGTTGGTAGAATGACCAGCAGGGTGTAGGATTTAGGAACTACTGGAGGTATATCCTCGGTGGCTTCACTGACTGTCCTGACATCCTTTACCAGGATTCCAGCAGCCCATGGGGCTCTCGAGGTCAGGCCAGTCACAGGATATGGAGCTCACCTGGGCAGGTACCCCACCCCAACCCCAGCCCACGGGGCTCTCGTGTTCAGGCCCCTCCCAGGATATGGGGTTCCCTGGGCAGGTTCCCCTGCAGCCCATGGGGCTCTCGTGGTCAGGCCCCTCCCAGGATACAGAGCTACCCTTGCAGGTACCATGGCAGGGCTGGGAACACAGGAACCGTGCATATCGCCCTCATTGCAGAGCACTCCCAGCTCACCTGTCACTCAGATCTGACACAGAGCACCTCAGAGCAGGACTTGAACTAACAAACAGCAGCTCCGACAGGTCTGTGACCCTGGGCATCACTCTGTGTGGCCTCCCTCCACCTGGTCTTCCAGAGACTTCCACTGCACCCGGGGCACCAGGCCTCTGTCTCCACCCACCAGCCACCCCTCCTCTCCCTGACTCCTGGGTTCCTCTCATTAGGAGAGGGTTTTCTTGAAGTTGTCTCCCACTCATGGGCCAGATAATATAATTAGAAAACAAGCCAGAGCTGCAGCCCCTTGTCTATCCTGACTCTCAGGAGCCCACACCCTTTCCTTGGACCTGGCCGATTCAGCAAGTTCCAGTTTCTGCAACTGTGAGCCCCTGAGGGGTGATTATTGGCTGGCCAGGGAAGCCTGACCGTGCCGGCCAGACCTCCCCAGGTGTGCCTGGGTTCAGATCAATATAAACACCGCTCCAGGCAGCAAGAGCCCCTGCAGCTGTGCCTGACGCCATTTTCTCTGCCCTGTCAGCAGTCTTGGGGCTGGACTGGTGGGAGGGAGTGAGAGGCCACGGCTTTGTGGGTGGCCCAGTGTGAGTGGGGCTCTGCTGGACTTTCTGCAGCAGTTGCCAAGATGCCACCTGCTAAAGAAGAGGATGTGTCACCCATACCTGCTGCTTGAATTTCTCCCTGGGCAGAGGTGAGTGAGGAAGAAAGCAGTGGGGGCCGGGACAGCAGGGGTATCTCAGGCAGGGAAATGGAAAGCTTCCAGAAGAGCACCCAGGCCCAGGACCATCCTGGCTGGCCTGCAGGCACCAAGTCGGCTGGCATGCTGTCACTCATGTGGCTCCATGGCCCTTCCTCTAGGCTTTCAAGTCCTTGTACATATTCAGGTGTTTTACCTGGGAAGGGTGGGAACATTTCAGCAGCAGCTGGCCTGGGGCTCAGCCCACGTTTACTCACAGATGCCTCGGCACGGTCCCCCAGCTTTGCAATGAGGACGCTTGTTGCGTGGGGCCTGCTGGCTGAATGGGAGATGATTCCCCACCACTGACCAACTTCAGAATTGTTTACAACTGGAGCAAGTGCCCTGATACGGTTTTCCTCTGTGTAACTGGTGGGTTCTGTTTTTTTTTCTTTTTTTCGTTTTTGATTCAAGGTAGATTTTATTCCTCTTTTTTGTATTTACAGATATAAGCATGGAAATAATTTATTCATATAAATACATGTATGTGAAGGGAAGAATATTTTCTCTGTTTTACTTTTTGTAATTTGAATTTTATTTTATTTTTTTATACAGCAGGTTCTTTTTGGTTATCTATTTTATACATATAAATGTATACATGCCAATCCCAATCTCTCAACTCCTCCCACCACCACCCCCCAACAGCTTTCCCCCCTTGGTGTCCATACGTTTGTTGTCTACATCTGTTGCTCTATTTCTGCCTGGCAAAACGGTTCATCTGTACAATTTTTCTAGGTTCCACATATAGGCATTAATAGACAAGATTTGTTTTTCTCTTTCTGACTTACTTCACTCTGTATGACAGTCTCTAGATCCATCAACGTCTCTACAAATGACCCAATTTCATTCCTTTTTATGGCTTAGTAATATTCCATTTTATATATGTACCACTTCTTTATGCATTCGTCTGTCTGTGGGCATTTAGGTTGCTTCCATTACCTGGATATTGTAAATAGTGATGCAATGAACATTGTGGTGAATGTCTCTTTTTGATTTATGGTTTTGTCTGGGTATATGCCCAGTAGTGGGATTGCTGTATCATATGGTAATTCTATTCTTAGTTTTATAAGAAACTCCATAATGTTCTCCACAGTGACTGTATCAATTTACATTCCCAACAATAGTGGAAGAGGGTTCCTTATCTCCACACCCTTTCCAGCATTTGTTGTTTGTAGATTTTCTGATGATGCCCATTCTAACAGGTGTGAGGTGATACACCATGGATGAGTCTATTTCGTTGAGCAAAGAGTAGGTCTTGTCTATTACATATTTGGCTTATGGAACGGTATGTGTGCTAATTTCAATCTCTGGTTTTATACAGCACCCCAACTCAACTTTCCCCTTAAGCAAGCATAAGTTTTTATCTAAATATGAGACTCTGTTCGGTTTTGGAATTCAGTTTATGTGTAGCCAAGTTTACACTCTCTCTATTAGTGATATCTTATGATAATTATCTTTCTCTGTGTGACCTATTTCTCTTAGAATCATCATACTTAAATCCACTCAATTTGCTGCTACAGGCCTGATGACATTGATTTCATTGCTGAGTGATATTCCGTTGTACGTAAGTAGCACAACTCCTTTATCCATTTTTTTCTTTCTGGGATATTTAATTTGTACTGGACTCAAGGTTCCTGTAAACACAGCAGCCCTAAATTTTGTGTTGGCTGTGTCTTGTTGATTTTAATTTTCCTAAGCTATAGGGCCAAAAGTGGAAGTGCCCTAGGGTCTGTAGCTTTGTTTTTCAGATGTTTCAGGATACACCATAAACATCTCCAGAGTGTCTGTTGGCAATTTACATCCCGCCCATGAGCATAACAAGGCTCCCTGTTCTCCATGGCCTGTCCTGTGTTTCTGGTTTTTACACTTTTTTCAGATGGCCCTTTTGACGAATGGGGAATGAGACTTCATTGTAGTGCAGATTTCCATTTCTCGAGTGCTTGGTTGGCCAAAAAGGGCATATGTGTTTTTTCCTGAATATATTCAGGAAAAAATGTTTACGCACTTTTGTCCAAGTGCATCAGTGTCAAAGATCTGCCGCTTTTCACATGTTTTACATGCAATTCCAATCTACCTCCTGAAATATGATTCCTGCAATTCTGCCTCGTTCTCAAGTCCTCTTTGCAGACTTACTTCCATATAATTTTGCCAATAGCTGTCATTTATAACACTGCAGGTTTGTGAATTACAGTGCCCGTGATTTCCTTTCTTAACTCGTTTCCTTGAAAACTGGCCACAGAACCGCAGGTTTGCTTCAGGCCGTAATCAGGGTCCGGCACGGCACTCTGAGAATTTGGCTCATTCCACTTCCTGGTGGGAAATTAGAGTTAAATGTGCCCCTCCAGACACCTGCCTCACTCCTAGCCCCTTGGTAATGTGTGTCCTCTGGTTTGAGGCCACATGTGCTGGGTTCCTCACCTTTGGCTGATGTGGCCCCACTGGTGTGAGGACACTCCTGCCTGGTTCCCATCCCCTTGGTGATGTGGGCCCTCCGGTGAGAGTCTGATCCTGGTTGGGTTCCTCACACTTCTGTGAGGTGGGCCCTCTTCTCTGAGGTCACTCCTGCCTGGCTGGCACACCCCGCCTTGGCGACGTCGGCTCTCTGGTGGGATTTGGTGCCTGCTGGGTGTCTCCTCCCCTCGGTAATGAGGGCCCTCTGGCGTCAGACCCTAACTCCTGGCCTCCCAAAATTTTCTGATGTGCGCCCTGTGGTGCGAGTACACTCCTGCCAGGTTCCCAACACCATGGGAATGTGGGCCTTCTGCTCTGAGGTCCCAATGGTGGGTTGCTCAGTTTCATGATGAGGGCCCTCTGGTGTGAGTTCACTCCGGCCTGGATCCCATAGCCTCGCTGCTCCTGGCCACCTGCGGGGAGGTTACAACTGCGGGATTCCTCACCTTTTTTCTTCTATGGGCCCTCTGTTTTGAGACTCCTCCTGCCTGCCTCACTCCCAGCCCCTTGGTGATGTGTGTCCTCTGGTTTGAGGCCACGTGTGCTGGGTCCCTCACCTTTCGATGATGTGGCCCCACTGGTGTGAGGACACTCTTGCCTGGTTCCTATCCCCTTGATGATGTGGGCCCTCTGGTGAGAGTCTGATCCTGGCTGGGTTCCTCACCCTTCTGTGAGGTGGGCCCTCTGCTGTGAGGTCACTCCTGCCTGGCTGGCACACCCCGCCTGGGCAACATCGGCCCTCTTGTGGCAGTTGGAGCATGCTGGGAGCCTCCTCCCCTCGGTGATGAGGGCCCTCTTGCGTCAGGCCCTAACTGCTGGGTACCCACATTTTCTGATACGTGCTAAGTGGTGCGAGGACACTCCTGCGAGGTTCCCATCCCCATGGGGATGTGGGCCTTCTGCTCTGAGGTCCCAATGGCTGGGTTGCTCACAGTTTCATGATGTGGGCCCTCTGCTGTGAGTTCACTGCAGCCTGGATCACATAGACTCGGTGCTCTGGGCCGCCTGCTGGGAGGTTCCCACTGCAGGATTCCTCACCTTTTTTATTCTATTGGCCCTGTGTTGTGAGGCTACTCATGCCTGCCTCAATCCGAGCCCCTTGGAGATGTGGGTCCTCTGGTTTAGGCCTCATGTGCTGGTTTCCTCACCTTTCTATGATGTGGTCACCCTGGTGTGAAGACAGTCCTGCCTGGTTCTGATCCCCTTGGTGATGTGGGCCCTCTGGTGAGAGTCTTATCCTGGCTGGGTTCCTCACCCTTCTGTGAGGTAGGCCCTCTGCTGTGAGGTCACTCCTGCCTGGCTGTCACACGTCACCTTGTCGACATGGGCCCTCAGTTGGGAGTTGGTGCCTGCTTGGGGTCTCCTCCCCTTGGTAATGAGGGCCCTCTGGCGTCAGACCCTAACTTCTGGGCTCCCAAAATTCTCTGATGTGTGCCCTGAGGTGCGAGTACACTTATGCCATGTTCCCAACCACATAGGAATGTGGGCCTTCTGCTCTGAGGTCCCAAAGCCTGGGTTGCTCACAGTTTCATGATGAGGGCCCTCTGTTTTGAGTTCAGTCAGGTCTGGATCCCATAGCCTCGCTGCTCCTGGCCGCCTGCTGGGAGGTTCCAACTGCGGGATTCCTCACCTTTTTTCTTCTATGGGCCCTCTGTTTTGAGACTCCTCCTGCCTGCCTCACTCCCAGCCCCTTGGTGATGTGTGTCCTCTGGTTTGAGGCCACGTGTGCTGGGTCACTCACATTTCGTTGATGAGGTCCCACTGGTGTGAGGACACTCCAGCCTGGTTCCCATTCTCTTGGTGATGTGGGCCCTCTGGTGAGAGTCTGATCCTC